>NW_027137458.1:56628-602596 GCF_001889945.1 Aspergillus brasiliensis CBS 101740
CTCTGTATACTAACCTATGACATATCATCATATTCTACAAATCACGAAACAATCAAATATAAACTGGATAAAAATTGATGTGTTCAAAGTCTGTGTAGGATCGACTAGGCACTACTACGTATATATATATATGAACATATATATATATGATTGTTTGTAAAATCTACTACACTTAATATATTCCTCTTTTTGTTCAATCAGCAGCTTAAAAAATTGTAAATTATCCACAGTTATCTATCGTTTTTGGATTGTAATAGTATTTGTCCAGACAGCTATCATTGTTGGAATTCTACGAAATTATGAGTGTCCTGAGACTCTTGATCGTTTAGTGGGGTATTTTACTCCTCCTAGGTTAGTTCAGCAGCCAAATCGCTGGCATTTACGGAAGCAGGCTTATCATGTGGTGAGAACATGGGCCTGAAAGGTCTCGACTGAGAGATAATAAAAACCATTCTCAAGTAGGTTCTATCATGGGAAGGTGCTTTAGATACACTGGCCAGACCAACCACACACTACGATTTGCTATTCCCACCTTCGGTCAGTGAGAATCAGCACCCAGCCTCTCATTTTCCAACCAACGACCTGAGAAAGGCCATCATATCATCCGCATAGAAACAGGCCATGAGATGTATTATTCGTAATTGTATCTGTTGTAGCCGTAGGCAGAAATAACGATACCAGGCAGTCTTACGATTTACACGTGAATTTACCCGAGCGGCATCCTGCCAGGGAGAAAAGCCAAGCCACACAAATTAGGGGGGCGGGAAGCGTGGAAATACTAATTCTCAGTGTACAGTGTTCATAGAGACTCCCCGACTTGTAATTTGCATTTCGAATGATCAGACAGGAAAGTGATTGCAATACTTCTACTGCCTGACCTAGTATTACTCTGCGTTAGCGCGCCTTGCAAGTACGTTGTAAGCAAGCGGGTCGGCAGATCTTGAACTGTCTGCTCGAGGTGTAATCTGTCTTCCGCCGATAATCAGCCGACTGTGTGTAATGACTAGTCTAGTTAGCGTAGCCCGAGCCGTTCCTGAAAAGTCACATCAATACCCCTTCGGTCTTACACTGAATAGCTTCTGAACAGGTCAAGCAACAATAAGCGTGCCAAGCGCAAATCGCCGAAAATACAACACGCGACCCTTGTGGTCCCCCCGCGCCCCCCCAACCTTGGTTTACGGCAGGAAGGAGGAGAATTGAGAGTGTGAAACCGAGCTGCTAATTGGGGATCGTGGCAACTTACATTTTCCATTTTGAGAAATCACCAACATTGGCACGCCTGTCACTACTACTTTCTGTACGCTTCGGTGTAATTGTATGATAAGTCCCGCAGTATTCTCGTATCCGTAGAGTACTGTAAGAAGGGTGGTGTTAGAGTTGGACATGAGGTGAAGAATCTCTGAATCACACCAAGAAATCATTTGAAAGGTCCATATGATAAACAGTAGCACACAACAGCATTTAGGTTGCTATAAGGATTGGGACGACTATGATATAGAGTATGATGAGTGGTTGCCTTGGCTGGAAGCGAAGAAATTCCTCAATATATATCTAGAGCCTTGTCCGAAGCGCTTCGATGGCTATCATTCAACATGAGTCTGATCAAGAGCTCTTCACCTCCTTATCCATCAACACTCCAATCACCTTTTTGACAGACTCCCGAGCCAGCATGGCTTCATGCCACCGGGTGAAATGAGGAAACTCCTCAGGACGCCACGCTTGATCACCTTCACGGCTAGCCATGAAAAACGCAATTTGTGTATTCCACATGACAAACGCCAGGTCTGCGTACGTGCACTTGTCGCCCACGAGCCAATCACGCTCCTTCAGAACGGAGTCCAACACGCCCGCTACACGCTTGACCTCGGCACCGTAGCGCACCTTGGCACTTTCGGGGGATTCACCATAAATTTTCTCGTGGAAGAGATTGAACCTATCGATAAGGACAAGGAGTCGTGTCAGAGAGTGGTGTCCGATCTGTATAGAAAGGGCAGAGAATCGGTGGGAGCAGAAGATAGGGTGGACATCGCGGGGCAAAATTCAACATACCATGCGGATTGTCCAAAGTACGGACCCTGTCCTGAGGCCTGGAAGTAAGACCACTGGATCAATTGATATTGTTCTGGGAATGTAGCATAGGAAATTTTGCGGTCTTTATCGTAGGTATCAATGAGGTACTGAACGATGGCACCGGATTCCCAGAGGGTAAGGCCGGTGTTAGGATCAATGATAGCTATCGATATTGATCAGCACCCATCGTAATAATGATATGATGGAGAGGAACAGAAACTACATACCGGGAACTCGGCCGTTGGGATTCACGTCAGTGAAGGGCTTGGTCTTCAAGTTCTCGAGTTCGACCCAAGAGGACTCATATGGAAGGTTAAGCTCCTCTAGGATGATGAGGACTTTGGAGGGGTTGGGTACTTGGTCTGGATTTCATTTTCCTGCTCCTTAGCATTGTTTTTCTTTAGGGGGAGTGTGCACTTGATCCTCAAAGGCAGATTAAGGGGACGGAACGTACTTCTCCAGAAGAGTTTGATGGGCTGCAAGGACGTCATGCTGGGACTGCTGCTTCTATCTTTGATTTACTTTCGGGAAGTGGAGGGAAAAAACGCAGTTGGAATTGCGAGTAAGATCAATAGCGAGGGCGATGCGAGGCCAAATGGGTATTATGTGTGAAAGGCCATGCCGCACTAATCTCCAACGAGACGAGATTCGGAGAGGAGGGAGGGAGCACAGTTTTCGACTAATGCACCAGAAACACTCCAGCTGAAAATAGAGGGGTTGCCTCGCCCCGTTTCTTTGTCCTGACAGGACATATAGGAGGGGTTAGTTGGACGGGGGTTATTGTGTGGGTTGTGATATCCCTGAAAGTAAGCCTCTCGACGGGCAAGGCTATTCGCGGATCGAAGTTGCCCGAGGTGGGCTGTGCTAAACCTCTCTAGGTATATCCCATATCTGACGCACAGATGGTCCAGCGGCCAGCGGACCGAGATCCTTTGCGGATCCGAATGTTCTGATCCCAAAAGGCCAAGTGCGGAGTTGGGACCCTATCCAGACTGCGTTGTCTAGACTAATCTAGTGCGAGGTACCTACGATCCTACAGAGCCCAAAGAAGTTGCGACTAGCCTGATCAGGCAAGTGAGTTACATGAATCTGGCTGACCTGTAATCACATCTGGAAATACCGATACGGTCATGCGATGTACGGTAATTTGAATGTCACGGTCCGCGGAAACGCTTCCTAAAAAGGCATTGACGATAGCTTCTACGTCGGATCACTAAATCTACTACAGCTGGTGGGAAATCGATAACAGTACATGCCCCAGTGAGATTGGGGTAAGCGAGGTTGATCTCCCGCCTATCACAGCTCAGGACAACTTTGGGGGCTGAATCCGACTGGCAATATCTTGAATCACATACATCTGGCCAAACAGATCTGTCACATCGATGAAGGCCTTGATCATGCCAGATGTTGCCAAGTCCAGTGTATCCGAGAGCTTCTGGTAAGAAAGCTGCATACAAGCTCTCTCAAATTCCGCAATCTCCATCAGCGCCTCCCGCCGGCAACAAGTATCCGAGTCCACGGGTTCTGCTTCCCGGGGGGTAAATTCGCTGAAATCGAGGCTATTGAGGTTCTGTTCCTCCGCATCTCTCTGTTGTGACCCATAGTCGTTGTATTGTCGGCACATAGTGGCTAGATGCAATCCCAGTGCTCGCGCAAGGTATCCCTGTTGGGGGGAGATAAGGCAGAACGACGAATCCGAACTAATCAAACAACAAAAGAAGGCAAACGAATAAGTGCAGCTAGTATCGATGGCGCCCGTGGTGCGGACCCAGTCGAAATACATTCCACGTTGTTCTTCCAGGCGAGCACGGTCTTTACCACTGCTGCAGCTGCTACACGCTTTCAAGCTCCTCATTGCTGCGTTATTGGCGTTATGGGCCAAGTGGGCCCGGAGAAATTGGCGCAATTCATGAAAGACTAGTTTGCGCGCGTTGACAGGCTGGCGGGAGATGCACGGATGGTATCGGATGTGACGGATATACTTTTGGAATACTCCCTGGACTTCGGAGATGGCTGCTGTCAAGGGTGGTGACGCCAGGACAGGGCTCGGTTTGTTGGACTTGCTGGGACACTGAAAGCAGCATTCACCCAAGCCTTCCGAATCTTCTGAAACACCCCGGTCGATGTTAGGGAGGTCGGGGCAGCATTCTGCTTCGAGCAAGGCTTTCAAGGAGCCGATCTGACTCTGGTCGAGAAGGGCGACAACAGACTCCATATACTCGTCTACCTGATAGTTTAGTAACGAGATGACCATCATTTCCCACAGAATATGCCCCGAGAGAGGGAATCCAGACACAGCATTAACACTAGTCCAGGCACATGGGATGTAATCCAGGTATTTGTCTGGGGTGAGGCCCATGCTATCGCGGGGGAAAATATCCAGACGATGCTCCTTTAGGCGACGGGTGTAGAAAGCAGCCTCAATCACAGCCAACAATATCGTATCGTCAGAAGCATTTTGCAGGACAGGAATATGACCAAAGAAGAGAGACATCGCCTGAAGCTTTTTCTTGGGAACATCGAATAGCTGTAATAACTTTGAAGTCCATGTGCATCCTTGATCGAGGGATATCTTCATAGCCGCCAGGATATATGTCTCGGCCAGAATTGGCAACTTATATGTCACTTTTTCAATCCATATGTAGTCCCCATCCGTCCAATCATCGGTATGGGCGGCCAGATAGTCCCTTCCTCTGCAAATGGAATCTGACACTAGCTGCCGCACAGTTTGCGGCCAAGGTAACTTCAACACATGGGCGAGGAGTAAGATCATGTATGCTGTCCTCTCTGCAGATCCCCTCCAGGAACCGTTCTTAGACTGCTTCCGTATCGCTCGGGAGAGAAGCTGACAGACAGCTATTGGGACACGTGATTCAACCAGCTCTGAGGGCAAGGAGGGCAAACTTCCCTGCCCTCGGACATGAAGAAGACGGACCAGTGCATGGGCGAAAAGCATCTCGCTATATTCCGAGGCCAGATTCCATTTGTCGCGCAGAACTCCGGAATCCCATTCTGTCAGTACAAATTCCGTTGCTTTTTGAATCTGTACTGAGTACCGTGCGCTGTCGGGTGCAAACAACAGGGCCAACAGGACATTTGCGTTGGCGCTGAGGCTGGAATTGCGCTCAAGCTCGTAGGTCTTGAAGTGGCTGGTGGCCTCGAAGCGGCGAATAAGTGGAGCTGGATCCATGTCGATCCCACAAAAGGCCTGTGCAAGAAGAGCCCGTGCGGTGTCATCAGCATCGGAGACAAATCCCCGTGCAAACCCCAGTGTTCCTTGCTGCTCGATGAGCAGCTGGCTGAGGTAGGTCATAATGGCTTGTATGTCCTCGATAGCAAAGTCTGTGGTCTCAAAGCCATTATCCAGGAGAGTGGAGATAACCCACGAGGTTTCAAAAACAGGGGTTGGGAATCCGCTAGGAACCCCACCACAAGAACCATAGTGTCCCACAACCCGTCGAAGGTACTTTTCTGCAGCATCATCCCAGGTGGAAGAGTGGATGAGGTAGGCGGCAGTGGAAGCTGGGGAACCCAGCATACCCCCGTACGCCGTACAATGGTGGGCTAGCTTGTCGAACTCAACGACTCCGATCAATCCTTCGAGAGAATGCAACAAAGTCGTCTGATGCTTAGAGGTAACCATCCCCGGCTGAAATTTTGCCAGCTTTTTCTCGCGGAGCTCCATTAATTTCTGCTTTCCCGGAAAGTGTAGTTCAATTTCGTGTTGAGAGAGTTGCTGTAGAAGGCTGGGTACTAGAATCTCGAACCCGACTTGCAGAGTGGAGGCAACATCCCAATGCTGCAGGGCTTGTTGTAAAGCAATCTTCGCGCGCGAGATGCGCGAATCGAGATCTTTAGTTTCATGTTCGGAATCCCCATATTGGTCACTCAGCGGCGAGTAGCGGTGCGTTAATAAGGACAGGAGACAGGCCATAGTACAGATGATTGTGTCGAGGAGAGTGACCTGTGGTCCCCAGCATCCATCCTCCCCTTGATGATGAAGCACATATTGGAATGACTCAGGAAAGAGCCACTGCTGGACACCACTCTGGTCTTTCTTGGTGACCATCGATAACCATGCCGTGTCGTAGAGGGCAATACCGAACCCCCCGAAGCCATTTCGGCTCTGGCAACCTTTTGCAATGTTCGCCACCAGATGTCGGGCTCTTTTTACCAGGTCCTGTGGCTGTGAGCTCAGCTTTATTCTTTTCTCAAAAGTCATATTTCCGAATGAGGAGCGATGGTATGTGAATGCGAGCTAATGAGGTCCCAAGTGTTATTTGTCTGGGGTTATCTGGAGTGGTAGGAAATGATACAAGAAAACGCCGTCGTTGCTATACGCTCCGGGCGATTTATGTAGTACTATATATCTTTGATGCATTCAAGCTGGGACATTCGGCAACCGGAAGCATCGCTCTACCTGGCTAGAGTATCGGCGATGAGCACCGAGGCTATTAATCAAAGGACTTTTGCCCTTATCATCTTTCCCGTTTTGAGGCGCACTTCTTGAAATTATTGGTATTGAGTCTAGTATGAAATTTCCGCCTCCAATTGATTCTCAACCATTCACTATATCGGAATGGATGTCCATGTTTCCTCCGGCGTAAGAATTATTTATTGCTAGTTCGCTACGGAGCATATTCGGTACGCTGATTCGTAACCACACGAAAGCTATTCGAGTACTACACGAAAAAGCTATGGGTCCATAGTATGAAGTCTGCTAGTCGCATTGACAACGGGCTAGGCCAAGGTATGCTAGATAGTAGCGCATAATTTAACCGTCATTGAAGTAATGTAAGAGAATATGTAACTATAATCTGACATGCATGTATGCATATACGAACTATTGTAGTACATGAGTGGTTGTTTTGAAATACGGCGTTGTGGTGGCAGTTAGTTATAATGGAGTGGGTCCAATATCCCACCACAGAATCTCGAAGCGCAGCCTTTGATTTTTGATTATCAACTCAGCCATTAATGTTCCAGACCGGAGAGTCTGACCAAGAGCTTAGCAAGAAGTTCGCTTAATTATCACCTGCAGCTAATGCAGAGTGGGATGTGTATTACACCTACAAAGATAGGACGTGTGTCTTGTAACAATATTACCTAGAGGGTCCGCGCCGTTCGCCCGTACCTAGGAATATCCATCCCGTTTCGGTAACAATAAGGAAATGGAAAAAGACTAAGGAAACATCAAGTTCATGGATATAGTATGATTACAAACATGTATTTTGCAGAAGATTTGAACAGGGTGTACGGTACTACTATCCGTTTTTTGGCCTTCCCCTCGTTTGCTAAGATTGACCCAAAAATGCTGGGTTATAACATAAGTATAAGAACCACATCTTCAGCGGTACAGTCTAGACGTGACATGCACATCTTCTCATCCAACCTGGAGTGAGGCTCATTCAAATATCATCAACATCATCATCATCATCATCATCATCATCAATATGGTCGATAACATCAGGGTGAATGATACGGAGTTATGGACCGTACTCACCACAGCACACCCTTTGCCAGTTACATCAATTCCTTATACCTACACGCTTCTATTCCTGGCAGTGGGGGCATACTGTTGCTCCATCGTTTGGAATCAGATCTTCGGCTACAAGTGGCCTATATTCGGTACCAAATCTCCCTGGGAACCTGTTATTATCTCAAACTTCCGATTCTTCCACCACGCCGAACAAGTGCTACAAAAGGGATACAGCGAGGTAGACACCCTGAAACACATAAACAAACACCCGACATTGACTCACTGAGACAATTGCAGTGCAAGCATAGAATCTTTCAGTTCCGCCGAGCAGATACCGATATGCTGGTACTGCCTCCCAAATATGTGGATGAAATTCGCAGGCTGCCTAATCATATCGCGAGCCCAACTTTGGCGCATGTGCACAACCTAATGGGCTCACGCATCAATATGCACATCATCCTACGCAATAACTTGCACTTTCGAACACTCCAAGTCAAATTGACCCCAAATCTCAATTCCATAACTCGTCCTATGCAGGAAGAAGTCAACTACGCGATCGAGAAGGACTTCACTAGATCTGAAGGTCAGTGTCCCATCCCTGACCGTTTCATCCAAAGAATGACGTACGAAGCCAACAACAGATGAATGGGTGACGATAAAGCCATATCACACCATCCTTGACCTGGTGTCACGCGTGAGTGCCCGGATATTCCTTGGTCAGCCGCTGTGTCGCAATCCGCAATGGCTGGAGCTGTCGACACAATTCACCGAGAATGTATTTGTCTCCCTGGTCTTCCTGCGCCTCTTCCCCATGTGGACTCATGGGCTTTTGACATGGTTTATGCCCTCGTCGTATCGAGGAAGCGCCTATATCCGTCAAGCTAAGAAGCTCCTCGTCCCCGAGATTAACCGTCGCCGCAAACTCGCATCAGAGAAAATCGAGGAACCCCCCGAAAACCAGCAGAACCTGCTCTCTTGGATGATGGAGATCGCCACACCGGAGGAGAGCGATCCAGCCTCTCTCGCCCATTTGGAAGTCGTTCTCTCACTGGCTGCTATTCATACATCGCAAATGAATGCTGTACATGTGCTTTATGACCTGCTTGTCCACCCCGAGTACCTCGAGCCCATTCGAGACGAGATCCGCACCACTGTACTAGAAAACGGCCCGTGGATGACCTGGGAAAAGTCTGCCTTCTCCAAGCTTCGGAAACTGGACTCCTTTATGCGCGAGTCCCAGCGCGTCAACCCCCCAACACTATTGTCAATGCATCGGGTGTTACTTCAAGAGGTGGCCCTCTCGGATGGTACGCAGCTCCCGAAAGGCGCGCATATCAGTATGGCAGTCAACGCCATCCAGAATGACCCCGAGGTCACCGCCGACCCCGAAACCTTTGATGGGTTCCGTTACTATAAACTGCGCCAACGTGACGGCGAGGCCCACTTGCACCAATTCTCGACTACACAGGACCGAATCTTGAACTTCGGCCACGGGGCTAATGCATGTCCCGGGCGATTCTTCGCTGCTCTGGAAATTAAGATCATTCTAGTTAGACTTTTGATGGATTTCGAGTGGAAGTTGAAAGAGCCAGGCAAGCGGCCGGAGAATTTGCACGCGCATGAATTTATTTTCCCCAATCCGGACGCGGAACTTTTGATGCGGCGCCGTCCAGCGTCAGAATGTCTCCAGCTGTGAGGGCTGTGTTACCCGCGTGTTACGGTATCAAATGCTCTTCGTCGTTTGCTTGTTTGTTTTTTTTTGTTTTACCTTTCCCTTTTTTTCCTTCAAATTACAGTTTACAATATTTTCACAAGTACCGCGACATGCATAGCTTTAGCACCTGACAAGCCATTCTGGGCGCATAGAACTACTTAGCCAAGTACGCAGTAGTTAAGGCTCGTTAGTATCCAAAGTAACTAATGCAATGGTACTGCAGACGGAGACACATCCTAATTTGCGACTCTCGTCCGAATTTGGCCCCCAGGCATAGATGTTGCAACTCGCTTACCGGAGTACAATTGATTGCAGCATTGATGATGGGCCCACTCATTATGGCTGTGTCCTGCTCGTAGAGGAGTTATCTCATTCGATTCTCGGATTCTGATCGAACCGGTACCTGGATGGCTGGATCCACACAGACGGACTGACACAGGGAGAGGTAGAGAGCAGGGGAAGCATAAAGCGTGCCCTCTCTTGAGCCCATGTATACTTCACTGTGCTAACTCATTTGACGTTGAATACCTATCAACGTTCTAATGGCTCGGGTTTCGCACTTCACGTGGTTGATAGCAGCCGTTACCGCGGCAATCTCAACATTCGCCACCGATGGTATTATTCCCCTGACATCTATTGACAGGAAACACAGAAAGAAAGCCGTGATAGCTTACTAGGAATTTAGGAACATCTTCCTGGGGCACCCTACCATCACCAAACTTACCGAGATTTCTGAGCGATGGGGTGAGACTTCTTGACTCGCGTGATGCGTCCCTGGAAATGCAAGAACACTAATTGGCTCTCAGTCGATGGAAGGCGTTCCTTGGAGGGGCGCTGATCCTGCCGGACCTGCCCCAAGCACTGGGATCACCCGTTATTATAACTTCACGGTGACTCGGGCCTATAAATCCCCGGATGGCTTCAACAAGAGCGTCATTCTCATCAATGATCAGTTCCCCGGACCCCTGATCGAAGCCAATTGGGGGGACATGATTCAAGTAACGGTGACAAACAATATTGATCGTGAAGATGAAGGCATTACCTTGCATTGGCACGGACTGACCCAGCGCAAAACTCCTTGGTACGATGGCGTGCCCGGGGTGTCCCAATGTCCGATTGCCCCTGGCGGAGGCAGCTTCACGTATACGTTCCAAGCCGATCAGTATGGTAGTGGCTGGTATCATTCACACTATAGCGCGCAATACAATGACGGCCTCTACGGGCCGATGGTTATCCATGGACCTATTCAGTCACAGGCGGCTGAATATGACATTGATCTGGGGCCCGTCATGATTTCCGACTACTACCACGTCCCCTACTACCAGATTCTGCAAGAAAGCTTTTCTAAACCACCCCTGGCCGTTCCCGTGGATAATAACCTGATCAACGGAAGAGGAATGTATGATTGCAATGCTAGTTCAACCCCCCTTGGCTGCAATTCGGGAAGTGGTCTGGCACGATTCCAATTCCAGTCGGGGAAACGACATCGCCTGCGCCTCATGAATACTGGTGCTCTTGCCAACCAGAAATTCAGCATTGATAATCATGATCTACTGGTCATTGCCAATGACTATGTCCCCGTGCAGCCGTATCGGACCAATGTTGTCACTCTGGGGCTGGGCCAGCGCACCGACGTCATTGTCACCGGTACGGGCTCGTCGACCGATCTCGTCTGGATGCGCTCCGATATCGATTTGGTCTGCCTGCAGAATACAGCTACCGTCTCTACGGCACGCGCGATTATTGCGTATGAGGGTGTTAACGAGACTGGTAGTTCAGCCTTGACGCCCAACACGACCGGCCATTCCTGGACAAGCAACAATTGTCGCAATGACCCTCTCAACCGCACAATTCCCTACTACCCTCTCACCCCGAGCGACCCCACGACGACGCAAACTGTGACCATCAGTGTCGGCTATAACGCTACCGGCTTTATCGTCATGTTCATGGATGGTTCCTCCTTCCGCGCAGATTATAATGATCCTATCCTCCTCGCCACCAAGCAAGGCAACCTCACCTTCCCCACCGAGCGCAATGTGTATAACTTCGGCACCAACAGTACCGTGCGGCTCATCTTCAATAATACCTACGCGACAGCCCATCCGATGCACCTTCACGGCCACAACTTTTGGGTACTCGCTGAAGGCCAGGGCACGTGGGATGGCCACATCACCAATCCGTCCAACCCCCTCCGCCGCGACACTCATATCCTCCAGCCCGGGACAGTTGAGGATCCTGCCTACGTGGTACTGGAATGGCGACAGGATAATCCGGGAATCTGGCCCTTGCACTGCCATATGTCAATTCATTCGAGTGCTGGGATGGTTATTCTGGTGATGGTAAGTTCCCCCCCTTCACTGGTTTTCCTCTTGCTTTTCTTGCACTCTTCTTCTTTCCTAAGGGATGGTTGCTAACGAGGGCTGGGTGGGTCGGGGGACTTTAGGAACAGCCGGATCTGATCCAGAAGGATATGGAAATTCCGACCGTCATGAAGCAGACGTGCTCTGACTGGGATAGGTTTAGTCATAATGAGTTCGTGGATCAGATTGATTCGGGAGTATAGTAGTAGCTGTTTTACTTGTTAAGAGAAGGTGTGTGAGGGTCTAACGTGTATTATCGTATGTTAACGATGTCGGACAAACCGTCGGGGATGGTATAGGTGGGCCAGGTTGGGCAGGTCGTACGTACTGTGCGTACTTCTGATTATTACCAGGTCCTTGCTGGTATAACCACTGTATTTCACAAATGTAATGCAAATACTAAGAATATAGAGAACCTTCTCCAGGTCCTACCCCTAGCGAGGTTCTGCACTTCATCCATTTTATTACGCTTTGTTCCAAGTAGTATTATTACCTACCAGGGTATTGATCAGTAATACCTGAAAATACGTACAACCTGGCGGCCTGGCGGCCTACTCCGCAATCACCGGAAGTTCGGGTACCTACTCGATCGACCGATCAGGAAGAACCACACGATTCTATCCAATCAACATAATGAAGTTGGTCAACGACTCACCTGCATCGGTGAGATGACCCTGTCATGTCCGAGCCACTTCTTTATTAGCGACCAATCGCAGCCCGTGCGGTAAACAGAACTAATTTCCCTCTGCTTGGGGCTGTCAGAACGGGTCTGTGGATCCCTCGGTTCGGGCAGCGCTGTTCGTCCTGAACCTTAGGATGCCCTGTGCGAAGTACGGAGGAGCCCGCTTTAAGGGACTCGAGTAGTAACTTGGCCTAGTGCTTATTGTGGGGGCCACATCGGTGTCTTGGCCGACCATGATTGATCCAGGGACCAAGACATGCCGCCAGCGGGTTCCAATCAAACGGTGGATCTTATTTAGTATCAGCCTAACTACGGAGTAGTAAACACTAACTATGCTTAGCCGGCATGCTAGTTCAGAACGTAACCTCCGTCTCGGCCTAATTTCTGTTGCGATCATACCCGGACTCTGCTAAGACGCAGGCATGGAAATGACAGCCTCGTCATGTGGCCGACACCGCCGCAGTCCGTCCTCTCTCTCACACTTCCTCGCCGGTTTTAGGTGTCAACTTTTCTGTTCTCAGTATCTCCCCCAGTCCAACGCTCCTCTACTCCTTCGCCCCTAACGCAATGGCTCTTCTTGTCATTGCAACCGTTCTGCTCATCCTCGTAAGTCCTCTCCATCTCCCCGGAGACCATGCGAGCAAGCCTAACTGGAAAAAAATTAGTATCTTACTACCCTCATCATCTACAATCTCTTTCTCCATCCGCTCGCCCGCTACCCCGGCCCTGTTCTCTGGCGTGCATTCCGCTTCCCCTTTCTCGTGACCAACATCAGCGGCCAACTCCCCCATCGTATCCACGAGTTCCACGCGCGATATGGTGACATTGTCCGCGTCGCACCAGACGAACTCTCCTTCGTGGACCCCCGCGCCTGGCGGGACATCTACACCTCAGACCGTGAATTCGTCCGCCCGCAGCAATACAAAGACCAGCCTCCCGGCAAAACGGCACCCAATTTAATTGCCTGCTCGGAGGCTGACCATGCCCGTCTTCGCAAGAACCTGGCGCCAGGCTTTTCGGAGAAATTCGCGGCCCTCCAGGAACCAATTCTTCAAAAATACATCGATACCCTCGTGGAGAAACTGGACGCAAAGATCACCAGCAATGGGGGGGACGGTGCGGACGTGGACCTCGTGGAATGGATCAATTACCTCGCCTTTGATGTAATCGGGGATCTCACCTGGGGTAGCTCCTTCGGGTGCCTGGAGGGTCTGCGGTACCATCCCTGGGTGCAGACCGTCAGCCAGTTCAAGGCGGCCATTATTGTTGGCTCGATGAAGTTTTACCCTCTGCTGTATCGTTTCCTGATGGCCATTACCCCCGCAGATGCCCTGAAGCCGGTGATGGAGATGTGGAAGGTCACCGATGAAAAGGTGGCGGAGCGGGTGGCCACTTCCACTGCCAGTACAACCACGCGACCGGACTTTGTGGGAACCATGCTGGCATCGCGCGCCATGACGCAGGAGGAAATGGAAGTGAACTCGATGCTGATTATCGCGGCCGGGAGTGAATCCATTACCACGGTCATCACCGGCGTCCTCAATTACCTTCTACGGGAGAAGGACCAGCTCCACAGACTAGTCGACCTGCTCCATCATACTTTCCCCACGGAAAAGGACATTACAGCCACCCGGCTGAAATCGATGCCATACCTCGATGCCGTTTTGATGGAAGGCATGCGCCTGTGCCCAACCATTCCAGACGCCATGCGACGGCAAGTCCCGCGGGGTGGAGCTAGGGTAGCCGGACATTTTGTGCCCGAAGGAATGATTGTCTCCATCCCTCCGCTGGCGAGTTACCGCGCGCCCCGCAACTTCACCAGCCCGAGTGAGTTTGCCCCCGGACGGTGGCTGGGAGAGGATGAGCGGTTTCGCGGCGATCTAAGTAAGCAGAAGGAAGCGTTCAATCCGTTTTCACTGGGGTCGCATAATTGTCCGGGACAGAATCTAGCTTGGATGGAGCTGCGGCTGATTCTGGCACGCTTGTTGTGGAGGTATGATCTGGCTGGGGTGGATGTGCCGGCCTGGGAGAAGCAGGGGATTTGGTGGTTTTGGGATAAGCAACCGCTCATCGTAAGAATTAGACGGGCTCATTAGGGGGCTTCTCGTGACAGCTTAATTCAATATGACTAGAACTATGTCAAGAGCCCGAATTGGTGAAGACGATAAGCGGCTAAGTTCTGTTCCTGCTGGGGCTGCTACTACCCGGCTTGAGATCTCTGCCAGCCAGCTCAACATGTTGCTCGGGTCGGCAAAACCTGTAATAATTGAGGGCAATATTATAGCCCGATGTTCGATGATCCAATTGTTATTACGCCGAACTGATATGTGTCGAGGAGGAGAAATAAAGTAACATTGTCGGAATAACGCCGGTCGGGGATCTTCCCCGCATTTTCGGCTTGATCTCCGACCGTTGGGAGCGGATATAGCATTGCGAATGTCCCGACCACAGACATTGCTATCGTCATATTCATGTTTTTTCGCATTTCCATGAATATTGAATCATATCATCTACACGCTACAACTAGAATGTCGGATACAGCACGAACCTACAACATCCTCGTCCTACCCGGCGACGGCATCGGTCCGGAGGTCATGGCCGAAGCCGTCAAGGTCCTGCGAACGTTCAACAGTCGCTCCATCCAATTTCAGCTGCAAGAAGAACTCATCGGGGGCAGTTCCATCGACACCCACGGTCAATCCGTCACACAGCCCGTCAAAGACGCTGCGGTCGCCGCCGACGCCGTGCTCTTCGCCGCAGTGGGGGGTCCGAAGTGGGATCACATCCGACGCGGACTGGACGGGCCAGAGGGAGGGCTGTTACAATTACGCAAGGCCATGGATATATACGCAAATCTGAGGCCGTGTTCAGTGGATGTGCCAAGTCGAGAGATTGCAAGGGACTTTTCGCCGTTCAGACAGGAGGTGATCGACGGGGTCGATTTTGTAGTCGTACGGGAAAATTGTGGCGGGGCCTACTTTGGCAGGAAGGTTGAGGAGGAGAATTACGGTATATCACTATCTCATTGAGTATAGAAGGAAGGATAGCTAACCTAGCTGTTTCTATATGAGTGCAGCAATGGATGAGTGGGGTTATTCCACCACGGAGATTCAACGCATTGCTCGTCTCGCTGCAGAGCTTGCCCTCCGGCATGACCCGCCATGGCCGGTGATTTCTCTGGACAAAGCCAATGTATTGGCCTCATCGCGTCTGTGGCGGCGTGTGGTCGAGAACACTATCTCGGTGGAGTATCCACAGGTGAAATTGATACATCAACTAGCAGACTCAGCATCGTTGATCATGGCAACCAACCCACGAGTCCTCAACGGTGTTATTCTGGCTGACAATACCTTTGGTGATATGGTATCGGACCAGGCAGGCTCATTGATTGGGACACTAGGTGTCCTGCCTAGTGCGAGCTTGGACGGTCTTCCTCATCCTGGTAAGAAGGAAAAGGTTCGCGGTCTATATGAACCAACGCATGGCTCTGCTCCGACGTATGTATTCTAGGTTGACGAGAAGGTCCAAATGCTAACAGCTTGAAGGATCGCCGGCCAGAACATCGCCAACCCGACTGCGATGATTCTCTGCGTAAGCCTGATGTTTCGGTACTCGTTCAACATGGAGAGCGAAGCGCGCCAGATTGAGAATGCTGTGCGAAAGGTCCTGGACAAGGGAGTCCGCACCCCTGATTTGGGAGGTACCTCAGGCACGCGAGAGTTTGGGGACGCCGTGGTCGCAGTACTGCAGGATGGAATTTAGAAGGGAGGTGTTGTACATCAATCAGCTGAAGCCTTCTACGTGTTGACTTTCCCTGTCGCATTCATCTGCGGCATGATAGGTGGGCGGTTGAGTCAATGCAGTTCCTTCATGCAGTTTATTGTCCCCGTATTGTGCCCAACAGATCGTTCTGAAAGGTGATTTGGTCAATTATTATACATTCACAATAGGCTGAGGCCTCCTAAGCAGCAATCGCAGCGTTCGCGATCAGGCTTTCTCTCTTAACCCATTTTTGTCGCCCGTATTATCTTTAGGGCGTTTAGGTGATTTTAATCACGCGTCCCTATACAGAACTTCTTTAACTACAATTTGTAATATAGTAGTCCAGTAGCCATCAGTAGGGATTCGGAGAATTCAAGCTCTAATCATATCGCTATTGATGTTAACGGGCTTTTATGCATGTTCCCTCGGTTGCTATTGTTTCGGGATATGACAGTTGGACAAAGTTAGAATGAACCATGGTTTCACAGAACTGCTCAGACCCAACATTCACTACCTTCTTGATCCCTGGATTCACTCGCCTAGCATCGATAGCAGGTGACCTCGTTAGTAAGACAGAGACGTCATGATTATTTATGGCGGTTTGGGACGGGGGTGCCCATCCTTCCTCCATCTCGTGCTACGCTGCAAGCTGCTTACGAACTCTTCAAGATGTGAATCCTTCCCCTAGCACCTCCCCTTCACATTTGTGGACCATTGAACTAATATCGACTTCCACTAGATCTGAGCAACGAAAGAACTACTCAAGTGTTAGTGGTGCCACGTATCCCAGAGAACAGGAAACGAGACCATTTCGATAGCTGCTCCTCCACCTTAGCAACAAACCCAAAGTCTCTATCAACTCTGGCAATATAGGTAATATGGAGGCAAAGAAAAACCTACTGTGCGCTCAGCTCGAAGGCCGTGAATCGCCTGCCCCGGAAAGTCAGACCGCTGAGCAACAAGCGCCTTTCTGCTGGGGCAGAATCCCTCGCAATCTGCAGCAGTCAGCATCTAATCCATTAGAGCAGACCTCTGACTCTGCCACGCCCTTTGTGCTGGAAAGTAACCCCGTCCACCCCTTGGAGGGGCCGTTGATGGCACAGTATGCGCATGATAAAAAGGGTAGTTTTTCGAAATAAAATTGGTACTCCGATGCCTTCCAGCGAGGTCAAAGCTGCGCAAAAGGCATGAATCCATCATTCATTATCGATCGATCGCATCCGTTAGCACGATCCTGTGAAAATCTTTCTTGAAAAATGTATCGTGCCATAAATGCCTGCCATATTGGTGGATTTGTTATGATGTCTTATAGTTAGGAATAATCAACAACGACTTCTACAGGTGTTATTAAAGCTGCTTCCATTTCTGTCAAAGTTGAAACTCTCCAATACTGTCCTTAGTGTGTGATTTCTTTGATGGGGATTAATAATGTTCGCATCAAGGAACGCCGCGTGTTGCGGTGATATGTATATTTCCGGACAAAACTCTGAAATCAACAACGGTAGTATAGTACCACCGGAACATCACTGTCACAACACCTATATCCACACTGGGTAATGTTAAACATAAAGAATATATATCAATTAATCTACGCATTAGTGTGCTGACAGCAGGTGCTGCATCATGTATCCTAGCATCACTGTATAGTATGTACTAGTTTGTGTTTCAACTAGCAGTTTCTTGAGATTCTGGACATCATTTGATGCTTTCTCAGACATCGACCCAAGAAGTACTAGTGTATAAGAGATGAATACATATTGCATGGCACGTTGGAAGCCGCGGGGCTGTGGAGACATTTATCCGAAAACATACTAACAACTGGCCTATGTCAATTGGTTCCCGAAGTCTTTACACCTTGAGAACTTGAAGATGACCCTTTAATAAAGTAGGCGACGCTCACTGAGTCACCCTGAAATTTAGCCACTGGTAGATGATATCGCAGTGATGAGAGAAGAAGATATTCACTATATTACAACTAAAAGCCGAAGAAAATGTTTCGATTGAATGACATAAGGCAATGGTAGCAGGATTCATACTGACATTTCGCAGGCTGGCTTTCGCTACCCAGGGTGCTGGGAGTCCTAATAAACAAGACTAATCATACTGCAAGAGGTCGGAAATTAAGTCCAATGACAGGACAGGAATGCGTTATTCTAGAGACTATTCACAATTCTATCATTCTGGATACATTCTTACTTCTCCGACACGTCCTATATCCACACTTCTGTATATATACCACTCAATCCAATACAATCACAGACCATGCACATATTTACTGTATCCATCCCTCCTCTATCCGCCTGATCTCACCAACTGCTAATTCACGACTAGCTTGTAGCTAGCAAAGGCAGTGGTACCGTTGAGGCATCCTGGCGCTGTCACGGTCGTGACGCCTTCCTGGCAGTTCGAGTCGGTGAAGAATTGCGCTGAAGATGGATTGTCAGTGGGTTCAAAAGCTGTTACGGAAGTGCAGAACAGGCTTACCAGCAAACCCGGCATCGACGTAGTAGGTGGTGATGGAGTGGATGGCCTCGGGACCCGAGAAGGTGCCACATTCGTTAAGGCCGGATGTCAGCAGGCCAAGCTCGCCCATGTTCTCCTCGGCACAACCGGTTTCGCCCCAGAGGCGGAGTTGGACAACTCGCGTGTCGGTGGTAGGCGCTGCCAGTGTAGACACGGCGAGAGCAAGAAGAGGAAAGAATGTCATTGTGAGCTTCATATTGGCAGGGTGGTAAATAACTGCTAATAGGTAATCGGATTTGAAGCGATTGCGGTAGCGATGATGATAATGATGATGATGATGATGATGATGATGATGGAGATGTTCGTGTTGTCTGTCTGATGAAGAAAAGAATGGAGAAGAAGGAGCTGGATGAGGCCCTTTATATAGTCCAAACTTCGGATGGATAGCAATTGCACTCATTCATTTTTACCACACGGGCAGTTAGAGGAGTCCGGATGACATCGGGAATTAGCTGCAGCAGAGGACAAGATCATGAGCTGGTCTTGGTGAACTTGGCTGTCTTGGATGCACTGGTGACCATATTGCTTTTGCCCAACATCTCCGCCATTGAATCTTACATATCACAGTTAAGCTGTACGCCGTGAGCTTAGCAGTGGACTAACCCCATTCTGGATAGGTGGTCTGGGCGCCCGGAGTAATATTAATAGAACAGTCTCACCTGGATCAAGCCTGTCAGCCCGACAGCCCATTCAGAACGCGGGGATGGGGCATGAGGAGGTCGATCAGGCTCCCCATCCGCCCCGCATCCGGACCCTTTTGGGTGATCAGGCGAGGTTAATCAGTAGGGTTCTAGTAATGATCGTCTGTCGGATTGCCAGGTTGGCCTACTATTTGACAACAACAGGACGATTGGGCATGGCCATACGCCCCGCCACCCACAGCGCGTGGCTGTGCTGGGTCTATTGGTGGCCTACATCAGGCGCGCCGCCTTATGCAGCTCAGGTACCCATTCTTACCCATTTTATCCCAGCTATGAATAGATCGATGCAGTCTACAGGCCTGTCAGGCCTCCAGCTCCAGTCGGCACAGAGTGTAGAGCAACTGACCTCACGCAGTTCGACACGAGGGATTCCTATTACGATCGCATGGTGTCTCTGATGCAGTGGGATAAGCCAAATGGTGATACTATGATGTGGTACGCCCTGAATGACGCCGAAGGCCCGGAGTGACCGCATGCCAACAAGAGTATATCCGGACATAGAATGCAATCTCCCTAGTAGAGGCAACGTCGGCAGAATGGGTATTGCAATAAAGGCTGAGGCCAACAGACATTGTAGCCAGCGGGAAATTCGG
Organism: Aspergillus brasiliensis CBS 101740; assembly: GCF_001889945.1. Lineage (NCBI taxonomy): Eukaryota > Fungi > Ascomycota > Eurotiomycetes > Eurotiales > Aspergillaceae > Aspergillus > Aspergillus brasiliensis. The sequence goes on from NW_027137458.1 coordinate 76,513, forward strand.
GGACGCGAGCAGCGACTATTTCCTGCGCTATGGATGATCATTACCGTTGGACTCGGTGCCCTTCATCGCCGACCAATATCCGCAGCGTCCTTCGACCATCAGCACACCGACTAAGGCGGCTACCATATGGTAATACCGCACCGCGGCGGCGCATTGAAATGTGCCCCGGACTTGGGCGGCGGTATGACTGCTGTGTCTTAATAACAAGGCGTCCAGCCGTCCGCAGCTCCTTTTTGTCTAAGACGGCATCGAGGTAAGCGGCTTTGACGGATGCACAAACTCAAGGCCGAGAGAAGCGGACTGCGTGCTTTTTCCCGATTCCCTGTCAGTGGGCATAATGCAAATGTGGTTGAAATGGAAGACCTGACTATATAATTGCGATTACACCGAGGTAGGCCTGTGCAAGATTTATGGCCCTACCTGATATCCGTCGGACATCCAGAGATTGACCGGCCTGGTTAACAACAAGCCCATCATGTTTGTTGCAGCATGGAGGGGTACTTTATCTCCGCTCAAATTCCATTCAAGATTTCCATATCATGAAAGTCATCGCGTCAACTCCGATTCATCGCACCAAACCCACGCCTGAGAGGAGATTGATCGCTGGTGCAAGCCCTCTTTCACGTGGCTGTTCTAACCAGCGGTTTGGTGGGCATGTTTTGGGCCCCAATCGACCTGCTCTACGCTAGATGCAGGCCATGGAAGACGAGGTGGTGCTCAGCTTCCTCCAGGACTGACAATATATGGGCGAATTTGCATAGGAAGACTATATATCCCCTTATGTAATTAGATTATTGGGTTGCCGGCACCGCACGAGCAGTGACTCATCCCAAACCCTCCATCTTCGGACATGTAACTTCAACATACTCTCCCTTATCAGTATTGCACTGCGCAATACCCCCCAGAGATTCATCATTCGATTTAAGGACACACCCTTTCAGGCTCCTGACGGTGGGATATGCCAGATGGACTGCACTTAAAAGAGCTTCATAGCTTTGTTCTATCTTCCTTTCCCCTTATTTGAGAAACTACTCTGCCCTAGTAAAGCTACCTGCGGTTCATTGAGTAATTTTGCCACGTCAGGTATTGTGTTAGTCATACTGGGAGTAGTAGCCACTGAAGAGTTGACGATTTGATGGAGATGTATCAGCCGTAAATTATGTCTGGAATTGAGAAGTATGTATATAAACTTAGAAGATTCTTCCTGAGCTAGTGAAGTATTCTTGCTATATGACATGCCAAGAAGGTAATAGTACTATAAGTCTGGAAGAAGATAAGTCCAATCAATGAGATATTGAGCTATTATGATTTGTACGAGTGACATTCAAACCGACATGATGAAGAAAAAGTACGATAGAATTCCATCTCTGCGGTGTAATTTAGGCTTTGCTACGCCTATGGGTGGGCAAGCATCAAGGGGCCCAGAGTGTTTGTTGTAATATAGGCCGTCACTAGTATATATTTTTTTCCTGTCATGGCGTTACTGGGATCTCGCTGCCGCATGTTGAATTTCCAGAATAGCTGGGCGATGCGATATGATAACACATCAGATAAGAAGCTAGAGGGTCTCAGGCAAAGCAGACAAACATGCCCATGTCGTAGCAGTGGATACTGGCTCTCACAAGAAGAAACACGTCGCCTATTACAGCCCGAAGAGGGAAAGACTTCCTGGCAATATCTTCAACGCCCTCTTATCATGCATAGATGATATAACTGTCGGACTCCCTGATTGTGCTTCGGAGTTTGGCTGAAGATAAGTGCCGATTGATCGTTAGTCTAGCCAATAGAGATTCTTCGCTAAGAATTTAGTCTCAGAGGGATCAGGAAGATCTTCGACAACCAGCCGTGTGATTCGATAGAGATAACTTAGGGAGCCGTGATAAACAGCAACACAATGTTTTACACTAGCTTTCGGCCTGGACATCTTTACTAAGTATGGAATAAATTGGACTGTCCAAATCTTGGTATCCCAAAGAGATATGGAGGTCGGACAGCGTTGAATCACCAGAAAAGGAGAAGTAAACTGCACATTACCATGGTCTCGAGTATGAGGCCTAGAGTTCCGACCGAAACAAGGACTCTTATTGAAGATTTTGGGCGTCAATATACCTCTCCTCAGTTGTGGCATATATGACACCATGGCGGACTTCACCCTGAAAAAATCACAGTAGGCAGCCGTGAGGGCTGTTTTGAGACTTAGGCTCGCGGCAGTAGAAAAGAATGGATTGGCAATTGACAGTGTTAACAACACCTGCAATAAAGATCCCACAGACCCGAGCTTCCAAGCCAGTCCAAAAATATCTCATTAAGACCTTGTCGTAAAAGTTCATCGCCCATGTAGTATTTCCTCGTTTTGGTCCACAAATGGTTTCCAGATGAACTGTGAAGCGGCTTCCCCATGCGAATTGTCTCTATCGACTTCTGCAGATCGACCCAATAGATACTGTGCGGCATCCATCCTCGATCTTGATCCACTGATGAAGCACATTTCTCGAATTCTGGTAAAGATTGAACAGTTTCCCATATACGGAACACATCATAGTAAGCCGCTTTACCATATTTTTCTAGAATTTGCTTCTGATATTCGGAGGAGACCATCTGTCGCGAGGTCCGCTGTAAATACTCAATCTGTTGATCAATGAGGTTCTGTGCCTCCTGCTGTTGGAACGACGAGCCAGGCTGATTCTCCGCCGTATTGAGATAGTGCGTAATCTCATCTCTCAGCTTCCGCAGACGGTACTGAGTCCATTCTGGGTATAGCGAATCGAGGTTGGCATAGGGTCGAACATTAGTAAGGTAACTAGAGTCGTATACATTCGGCATTTTTGACCGGTATGAAGTGATGGTCGAAATGCGTTCTTTGACTCCTTTAGCGCGAGCAGCCAAATGTTCGACCTCGCCCCCTTGAAGCATCACTGCATGACCGATTTGAGGGCCCTCAATCTGTCCATGATTTAGCCTGGTTCAATACAACAACCATGGTAAAGCTGCATTACCTTCTGGGCTTCACCATCTCCCTTTCTTATGTATGTTTCTCCTCCAACCATCCCCTCAGTCTCACTCAACATCAACACACACACATAGGGATAAGAGTCGTAGCTTTCGACAAGTTAGTCCTCTTATCTCCGATATTGAAGTTATGATAGCACGTGGGCAAACATACTGCCAGGGAATGATAGAGCTTTTATCTTTCAAAGGATCATAAGATCTTTCTTCGGGACTGAGATCCACCTTTTCTACCGACGGTTCAACCTTGAGGTTACTGCACATCTCTGAAATAGTCGTCCCTTCTACCTGAATATTTGTATGCCCAATCTCGGTGGGCATGATCACATCCAAAGGTACACCACATGCCTCAGAAACAATCTTCATTGTCTCGGGGTGGATCCAGAAATCCTTGATAAATTGAGAGTGCTTGACAGTATCACGGAGAACTAGAGTCCCCGGGAACGGCGAGCTTGCACATTTGTCTAAGACGTCCTGCTGGAATAGAGCTTTTCGGTAAGCTTTGACACCTTTCGGTGACAACATTGGGAAAGGTGTGGTTCCGGCAATGGGTGAAGCAGTTGCACTTTGTTTCAAGCCCAGATCTTGCATCGTAAATTTGTTTCCAGGTGGGACATAATTGAGATGAACCTGTATAAGTGTGATTTGAGCTCAAATGTCCTGACATGGATTTGAGTATATCTGATTTTGATAGACATACTTTAGGATCGAACACCTCTTCATTGGCGGAATCTTGGACAGCACTCCCAGTCCAGGTTCCCAGCAGACTCAAAAGGTTCTTCATCGCCATGATATGTTGGGGAGGTAACGTTCTATCCGGTTATAGTGTCCAGAACATGCTTCCTAATATAAGGCCTTTGAAGCTAGGAGCCGTTTGAGGGAGTAAAAGAGATCTGCACGCTGGAACGGGTTAGAAGATAAAGCCTTGCTGCTGGGCTAAGTTCAACCTATGTACATACCATAAGCACTATTCCTAACCAGGCAATTCTGTCCTGAGATATTATCGCGGATGTCGGTTCCGTTTCCCGCTATCTACCGTCCACCGTATTCGTGGCTTTGATGATCGATACTGCTCGCCGATTGCCTTTGTAGGAAACGATATGCTTTCGCGCCGTATTTCCTCCGAACGCTTCCAGTTAGGACTGATGGTCCAAAGTTATGCTGAGACAGAGGCATATCATCGTATTTGCCGAAGTGGATGTACATGCTACTTTCTTATCTATCCTGTCCCCTGATAAGATGAAAGACGTGCGTTTGTTGATTGATCCGATTATAGAGGGTTAAGAGACAAACAGAGGCCTGCCCCTTGTTGCGTTCAATATATTCCTACGGTGTTAACGCTACTTCTCTACGAAAGATATTTCCTTCCAAGTACGAGGATTGTAGATTCATTGTGGTGGTTGATCGTTTGACTTCTAATGAAGATCCCGAACTCGCAACATCTCCGACCGCGGAGCAACTTATCATGAGTGTACAGAAGAGATGATATTTTCCAAAGATAATGAAGAGCACCTCGCTACAGAATGAGAAATTAGAAGGGATTATGCATGCGTTGCCCACCTCCCTTCTGAAAGCGGTGATTGATCGTTGCAATATTGTAGCTATTACATCGGGAACCACGGGCTGTCTTTGGATGGAACCGAGGTTGTTCGTCTTGTAACCTAAGTTGTAATGCCACGGAATATATGTTTTAGGATCAAAAGGGCAGATATATAATACTAGCATCATGCTTGATCGTATTCTTGCTTATGCAGCAAATCTAGAAATCGCCATCTGTCTTTGGGGAGGATTCAATGGCACATGTCCCGCTGGATAGCTACTAATAATGGTCCTCATCCCTTCCCGGTTGAAGCTCATACCGCTGGTCCCTGGGAGTCGGCAAGGTCCACTGTCTAAGGGGTTGCACATTTCCATTTGAAGCTGCATGATCCATCGTTTGAGTGGTATGCTCGCTCGCCCAGCATCAAAGTAGAAATCTAACAGATGGCTACCCTTCGGATTAGAATAGATATCTTTCAGGTCGATAGAAGGCTGTGTGCATGAATCCGGCGGCGCATCCGGTTGTCCGCGTTCCATGTATAAGTCGTCTTGCAACTTGATCTCTCTTCCACGGTAACCAAGTTTCGAAAACTGGACAAACTGCAACTTTAGATTATCTGCCAAGAATTCAAAGGTCCGCATCCAGAGCTGCTTGATCTCGTTTGTCACTGCAGTGGACAATGAAGATCCCCAACTACTTCTCTCTTCGGTGATGGGCCCTGGATCTCGTGCTGCAATTATTGGATCAGTCAAGCTGACCATGCTCATACGCAGACGTTTCAAGGTTGGCGCTGCTGTGTGAAGGAATTTTCTGAGAGTATCCACTGTCACCTCGATCCAATGGAGCTGAACTTCCTCTAGCTGGGAAAACCGGATCTTCTCGGAGAGATCCTGAAAGTACATGGGGGATAATTCTTCCCAGGGGTTCCATTGTCCAAAGGTCAGACTCTTCAGTTTGGGTGCGACTGTGACCAGGATATCGAGAAGACGTTTGAAGGTGTCCTCGTCGAATATGTCTTCTTCTTGATCCTTAATGCGAATACACATATGGAGGTTCGTCAGATCGCTTAAGAGTGGTAACAGTAAATTATACCTTGACTCTGGCAATGTCAAGGAACCCAGATTCACCCCACAAGCGTAATTGCCGCACGTATGAAGAGATTGAAGCTTCCGGTTGGATTTGATTATGGCATGGAGCGCTTGCGAGATTGCCAAACCCAGAGCTATGGACAACATACCCTTGCGAAAACTTGCCCATGTTAAATGAACCCGTATATCATCGGTGTTGAACTTCTTCAATTCACGTAAGCCAAGGCAGCGAAATGAGCGATAGTCTGCTTTCAAGAGAAGGTATTCAATGGGGTAAGACCGTAATCCGACTGTAGTGACGTTCTCGAGGCGCGGCAGGCATGTTTCAAGGACCCCGAACAGTTCGGAGTCGAGGATAGCACGGTGCTCTGCCAATGTAGCTTCGTAAGCGGTAAATAGAGCGTCCAGCTCAGCCTCAGCATTGGTTGATGTTGGCTCCTCCTTTTCACCGCGCATCATTCGTAATATTCTCCTCTGTCTCCTCCCTGCCAATCCCAGATATTTATAAGTTTCCTTGTCCTTCTGTGGCCACCCCTCAAACAAATTCGGAATGATCCAAATTTCCTGAACCCAACGCCGAAGGGTCCCACTTGCTGCAACCTCCTGGAGATGGTCGAGGCCTTCGCGAGTGAGAAGAAGTGAGAGACTTTTGAAGAAGCGCGTCGCATAGGCCTCCAGTGTATTGCGATGCATCTGGTGGCAAGTGATCCTAAGCGCACCCCACTCTTGGGGCTCTAGATGCTCACAGATATGAGTCAATATCTCTAAAGGCAGGCTTGTGATAGGCATCTTGCCGCAGTCTATTTCGGGCATGGAGGATATGCGGCACTCAGAAAAATTAATATTCACCTGAGCTGCGTGGTTTGGTGTTGAGAAGGATTTGTAGAGGAGTGGTTCAGCCCAGATTGCATATTCAGAAGATGTCAATACAAGGCTTAGTTACCGGATATCTCTGCAGTCCTCAAGGAATCCCGGCACCCTCGGCAAGTCTGAGATTGGATTGGGACTTCGGGCGCGTCGGAGGCAGACGGGTGCACTACACATGCACCAAGTAAAGGTTAGCCTAGGTTAGCCTCCCACTAAAAATGGTCTACCCACACTGAATCGGGGAGATGAGAAAAACTACTCTTGTAAGCATAATGTGAACAAGTTCACGATGCCCTCCTATTTGGGGGGTTAAATGGACACTTCCTTAGATAGTATTATACAAACAGTCCGCATCAGGCAAGTGATATATGTGATGTGAATTAGTTAATGCCATGAGCTGGCCCAGTAAATCACCGTCTGCATCGAACGTCTCGGCTAGATCGGCTGCTAGTGTCTGTGCCATCGACTTCAATCTTGCTTTTGGCCTCTCCATATTATGACTATCATCTCCCGCATAGTTCAGAGAATCTTTGACTCTTCGTACTTGGTTTCTCCATAACCTATGTAATCGCATAAAAATATGAATGCCACTTGTTATGCAGGCTGACCGATTTTATCTTACAAGCCGCCGTTCCCAGCCTATCAACAGTTCGGTTTTTTGGCCGCCTATGAACTTGGAGACGATAAGGAGGAAAGAAAGAAATAAACAGTGAACTTAGATAGACATTGCCAGTGTCTAACGCCACCTAGTGTTGACAGTGCACATGGAGCTTCGGCTACGCTATTTCGGTGGTTCTCGACCCAAAATAAACATTGGCAAGTCCGATAGGGTACAATAACATCTTAGCTTAGAGGACAAGGTGGAAACGAGGTATTTTCTCCAATACCAGGTTCTACAGGAAAGCTGATTTTTGAGGCACAATTTCTGATTTGCTCCTTCTGACCAAGTTATCATGAGCTCAGTTTGTAATGTACGGTCTCAACATGCCATTTTTGCTAGTCACACGTCGAGCCTCCTGTCCTCTCCAGACGCTTGGAAAGTAATCTCACAATCTACCTGCTTGTTAACATTACCGAATACCTCATCAATCTGCTCCAGCGTCTTTCCGGTCGTCTCAGGGACCAAGAAAAAGGCCCACGTGCCTGCAAGAACGCAGCACAGGGCGAAGAAGACATATGTGCCATAACCGATATTGGCCATCATCGCTGGAGTCACAACACCAACAATGAAATTGGACAGCCAATTGACACAAGTTGATAACGCAACCCCTTTTGAGCGAAGTGCATTAGGGAAGACCTCGGAAGGCAGGGCCCAGCCTAAAGGCGAGTATGTGTTCCCGTAGACCAGGATGTAAAGAAAGGCCATCGCCACACATGCCCAACCCGCCGATGGATTGGACCAATCCGGCCCATAAAGAGCCATCAACACAGCAATGACGATATAGCAGGCTCCCATCAGAAAACCCCCCAATATCGCCAAGGGGCGCCGACCGATCTTGTCGATGGTTAGGAAACAGACCAGGACGGTGAGAAGCTGAAGGGTATTGAATATCCCCGACAAGATCAACGACATCTCTCCCTTTTGCCCTATTGAAGTGAAGAGTGTCGGAGCGTAGTAGATAAATGCATTGACTCCGGAAAATTGTTGGAAAAAGCCTACGCCGACACCGACTGCCGTTCTTTTCCAGGTTTGCCGGTTGAAAAGGTCCATCCATATCAAGGCCTCCCGTTTGATGCCTGTCACTCCCGGACGCAGCTGTTCTTCCATGTGTTTCTGGTGTTTGACCTCATTAACGATGGCGTTGAATTCAGCCTGGACTTTTGGGTCTCTCAAAGGCAAGTTGCGCAACCTACTCAGACTCTGGAGACAGTCCTCTTGCCGGTCAACGAGAGCCAGCCATCGCGGCGAGTAGGGAAAGAAATGGATACCGACTCCGACCAGAGTTGCACTGATCATCTGTAATCCAAAGGGCACGCGGAATGACGCTTCACTGTTCACTAATCGCATGCCGAACGTTATCCAGTACGCTATTACTGATCCTGACACCAGGCAAATGGATTCAAGGACCAAGAGTGTCCCTCGCAAGTTCGGCGGCGAAATCTCCGATATGTACAGTGGTGCCCCCTGATAATCCCATGGTATTAGTGAGTCCCTTTCGCTTTGATCTGACCTTCATACGTACCATGGCCAGTGTGCCAACCCCAATACCGCCAATCGCCCTTCCGGCCACCAACATGCCGTAACTTTGGGCCGAGGTCTGAATAATGGCCCCGATGTCGAAGATGATAACGACCACCGTGAGGGCCCATTTTCTGGAGATCTTATCCGCAACATAGGGCATGAAGATGCAACCAACGAATGCACCGAGGAGCAACATGCCTGTCATGAACCCTTTGCCAAAGTCACTCTTCGCCTGCGGGATGGCTGCGTGAAATTGTGGCATGACATTGATAACGGATATAACTCCTTGGTCATACCCAAAGCTAAACCCGCCCAAGGAAGCAAGGCAAGCCGCTCCAAAGACATACCCCGAGCTAAACAGCCCTCTGATGCCATCCGGACCATATGAGGGCAACATATCCTGAACGTCGACACCACCCATGGTCCTCTCATCATGCTCCACCGTGGCGTCATCTTCTTTCGGTTGTCGACGCATTGCAATGAGTATGGATGTGATTTTCCGGGCCCGGAGCTTCACTGATTTACCATCATCAGGGAGCAGGAAACGGCACTTAAGTAGCCCTGGGGGCAGAGAGAACTTGACTGGGGCTACCCCGGCCCGCGCTGCATTCTCCAGGCGGAAATTGTGTATGCCGCACCAATCAAATCCACCGCCACTGGATAGGCTCACGACAATGACATGCGCACCGGACATGTCACTTTGGCCTGGCCTCGGACAACTTCCGGGGATCGCTAGTGCCGTGTCCCTTTAGGTACTTCGGCGAAAGCCCTCATCTCCCGATGCCGTCTATAACCCGGACGAGCGGAATTGTACGCACTATGGACACTTTCGGCACAGCAGGGCGACCCGTGAATGTATGAGGAAATGGAATTTGGCAGAGCTACGGAAGACACCGCTGGGGGTGTTAAGAATGGTCCATCTCAAGAACCAATGAACCTTCCATCTTCAGCTGTCGGTGTGGCCTTGAGACAGTTCACCCTCCCAACGGCCTTCGCAACAGGGCTACAGTGTCAAACTAGGCCTCACAAATCATGATCCCAATGATAAAGGGTTTGATTAATCACTGGACCATCCGTCGCGACTCCCATTAAACGGGACTACTTTCGACTGATCCCTTTCCAGATAGTATGAAACTTCACCTTCAGTCGCCCACAGACATGCTACTGTGCCCTGAAGAATATGTAAATGCTGTGGCTCCGTGATACCGTCCGTGGGGTCCCCGCATATCCCCAGAACCGAATTTCCCCGGAGCAGGCCTGTCAAACCCACACTCGATGCTACGCAGTAACTGCGCCATCAGAGCCTCCGTCCTCACAATCGTCCCCACCCATGAACTCAATTGTTTCTACAATATATATCTCCGTCTGGTTGGCACGCGGATTAAATCCGATGACTGACATCGGACTTAATTCCTGGAGTGAAGCCGATCGGACATTCTGTCCAACTGCTCCCTCCCGCCGATGCACGTGATCATTGATCACCGGCGTAAGTATGGCTTCATTCTTGAATTCTTGATCATGCTCGAGGAGGTCATTCCAAGGCTCCTTGCAGTACTTGACGAGAGGAGCTCTTTGCTAGCACCTAATTGAACTTTGATCGATTTCACCAGTCTCCTCCCCGCCCGCTTGGAACGCTATGCAGTACAGGCTATTGTTATCAGGCGATAGAGCCGACTTCACCACGCTTACACTCGACCTCGATACAAGGGAATTGAGCATTCTCGCTAATTATGCTGCCCCCTACAATGCTTCCTGGGTGGAACGTTTGTCGTCGCAAAGGGACCTTGATCAGCTTGTCGGCCTGTCCGAGGGGGACGAGTCGGGTCTATTGTACAGCTTTGAAATTGATCACGAAAAGGGGGCTTGTACGATTCTCAGTCAGCTTCCCACCCTTGGGGCGCCGGGTCACTGTAAGCGTCTTCCCCAGTTCGTGTATCGGACTGTCGTTAATCTGTTGATTGTCATTATAGTCACCAAGTTGCGCGACAATTCTGCCCTGGCCCTTGGCACTGTGAGTTCAATCAAACGTGTCGTTTCGGTGTACGTATGGGTGCTTATACTTACTCTATCTAGTATTTGGGGGGGTCTATTGCCCTTTACCCTATTTCAATAGTTGAAAATGGCAAAATAATGCTCCAAGACGTCCCCCGGACGGAAATTCTACCAAAGTTTCCCTATCAGTCAACTGGACATGGGCCTAACAAAAGCCGACAACAACAATGCCACGTACATCAGATATTGGAAGACAGGCAAGGCCTGCTATACGCCCCTGACCTGGGGTCGGATAGAGTGTGGATACTCCAGCGCGACGGCGTTCAGGCTCTTGCAGTTTGCGGTTGGCTACAGTGTCCTCCTGGGACAGGGCCTCGACATGCCGTATTGACCCCAGATGGTATATGCTCTTACCCCCATCCGGTGCTCGAGAAGCGCTAGATCTGATATCCAGCTGACTGAAGTGGATAGAGAAAATGATGTACGTGATTGGAGAGCTCTCGCACACTGTCATCGCTTTCGATGTATCAACCGCCCCGGCCGAAGCGATCCCGCCGATTGATGGCTTCGCACCTAATATAATTCCCCCGGAAGTTCACCCAGATCATCAAACCATGATGGACTCTGCCGAGATTTGCCTCCATCCTTCTATCCCCAACGTCGTCTACGTGAGCAATCGCTGGGAGCGGCACATCGCGAAGCGCGAACCACACCTCCAGAATGTCCCTCAGGACCTACCACCGGGAGACGCGATCGCTATAATCTTACTTTCCGATGACGGCAGGAAGGTCAAAAATATCAAGCATGTACGGACCAATCTGGATGTGATCCGTGGTATGCGGCTCAGTGACGACGGCAAGTACGTTGTTGTAGTCGGACAGGAAGGGGGTGGCGTGGAGGTCTATGCAATAACCGGGGACAAAGGCGACAAGTGGACGCTCGTTGCTGGTCTGAATGAGGGTTTGGAAAGTGGTATAAAACATGCCATATGGTTATAAGCGGATAGGCAATGAACTTACCGAAATCCGTAGATCCATAACTCAGCCATATCTGACCCTCTTACCCTTGTAGAATTGGTGTAAATAAACTGAATGATTGTATCTACCCAGAAGCAAGCTTCCAGGCACTGTTTTGCCCAAACTGGATTTTAGCCTTGCCTTCCTATACAAATATAGGAGAAAGGAACGAGCTGTTTATTCGATCGATGGGAGCATCCATGTGTGGATTTTGTGCTTCAAGTAACTAAAGCGAGTGAATAAAACCCTCCGCCACCCTTTACATCACGGGCATCAAGGTTCAACAGGGTAACAAGGCTATTCCGAAGGAGTCATCAACAGGCAATCACAATTACAAAAATGCAACTAATAGTGGAAGGATCAGAGTATGTTTTAATGATCAAACTAGCAACATTTACTGAAAGTCCGTAAACCACTGAGGTATTCCGAAAGCCAGACCATTTTCATATGCAACATCACACCAACATTTCAACCATCTTGCTTTGACCCTCCGCAGCGTGCAAGCATACAAGCATATCACCCCCATCGACATGTTATGGGATATTTTCCTTCTGGTTATGGTTGCCTATTGATGGGACTTAGTCCTATTAGCGGGATGGTGGGTCGGATGAGACTCCTCATCAACCGAGGTCAAAATATATCCGATGGGCACGGTTATCTCCGGAGCGTCACAATCTCCGATCGTATGCCGACAATCCCACGCCCCATGTCAGTGGGTTATGTCCGATGGGCGGGAGGCCATTTTAATGGGCATTCCTTGCTTGACAATCCTGCATTTGCCATTCTGCATCCCCAGACAACTATCTCACGATGTCTCTTCCCACTCACTTCAAGCTCAATACCGGCGCGCTTATTCCGGCTATCGGCCTCGGTGAGTGGCAATGCTTTGATGACGTTGATGCGCGATCATTAACTTGGGGAATGTGTTTAGGAACCTGGAAGTCTCAACCTGGAGAGGTGGCAAAGGCAGTGGCCTTCGCCCTGAAGAACGGATACCGGCACATTGATGCGGCACTGTAAGCCCTACCGTCCTTTCTATCCCTGCTGTTCACGCTAACCCTTGCGGAGGATTTACGGTGAGCTCATTCATAACGGTAGGCCATATCCCCAAGCGCTGGTATAATAACACAGATTTTCAGGCAACGAGAACGAGGTTGGGCAGGGAATTAGGGACAGCGGCGTGCCTCGCCAAGAGATATTCATCACCAGTAAGCTTTGGAACACACATCACCCAAATGTCAAGGAGGGTCTACAGAAAACCCTGGATAGTCTGGGCACGGACTATCTTGATCTTTATGTGAGTGTCTATCATACAAAATCTTGCATGGTATTAGGTCTGACAAACTTTTCTATCAGCTGATCCATTGGCCCGTTCGGCTGGTTCCTGTGAGCAGTACATATATTTCGTTTTCTGCCCTAGGACATACGCCACTAACTTCGGGTACACAGAATGAGACAAGCGAGCTTCTGCCGGTCAACCCGGACGGCACACGCTCAGTAGACCGATCCTGGGACCTGAATGAGACCTGGCGTCAGATGGAGGAAGTGTACAAGGCTGGTAAGGTCAAGGCGATCGGACTCGCCAACTGGTCCATTCCCTATCTGGAGGAGCTTCGCAAGACATGGACAGTTGTGCCGGCTGTAAACCAAGTTGAGCTGCATCCTTTCCTCCCTCAGCATGAACTCCGAGAGTATTGCGATAAACTTGGTATACTACTCGAAGCGTATTCCCCTCTTGGTTCTACCGGTGAGTGTGATTGTCCGCGCTATAATGTCCAAAATGGGAGCTCTATCTTAGTTACTGACATCCTTGCTTCCTAGGGGCTCCGATCATGTCAGACCCTGAGATCCAACGTATTGCAAAGAAGAATGGGGTCTCGGCCGCCACGATCCTCATCAGCTACCACGTCAATAAGGGCGTGGTCGTTCTGCCGAAATCAGTGACTGAGAAGCGCATTGTCAGTAACAGAGAGGTTATTCCCCTGTCCAAGGAGGATCTGGCTGTTCTTGATGCATTGGCGGCAACAGGCAAGGCTCAACGCTTGAATACGCCATTGTGGGGATTTGATCTGGGATTTGCGGACTGGTATGGCCCGCTGAAGTCGCAGTAAAGCTCATGTTACACTGTATCAGTCTAGAATATTACAATATGAAGTAAGACTCAAAATGTTGACGCCATTTTCTTTCTTGATCTATCATTGGTTTCCTTGCAAAGATGACTATGATCATGTGTAAGGCTGTGCCTTGTGAGACTATCATCTTCCGAATGAAGTACTGTGGTAATACGCTAATTTCTGAGATAAATTTAAAAGCAGTATGAACTGGACCCTCCAGGATATCTTGTGATAACGGGTAATTATAGTAGGCACTGTACAGAAGTATTTCTCAGCTCCTCAAACAGACAGAATACACTGCTTCTGGTCCACGTCCCAGATCTTTGAGAGATAGCGCCAAACCATTCAGGCCAGATAGTCTATGAAATATACGTTCTTCCTGCCCTTCAGTGGCTCATCCAATTACATCATGTAGAATAAGGAGTTTCCTTGACTAGCCAAGTAATTGTTACGGATCCCTGCTAGTTAACTACTAGTAAGGCGGACTCGCCGGCAGAAAGCGCTGATAAAGACAGTACTTAGGCAATCAATCACTTTTATCTAGTAGAATATTAGTTGGAACAAACAGCGCCCGGAACAGCTATGCATTACATGATCCATGGAGTATATGAGATGGCATACAGATAGGTATAGAATATATCATATATAGTATATAAAAAGATATATAGCTTAGTATAAAAAGAATAAAGTATATAAGAATATTCATTCCTATATTTATATAATTCTATTTCTTGTGCTCAATAATCTGTCTTTAAATAATTATATATTTGGGAGTTTAGCAATGGAATACTCATCTATATTTATTTATAAATAATTATATAATACTATTCAACCTTAACTTTCATTTCTCTAATCCATAATTAATTATTTTTTAATTAGTGATTACGATTAGAGAGATTAGCCTATTATATTAAAGCAGTTATACTACAAGGCTTGGTCACGTGACTAGCCAGCACCATACCAGGAACCCCTTCTACGCGCCTCTCGCTGCGCAACCCCTAGATAGCAATACAACACTCATATTTCTCTGCGTTCTTGCTTCCCGCTAGTAGAGCCTCTCCAACGTATTATATTGCATTTCGTCTCACCAATGCGAACAGATACAGCCTACTTCTGAACCACACCAGCCACTAGCACAATCTGTATGGCCGTACTGATCTCACGGATATACTACGCCATGTGCAAGACAGACTCTCCGGTATTGATGACTGAATCAACAAGTATCACAGCGTTTCTGTCTAAGCGTTCTAGATCACTTGCCTGGACTACCAGAAGGGATCAAATCCAATCCTTAACCGGAAACAAGGGACTGCCGGGATGCAACGATGACTCACTCCTTATCCTCTTTAAAGAACGGGTTTGTTGTGTTACTGGTCGAGAGGTGTGTGGACCAGCCCATTACTTGGCATGCCATCTCTGCTATCTCCTCCTCCAGTTCGCTCTGGGAAAATATATCCTCATTGCCTCCTTACCTACAACATTGTTCACGCTCGACGCGCTCGTGGCCGGTGTCGAGGCCGTGACCGGATTCATGGATGAGGTGGTGGCTTCCAGTCCGCTGCACTGGTCAGCATGATCCGAAAGCCGAGCGTTGACCTTTTCACCCAGTCGTCTTGCCGGTTTCCTGAGTTCCGCCCTTGCTTGTTAACTCGGTCGGCCGTCCTTTCGATTGCCCTTCTGCGGATCAGAGCAGATATCTATGGTGCAAGTAGATAACTAATAGGAAGGGGGTTGCTAGTTGTTGAGATCCGCGCTGGATAGGAAGGATGCCCTTTCCGTGGTTGCGTTCGGGCCATCCTCTCGCGGCCGAACTTCGACTCCGAACCCATTCGGTAAGTGGGACCTTTCCATTAAATAGACTTCAAATGCATCCACTTTTTTAGATGACAACCGGTGAACAGTGGGAGGCACTCGCCTGGTGAGCGATTCGTTCTGGGACAAGCTCAGAACGGTTTAGTATTGACTTGGTTTAAAACGGTCTACCAAGAAAGGTGCTTCTATGTTGCACTCTGCACTCGGCATCACAATCTAGTCTCATAACCATGATAACTCTAGATCCTAAAATTGATAAACTTATAATCTTCCTATACATAGCATATTGATCTTCTGTAATTTCTCTCTAAAGTAGCGAACGTCTGGACGAAGAACTAGTCGAGTCCTCCTGGCCCAGTCGAAGTCGAGGCACTCGGCATTCGGAACTTGATTCGGTTCCTCACGGCTTGCCCGATCATCTTCTGCTTCCCCTGCCAAGTATGGCCACAACCACCTCTCATTTTCGTTGCCTTTGCCTTCGCCGGCTTGCGCCATTCGCCACTGTCGACCGAATCTGGCAACAGGGGTAATCACGTATCTAACGGTCAATCTCCACAGTTACGCTTCGAGGGAGACTTTGTATTTGCTGACAAACACTGACTAACTAGTTAACGTAGTTCCCATCTGAACCGGCCACCTGCCCGGGTCGGCCACCATGCAGTACCGTACAGAACGTTTCATGTTGAGATATCTCAGCCACCACAGGATTACGGCGACCGAGATAAAATATAGCGATTGTATAAATAATATTATAATATTATCATTTTTTTCCCTTCATTTTAAACTGTACTCAATTCAATAAAAATGGCGTACAAATCTTCAAGCTACTATCATATGGGTAATGATCAGAAAATCCTATAAAGATTCTAATGAATATTTTAGTATCTAGTATAACCGTATATTCTTTTACAACTTATTAGGTATTACAATGTCTGATATATGTCAATCTTAAAAAGATGTCTTGCATATGGTACTGCTTGGGTGGCCGACCCGTGGCTGGTTCGGATGGGGACTACGTTAACCTTAGAGGATGGCTGTCCGTTAGGACTGCAATTTTAGGCAGCTCTGAAGCGGAGATATCCCGAGTTATTCGCGAAGTCCATTCTAATCGGGAGTGGGTTACCAGCACCTGGGTAAATCAGGGTAGTTATTCCATGGAATGCGTACAGCTGCATGTACTCCCTAGACCAACCGAGTCCTGTGACTTATTGTTGCCATCAAGGTAACTTTTTTTTAATTCTGTATTCCAGTATTCTTACTTTCGACGAGTGGGGGAGTCTGGTACTTGTCATGGCCTTCAATGGCTCCAGTATAAAATGCTTGTCCTCCTCGAGTTTTCTCTGAGGCGGAACATTTGCATTCTAAGGATATCTCAACCCACTTACAAAGGTCCCCATCCTCACTCCGACTTTGATTCAGACTAAAATGTCCACCTCACCCTCATTGTCTGGCAAGGACACAGGTCATCTGGTTGACGCCGGCGCTACCAAGAGATGGATCGTGGGCGGACGCTTCCGCGAAGAATCAGAGAATTTAGCGCCCTACACCCTCTCCCTGGGCGAACCCCAAGAAGTCGACTTCGATTTCCCTCCTACCGCACTAATACCCCGATACCTAGACGAGGCGAGAGAAGAGGAAGTGCTAGTGTTGACATTTTTGGAAGACGACCCGGAGAACCCGTTTAACTGGCGGCCGGCGAAAAAGCACTTCATCTCTGCCCTGCTCTGCCTCATGACGTTGTTCATTGGTCTTGCTACGACAGCCTATAGCTCCGGAATTACACGTATGTGCAGGGACCTGGGCGTCTCGACGGAGCTGGGTCAGCTAGGCCTGTTCACGTTTAATATCGTATGTGCTATTGCGCCGATGTTTTTGGCGCCCTTTTGCGAGTTGGTCGGGAGACGGGTTATCTATGTGGGTGCTTATATTCTGTTCTCTGTGATGTTTATTGGATTAGCCCTGGGTAAAACCATCGCCACAATCCTGGTGTGTCGGGCGCTCCTGGGTCTTTTTGGGTCCGTGGGGACGATTCTGGTGGGGGGCACGTTCAGCGATATGTATCTACCGGATGAGCGGGCTCTACCCATGGCCAGTTTCTCATATATCGCTATCCTGGGTACCGTGGCAGCCCCGATCTACGCAGGGTTCATCGATGAGACCCTCGGGTGGAGATGGATTGAGGGGATCCAGGGGTTGGCGAATATCCCACTCGTCCTACTGGTGGCGATCTTCCTCCGGGAAACGCGCGGCAGCGCTCTACTGGAGAAAAGAGCCAAATTACTCCGCCAGAACACCGGGGATGCGCGGTACAGGTGCGAAAGTGAGCTCGAAGCGCCCAACCTCAAGCAGAGACTGCACAGTTCTTCCGTCAAAGCAGTCCGCATGCTCGTGACCGAGCCCGTCGTCCTTGCCTTTGGAATCTGGATTGGATTCGCCTGGTTCGTGACCTTCCTCTTCCTCTCTGCGATCCCCATCACCTTCCAGGAGAACCACGGCTGGAGCGAAGGAATCGCTGGCCTCCCATATATCTCTCTATGCCTTGGCACAACCATCGGCTTCGCAGCCAACTACTTTCAAAACCGCAAATACAAAGCCCTTATGGATGCTGAGGACCGCGAACCTGTCCCCGAATCCCGCCTGTACGGCGCCATGTTTGGGGCCATCTGGCTTCCCGTGGGCCTCTTTATTTACAGCTTCACCCAATACGGCTTTGTAAGCTGGGTCGGGCCAGCCATTGCGCTGGCCCCAATCGCGGTGGGCATCTTCTTCATTTTCGAGTCCACCTACAGCTTTACCTCGGATTGCTACGGGGAGAATTCTTCGTCCGCGATCGCCGGACAGGGGTTATTGAGAAACACGCTGGGCGCGGTGTCGCCACTGTTTGCGTCGCAGTTTTTCCATAATGTGGGGAGTCAGTATGCAGGTCTGATTCTAGCGTTGGCAGCCTCAGTATTGGCATTGATTCCATTTGTTTTCTTCAAGATGGGGAAGAAAATTCGGGCACGGTCGAAGCTAGCGAGTTTACAGTAGGGAGATGATACAAAAGCAGCGGAAGATGAGGCGGGTGCAGGTGCGCAAGGCTGGCTAGAAGTGAAGTGTAAATAGATCGTTCGATAGAGTGTATGTTTGGAAAAGGGTATTCATGTTTAAAAGGTGTTTTCGCATAGTGTTGTTCTACTGACTACCTTTTCCTACAAGACACCAATGGCATGATTCTTTTTGTAGTTGAGTGGCCAATATTCTTTGTTTTGGGGGGAAAACCCCTGAGGTAACACTGTAATGTTTTGATCGTCGTATTGCCTACCGACTGACAGACTATACAATACAGACCCTCAATTTGTAGAAGCATTGTTCTTTTCCAAAAATGACCTGCAAGCCTAATCCCGTATAGAAGATTTACTTAAATACTTTGAGCCTGAGTCCATCGCGATGCCGTTAGTATTTGAGCCTCTTTTGACCTGGCACTGGCAGGAAGCATATACTAACCTCCTTCACTTTGCCGCGGGAGTCATCGGCAAAAGCAGCTGTTTACATAACCACAAAACCAAATTAATAGAACGTCATGACTAGACCTTTCTAAACGGCTGGTCGGGTTTTGGACTTTTATCTTTAGACCTGCCTATAACTATAAGTTACCCAAAACAACCTATCAAGTCTTGCCTCCATAGCCTGTTGCCTATTCTAGAATCTAGGATTAGTAATATAAAATCACGTAGGCATGCCAGGCATAGTTATCATATTAGACTGTATAGGGATATCTGGGTCTTCTAGCAGAAGTTCAGCTTTTGAGAGCCATCCGGGCATATCAACTTGGATTCCTGTAGCAGAATGGAAGCGCATCCCCATCCCCACAGGTCCAGTATGATATCTTCAAATATAAAAATTACATTAAGCTATTAAGAGAATAATATAGATAGTACATACACCATAACCAACTCCAAGATCCTCAAGTGAACGCTTGCTCGAAAACCTGTTAGTTAGTAGAGAGCTCCAGACAAAATGCAAAAGCCTAGATTGCTATAGCTTTAATATATATTTCCCAGTCTTCTACATACATTATCTTATTGCACCGGACTTTGTCCATATAAATTCCCACATACATTAGGCCTAGGGCTTAGGTGCAATTTACAGCGATTGATGTGTGCCAGGCTTATTGAGGCTGCTTTTCCTATTTAATGCCGACCTTCTGTCTCACGCCTGCTCCAGTTATCCAACACAGCTGCCCTCTCCTCTTGTGAAGCAGTGTCCAATTCCATCAGCCCTTGCCTGATTCGCGACTCTACCACGTAGTCCACTCGATTAGCACCATATGACTGCTCTATTTCTCGATGGATTCCTTCTAAAGGATAACCGAGCAATCCCCATAATCCTGTATTTATTTCGATGATTCAGTTAGTCAAGATTTTGTTGGAATACCGTACGCAGCAACGCCCACCGGCTCCACTCACCGGCTTGAGGTTTGAGAAGTACGCCTCCCACTCCTTTACCTATTCCTTTCGTCATTCCACCCAATCCCCCGTCATTCCAGCCGTGGCTGGGCTGAGTCACTAGTCCAGTTACTCCATCATATATGCCGTAGGCAAATTCCTAGTTTTGTTAGTGCTTGACCCATGTTCTGAAGGACCAGGATCGTTGTACCTTTCCAGCCGCTACGAAACCAGATTTCACGCCAGTGACTTCGGGTGTATCCCTCACAGCGCGATCATGATACATGAGTGGTAAATTATGGAAGCCCTGAGACAACATCACAGTAAGCCCCATGGGTACTTCTACCATCCAATTTAGCGTCCGACGACCCATATAGCTTGCGCTGGCCGCTAATTTCTGCCATGGACCCCTTTTCGTCGCCATGGACGGTGCATCCGCTTGAGACTGAATCGTTGTCGCTGGTGTTAAGCCTGGTGTTACCCTTGCATCGTTGTTTAGGGTTCCTTCTCCCTGGCCAAAGACTCTCGGCGACCCTGGTGACTGCATCGTCTGGTATGCCTCATGGGAAGGTAGATTATAATGAGCAGGAAATCTGTCCGAAGGCGGCTGTCGGATATTTTGCACTGCAGTTAGTGGCATTTCAACGATCCCGGTAAGGAAATTGCTCATCGCCCCTGCGAAAGCCTCGGTCCCTAGGCAGCCATAGTTTGCGTTATAGCGTTTTGAATAGTATCTGTTTTTTTTTTTTTTCCTAATTTAGCTAAGACGCGCGATAAAGCTCCGAGGTGAGTTAGTTGCCTACAGTTTTACATCTTTTGGGTTGAGTTTCTTCTCCACGACTAGAACAGTGGCCGCAAATGCACTAAGCAATATTCTTGTCCTCTTGATGCGCCACACGGCTGGACGATCAGGGCACAGCGCACATTGAAGACGTTGAGTATCCAGCTGCTGGTGAAAGTTGTCTACTGCACTGCGAGCACCGTCCTCCGCTCGAATATTCTCACCCAGCTTCTGCGCCTTTTCGGCCGTATCAGGCTCCAGACAGAACTGGATTGCGCGGGCCAAACGATCTGCAGTTAGGTTCCGTATTGGAATAGGCGGGGGGCCGGCGCCGTTCTGTGCCACCAAAGCCCCCCAAAAGGGCTGGTCGCCGAAAAAAGGGACAATGATTGTTGGTCGTCCCAAAGCAATTCCAGTCGCTGTTGTTCCAGCACCACCATGATGAATCACACAGGAGACCCTCTGGAATAACCAGTCATGTGGGCAGTTACCTAAGAAGAATACATCACGTTGGTTAATTTTATCGGCTCCAAATCCACCCCATCCTTTTGAAATGAGAGCCCGTTGGCCGGTTCTTTCGACTGCCTCAAGGATAGTTTGCGTAAGAGCATCTGGATCATCGACTACAATGGAACCAAATCCAATGTACAGTGGTGGGGGACCCGTTTCAAGGAAATCAGCTAGATCCTGTGGAGGAGTATAGTCGCGATTCGAGGGAAGAAATTGGAAGCCGGTTACATTGATATGATCAGGCCAGTCATCTGGCTTTGGAAGCAGCGAAGGGGACCTGTTTATAAGTGATGAATATATATATATCTACATAGCAGTAATCAAGGTAGAGTACAGACCAGAGATATGTAAAGGGAACACGAAGCCGGTGGAGTAAGCTCGGCGCGCCTGTGGCTTCTAGCTGATCCAAGCCCAGCTCAAAGCGACGGAACTCATTAATCAAGTCACCCACCCCTTGCCAGGTGAGCATCTCTGTAAGTACATAAGATACGAAGTTGGCAACGGAAGGTCTTGTATCACGGGTAAGAATATTAGCCAGGGGATGTGGAAAGGCCTGAGTAGGAGACCATGGCATTCTAGGAAACATCAATAACCGTTTGCCTAGGTTTTGTCAGACAGGAACCTACGTAAACATCAAATGCAGAGGGACTCCCATTTTCTGGGCACAATTAAAGTGTGCAAAACTTGGCGGATTTGCAATAATCGCGTCAGCCACGAATGGCAGCGCAGTGATGGCCTCGTTACCAGTCGGGTCGATGCCTTCGCCGCTTTCGAAGCAAGACCGCCAACATCCTCCAATCATTTTTCGAATCTCTCTGCGACGTCTCCCGACCGTCCCTTTAACAAGAGTCTCCATCTTCGGGATCAGCTTCGGGTTCTTGACCATGTACGACATTAACTCCGCCGGGTCACCCCCAATATTGAAGAACTCCAGCCCATTATCTTTGACAAAGTCTCGGAATACGAAATGGGTCGCCAGTCTCACGCGATGTCCATGTTTCTGCAGAGCCTGACCCAGTGCAACGAATGGTTGGACGTCACCACGCGATCCAACAACATGTATCACCACATTCATCCGGAGTGGGAAGTAAGCCTCCTTCTCGATCTCTGAAGGATGCGGGATTGGCCGGCGCTGGAGCGCCTGTAGCAGACTGGCTACTTGCGGATCGTTCTCGTCGACCGCGATTTCCACGCGGCCATCAACTGGGAAAAATAGCCATCAGTAGGAGCACTTTCGACATCGCAGGTTTCCTCAAGGAGCTATATCAAACCGGTTACATGAGCCTCTGAATCACGGCCATTGGTAGGGTGCTGCCCATGTCCCCGCCGGTCGGCCGGCGCGGACAGAAGAGCCAGAGGAATAGTACATGCCGCCCCGTTCGCCATGTTAAACCGAGTTACGTTCAAGGGAGCGAAGGATCGAAGATGAGGGTTTTTGCTAGAACTTCTTCAGGTGAACACTGTGGGGTTACTTCGTAAATATAGTCCGAACCCGTGATTCTTAAGGCCAGTTGCAAGGGTCCAGGTGACGTAATTTAAACCTTAATTTGCAGTCAATCCACTGATCAGGTTCATCCAATCATTTCTATCTTAGTGCCGGCCCACTTCTCGGAGACACATGAGCCTAAAACCGACGTATATGTGTGCCTGAGGCAACCACATGAGGCAACTAGTTAGTATTTAACTCATACTCAGCAACTAAATCTTAGATGAAAATTAATATTTGATTTATTTTCGGTTATTTCGTGAAGTAATTGATCAAGAGGCTTTTGGTAATCTGGGGGGTGACTTCCTAAGCCAGAGGGGCCATTGCGTATAAAGCATACGCTCTGTCCAGTGGGTTGCTCGATTTACGATGAGCTGTCATGATTCATAATTCACCGAGGGAGATTATAGGTGGCAATCTCTGATAAGTACGTATAAAGCCATCTATAATAACATCTTCTGGGGAATAGTCGAATAAGGGTTGACCCCTTTTCTGCTAGTTAGAGCGGGGCAAATTATCGCTCAATCAGCATTTCTGTATTTATCCAGCGTGATAGGAAGAATAGTAATGGAGGTGTGGCCTGCATCTCGCCTATACATTTTTCTACGGGTCGACCTTTATTTCCGGTTTCCGGGTTGGTCTCTCTTCAGGTAGGCCTGTAAACTGGAATGGATTGGACGTTGTGGACAATTATCATTCTAAGTCGTTGGATAAAGTATTGCCTCCCGTGACCCACCTGCCGCATCTATTCGGGGGTAGGCATCTGCGCCGAGCCCGGCTTCTTTGGGAATGGCAAGTAAGCCACGGCTACACTGGGAATCTTGAGCTCCGGAGAGCATTCACCGTTAGTGGCCCCTATTGATAGTCTAATATATCATCATTGCATACGCTAAATACGTCTTTTTGAGCTGGGTGAAGATTCCTTATCATCGCTCCTAGGAATTGTTCAGTACTTAACCATCTCACAGTATTCCCTTAAGTGACCTTGACCCAGAATGTCGATATACCGTGCTATCCGTGCCTCGTTCCTCGCGGTAGAGAAGGCAGAGGGGATGGGTGGACGTGTTCGACGTGCGATGGGGATCCCTAAGCTGCGAAACTTATCGCCCTTTGTCTTACTCGATCAATTCATCATCCCGCCCGGGGCCGGTTTCCCAGAACACCCCCATCGGGGACAAGAGACCATCACATACATTCTCCAAGGATCTCTCGATCATGAGGACTTTACAGGGAATGCTGGAACTATCAAAGCCGGCGATTTGCAATTCATGACCGCAGGCAAAGGTATTATGCATGCAGAGATACCACGGCCTACCGCAGACGGTAGTGCTACAATTGGCCTGCAGCTTTGGGTTGACCTTCCGACTCACCTCAAGAATGTTGAGCCGCGCTATCGAGATCTCAGAGCGTCTGAAATCCCGAACCTTGCTGTTGATGATGGCAAGGTCACCGTCAAAGTCATATCTGGTCAATCCTATGGTGTGGATAGTGTCAAGGACCTTGCATACACGCCAGTATGGATTCTGGACGTTGAGATCAAACCAGGTGGCACATTCTTACAAGTGATCCCGGACGCTTGGAACGCCTTTATATACACGTTGAACGGAACCACCAATTTTCTTAGCTCTGGGGAAGAAATGCCAATCGGCAAATATCATACTGTGGTCTTCGAAACCACCGGCAAATCAGTATCTGCTAAGGTTGCGGCCGATGCGAAGGAAGGAAGTCGCTTCAGTGAGTTCTCTAGCTCGTTTGCTTCAAACGACTGGCACATGTGCTAATCCTCCCCACTCATCAGTCCTAATTGCCGGTGCACCATTGGACCAAGAAATTGTTCAATATGGCCCGTTTGTGGTCAACTCCATGGAAGAGGTTAGACAAGCAGTCATTGACTTCCAGCTCTGTCAAAATGGATTTGAACGAGCAAAGGGATGGGAGAGTGACGTAGGAAAGAAGTTCCGGAAGTAGGAAAAAGGGATTTGTCTGCTATCTAGGTCACATGACCCTCTACTATTTAGATCCTCCAGACCGCCAGTAGAACTTAGCTTCCTACAGATCTCTGAATGCTATGTTCTTCCGCTCCTTTTGCTCTCTCTCTCTAACAGGATTCCCTGTGACTTCTTGGCTTTTCATTAGATGGATGGCTTTATGTCTTTCTGTATTTTTCGTCATGTTGACAACTACTCAAATCAGCTTGCCGACTACGGATTCATTACCTCGTGTTCGGCGAACCTTGTGAGTTTTCTGAGTGGAGTTGGCCCCCGGGGACGTTTACTTAGTCAGCGGAAGATTTCCACCCGAGCTCCGATTGAATCGGGGAAGGTTGCATATTGGTCATGGCCGACAGGAATGCTCGGTTGATTCAATAAACCCTCATTCCTCCCTATGTTCAAAAAAATCATCAGCCTATTTACTATTTTAGATAATCTGGTAATTCAAGATTTAATAATTATAGTTAGTTATCTGGCCCGGTGCCTCAGCCAGGATATTAGATAAAGATAATAGAAGATTATCTATATATAAAAAATGTAATCATAATATTAATTTTTGAAATATAGTTTTTAGTCTATTATTTTATCTCTGGCAGAATATAAATACCCTAATACATGTCAAGCATAGCACTACGTAACACTTTCAGTGGATCCATAGTTATCATGTTAATATTCTAGATAATTCCTCTCTGCAGTCAGAGAATTCAATTTAATCCTTGTATGGAGCCGGCGATATGCCTTCCAGCAAAGCCTTCATGCGCATAGCAAGCAATTTGGAATGAAAGCGGGTGTAAGGGAGGTAGCCGACCATGAGCCAGAGATTGGGTACTCCAGTTTCGCGGTAGGCGGTCCTGAACTCGCCCTCCTCATCAATACCCCAGATGGGACCGAATTGGTCGGCGATCTTGTCGCCCAGAGTGGCACGGACCGAGTCGATGGTGTTGGAGAAGCCGGTCGCGAAGACGATCAGGTCGAACTGGCGCTCCCGTCCATCGTTCAGGATGACCTTGTCCTCTGTGAACCGCTCAATGTACCCGGGCTCCACCTTGATCTTCCCATTGATGATGTGCTCGCACGCACCGGCATCGAAATAAAAGCCACCGTTCCGAGTCTGGCCCAGTGTGGAACCGCCTGTGCCGCGCTGACCACGCCAGGTCCGGAGACCGCGAGCATGGAGGGCATCCAGGAGAGGTCGATCAAGGTCCTCCAACACCTTAGCATTACGCCGGGCCAGCTCCTCCCCGGGTCCCGTCGGGGTGGCAAAGAAAAGACGGTCCTGTTCCTCATGACTAGGTCGGTTGCCATGGGCATCAGGCGCATAGTTGCCAATCGTGCGCGGGACGGAGTGGGTCAGAGACATGATATAGGTTGGGGACCGCTGAAGAAGCGTAACATCGATGCCCCGGCGCGAGCAATCGAAGGCCGTGTCGAATCCAGAGGATGAGGTACCGACCACACAGACTTTCTTTCCCACAAAATCACGCGCACTGTCGTGGGCCGTCGAGTGGCGGATAACACCTCCCTTGAAGTCGGCCATGCCGGGAATATTGGGTGTCATGGGCACGCCGCAAAGAGACGTGGCCATGACGACCTGCTTTGGATGGAGTTGTCTGGTTTCCTGGCCTTCTTTATTGATCACGACCGTCCAGTTGTGCTGATCGTCCTGCTCGGCCTTGACGATCTCCGATTTGGTCCATACATTCAGCTCCAACGCCTCCGCATACCACTGCATGTACATTCCTTGCTTCTGCGCGGGGGTGTATGTGGGCCAA
Source organism: Aspergillus brasiliensis CBS 101740 (assembly GCF_001889945.1). NCBI lineage: Eukaryota > Fungi > Ascomycota > Eurotiomycetes > Eurotiales > Aspergillaceae > Aspergillus > Aspergillus brasiliensis. Next base: position 103,097 of record NW_027137458.1, read on the forward strand.
AGCTTGGGGTACGGAAAGTATGGCAGATCATCCGCCCAGTGGGGGAAGTGAAGAGAAAGGTACTCATAACGCTTCTTCCAGACATCACCGATCTCGTCGCTGCGCTCGATGATGAGACTATCCATACCCAGCGCCTTACATCTGGCAGCCAGTGCGAGACCGCTATTCCAATCTGTCAATGTCTCTTTCTTGCCAGCGAGAAGAGAACGGGATGAACTTACTTTTGGCCACCACCAATGATGAGAATCTCAGGGTCGGCAGCGTCAATCTCAGCCGCCCTTTGCTTCTCCCAGCTGATCGACCCGGTCATATGGCCGTCAGACGGGGGAAGTTCGGGGAATTGTTTCAACGTCTCGGCAACAGTGTGCATGGTGTAAACCTTCCACCCCTCCTGAGTGAGAACGGCATTGATCACTGCGGAAGAAACCACCACTTCGGTTTCAAAGGACAGAACGAATTGCAGCTGGGCGAAGTCGGGATAGGGCCGCAAGATTGTGGGAGCGGGCGTCAGGAATTTGAAATTAGTTGCTTTGGTTCGAGGGAAAAGGTCCGTGGCAGCCTTGAGGATTGCGGGTTGGAAGTTGAAGGTGCGGTAGTCCCAGGTGAAGGACAACTTGTCGCGCCAAACCCCTGCACCGAGAGTACCAGGTTAGTTGGATCCCACAACTCGAGTGAACGCACTCTACTGACCGTATAGAAGGAACATGTCAGCAAACGCCGTGGCATTTCCAGCTCCCATGCTCTGCGACAAGCGCGCCACGATGCCTTCCGCCTCCCTTTGGGCATTGCAGTCCGCGGGAATTTCGATCCCCAGAACGTCTGAGGTGGGAAGCGCGTGGTTATATTTGAAGTCGTACATGAAGTTATCGTCGACTGGAGGCTTGGACGAAGGGGTGTCCAACTCCTGAACGACAACTTGCGCCTTGATGTCGGTCATGTTGACTTTGCTGCTGTCCCGGACAGAATGATGAATGCTGACAGTCATTGTGGCCAATTTCAACGATGAAGCAGAATAGGTTGAAATGTCAATAGAACTAGAATACTCCCCATAATGCTCTACATGTCGTCGCAGCGACCTCCGTGCCTTTTCAAGAGACAGCTTTCCTGCATGCCTCCATCCGGCCACCGGAGATAAGCGGCAATGGGGGCTCACTCGGTCGGACATAATTATTTATTATCACGTGACCGGACATAATCCAGCCCGTCCATCCGATCTGGACGGTATCTCTGTTGGACTCGTCATTTCCAATTTCCCCCATCATGCCATCCGATTCTCCTGGCACGATGACCAACAAGGCAGGACCGGACCGCTCTCAAGGGTCGGCTAGAGGCCCTGGTCTTTCGAGCCGAAATGAAGAGGCCGGTGACACGCAAAGGCCGCCGAAAAAACAAAGGAGGCAACGGCCCTCTCTCAGCTGTGCAGGTTGGGTGCCATTCCTGTAGCCGCCTCGGAGACCCCAACGGTCACGGAAAGGCTAACGCTAGGACCACCAGAATGCCGCCGCCTGAAAATGAAATGCGACCGGCAGGGTCAGTAATCAATCTAACTTGACGTCTGGAGATTGTTGTTCCCCCCGGCTGAAGGAAGGTTGCAGTCCCATGTTCCAACTGTGTCCGTCGACGCCGGGCCGCATTTTGTAATCCGGGGGTGGCCGACAAGCCCTCACCACAGTGTGTTCTCTCGTTATTCCTGCGTTCAAGTCGATTGCCAGCTAACTCCGTATCACAGCAGGGAGTCTGACGTGCAGCGAAGACCTCGCCAGGCTGCCGGACATGATCAACAGTCGCAATCCCCTGACAGAAGCGCTCACCTTTCGCCCACCACCCATGACTTTAGTTCTCACCGCATCGATCGGTGGGAAACAATACCCCAGCATGATCTCTCACCATGTCTCAGTCATGGCCCAGCTCTCGCGGCTACGCAGCGCTCCGCGAATGATACGGCTCGGAGCTTGATGCCCCAGCCGAGTAGCAGGCGAGATGATTATGAGCAACTTGCCCTCCTATCCCACGTGCTACAGTCAGACCCTTTGCAGGATTCTCCATCGGTGCCTACAGGCAGAATTCCACTTGCCAGGCACACTGACGCAAATAGGAATACCGGCTTCGACAGCTCCACCGTACAGCCCGTTGTAGTTGACGAACAGAGCGGCTCCTACGGCACGTTGATGTTGGGTAAAGGAGGTCGGTCTAAGTATCTGGGGCCAACCGCAGGCAGTGAGTGGTTGAAAGAAGTATGTCACCTTGCTGGAACGACCCTCGGCCCGCTAAGAATTGTAAATCATAGTCAGAAGCACAAGACATACCAGACAGTCCACCAGGTACTCGCGCGCCTTCCCCCAAAATCCCCCAAAACTCAGTCCCATCTCAGCCCGGCCGTTTGACTCCTGGTACTACTCCGATCGCCTTTCCGTTTAACGTTGCGGCCGCCCACATTAGTACTCAGGAACTGCTGTCCCGCCTGCCGCCCAAGGAGGAGGCACAGACGTTGGTGGCGTCGTACTATCGCTACTGTGCTTGGCAGTAAGTATTGTAGATCGAGTGCCAGTGACGACTTTGACCAAGGTGTAGTCACGATGTTGCGCCCAGGCCCGCTTTCGACAAGACCTTCGACCGTGTATATACGACTTCCCGTGGAACGTCTTTATCGCCACCAGTCAATCCACAGGAGATTGCACTTGTTTTCATCATCCTGGCACAGGGCACCATGTATAATATCGAGATGCCCAACTACGATCCATCTGCCGAGGAGTGGCTACACCTCTCGGAGCTGGCGCTGGTCAAGGGACGCTTCCTGTCAAACAACATGGTGGCCGGTCTGCAGACCCTAGTAAGTGTTGAGTTAGTGGCGCCCGTTCAGTCGCTAACAGTCATTAGCATTTGATGGCGCATTTGCATCTGTATGTTGACCGTCCTTTGCGCAATTCTCCTTGCTAACATGGTGAGTAGGCAACTGGATAAGGGCGGACGAGGTGACAATTCCTGGCCGCTGTGGGGACTGGTCATGCGATTGGTTCAAGCTGTAAGCATGGTCCTTTAAGGGTGACGATATAGTCTGATAGATCCATGCCTAGATGGGTATGCACAGGGACGGTGCGCGCTGGAACCTCGCGCCAGATGTGATTCAGGAAAGACGCAAGGTCTTCTGGGAGCTGAATGCTGCCGATACTTTCCAGGCGCATTGTTTTTCGAGACCGTACGAATTCCCCCGGTAGGCCCATTGCATCTCTAAGAACAAATAGGTGTGCGATCAATCCCGAGCATTGCGATGTCGAATTTCCTTCCGAGCCGCTGAATATGAGTGGCGAGAAGAGCTATTCACGGCTACGATTTGAGCTCTCTCAACTTTCGTCCGAGTGTGTGGTTCTTCTAGCTATTCTCTCTTTGTCTAATCATTGCTTTGCGGCTAATGAGACGGAAGGATTCTCAATATGGCGATGAAGGTGCGCAAACCACCGTACTCCGCTGTCACCGACCTCGATATCAGGCTGTATGTGCTCGACGATTACAAGGTATGCGCATGCTAATGCTGTCCAGGGCCGATTTTGAACGCAACCTCCCGTTCTCGCTTCGTTGTCGAGCATCCCTTCTGTCAATGCCCTCCCGGTACCCACACGTCCAGGCGGCAATCGAGGCATCACCCGAACCATCCCGGAGGTCGATGACCATCTCTTTCCAAGTTTGTCTACCTACCACGTCGGGTCTGTTGTGTGCTAATTGAAGCAGCAAACCAATCTCGCGCTTAACATATCCGAGACGATCATCAACCTTCATCGCCCGTACTATGCCAAAGCTCTCTATGACATTAATGAACATACCAAATCCAGATACGCCCCCTCGTTTCTCACGGTCATAGAGCGTTGCGGAGTAAGCCGTCCTTCAACCTGCCCAGTTATCATCTCGATCTAACATTGGTAGATCATCATCGCTATTGTTGACGATATTCACACTCGCTTTCCTGCAGTCAGCACCAGGCAATGGAATTTCTGGGTAGGATGGTCCAACCTCTCTGTCAATCAGCGCCAGAGAAGCTCACAATGCGTTACATTCTAGTATCATGTGTTCGGCTCAGCTCTGTGCCTAGGAACCTTGGTGTTGCGCGATCCCAGTAACTCGATGGCCACCTTCGCTCTTACGCAGGTTGATGCCGCGATCAACTTATTCACCTCCTTGATTCAACACGGTGGTAACACGCCGCGGTACTGCCGTAATTTGCAGTGGCTCTTCAAGCTACGCGCTCGGGCGTCATCCAAGATCGCGTCTACTGCCACACAGCAGGTCGATTTGCAGCCAGATGAGGGCCAGTCGGGCAGGCGGCAAGTTGGCCGAGAAGACAGGGAGGATAGTGAGGATGTCGAGCTGCTCGGTTGGCGGACCAGGTTGATCGAGCGGGCTGGCCAAGGTCGTCCAACGATCCGCACTATTCAGCTTGCGGAGACGCCGACCGACTCCTATCAGAACTTCGATCCCTCCAATGCATCACCGCATGGCCATACCTATGGGGGCCATCAAGGTGAGCTGAGAGTGGGAGATAATACAATGATGCCGGGTCCATCCCTTCCCATGGTGACTCCCGACTCGACAAACGAACTTGTGAGCATCTGTATCCCATTATTCGCTCATAGTCAGAACTGATTCATGCTACATAGTTACAAGACTTTTGGGATCCAATGCTGCTGCAAGATATTTTAGGAGGCATTCCAGTCGAATAGGCGGATGTGAATGACACATTCGGGACGGGGTCTCTCTTGTGGATGGCTACTGCTTCCCATATACCCTAGATAACATGCAGCTCTCTCAGTATAGGTTAGAGCATCAGGATCATTCGTCATGCACATATCTGCTCAATTTTGCCAGCGTTGGTTTTTCGCTGTGCATAGCATGATGTCAATCTTCATACCGCAATGTATACATACCCGGCCCATTTTAACAATGACCTTGTCTACTTGTCATGAGTTTACAAAGTACGCCAAAGAAGTAGCATACCCACTCTGGAATGGTAGACTCGGGCCTCGGGGTGTTCGGAAGGTCTACAGGTCAGTTGTAAGCGATATTGCTTCTAAAGGATAACCCCACACAGTCGGTGCCACAACTTTCATATTTAGATGTGGACAGTCAGGGTTATTGTACACGCAGCTAGGTCCATCATAAGATGATTTGAACATATATTTATTACCATCTTAGACTCTCCTGGGGTGTGGGGTGTATCTTCTTTTCTAGAGAGGAAAGTTTCCGGTGTACAGGATCTCTGGCGTCCATTGAGATTGGGCAACTATGATTTACCTATACTTCTACATGCCTATGGCTTTTTATAACCAGCTCCAGCAAGCACTTGACCCATCAATGACATGGGAATCTCATTCTATTCTAACGAGTAGTTCCGTATACAGGTGACTATGCCCTAGCCTTTGCGTCCTCCATAATCGGCAGGCCATTGTCATCAAAGTATACCGGCACGCCATTGCGAAATGAATACTGTAGCGCAGTGGCGATTTTAGCCGCCTCATAAGCATCCTCAGGCGCACAAGTGAGAGATCCGCCGTCCAGAATTGCGGTCGCAAATTCCTCCAGGTCTTTGATGAAGGATTTATCGTAGAGAACAAAGGCATCCGGGGTCGTAGCCGTCCGCACACCGTGCGAATCGCGAACCTCAACGCGATTCACCGTGGAATTGGCATTGATGACCGAGTGAGCCTTGGTTCCACACACGCGGGTCATCCCCTCGAAGCCGTTGGTGAGAGTCCGGCCCAAGTGGAAGGTGAGGATCTTGCCGTTGGCGAACTCGACCAGTGCCCATCCATTGTCGCAGTCGCCATACTGGGCAAGCTCTCCGTAGACAGCCTGTTGACCCATGGCGACGACTCTGTTGACCTGCTTCTTGGGGTTGGTGAGGCCTGATTTGACATCTAGGTAGTATCTGCCAATGTCGATCTGTGCTGTGTGTGTAAGCAAGTGTGCCTAACAGGGACTGAGTGATGATTTGAAGTGTGACTGACATCGTGAACACCCATATCAACAAAGATACCCCCAGACTGCTCGGAGAACTTCACGAAGAAACCTATGTATATCGTCAGATTTTGCAAGACTATTGCCTCTCGTTCAGATGTTAACCCACCTGTAGGGTCTTGCTGGTCGATGCAGGAGCTCTCAACGGCGTGTATTTCACCAAGTGACCCATCCACGACCATCTGCTTCACCTGACGATACGAGTCATCGTCTGGTCCAGGTTAGTCTACGGACCTTCATCTTCAGCACAGAAAGCAGAATGATCGACTTACACCGTCGACAGAAGGGTACCAAGAATTTGAGGTGAGGCTTAGAAGCAGCCTTGGCAACCACCTCCTCAGTAGTGATAACATCCACCGAGATTGGCTTCTCACACATGACATGCTAGATGATGAATTAGTCCCGAACTTGACTGCCAGGAGGTAGTTTCTAGCAAGCTCACCAGGCCTAAATCAAGTGCGTTGAGAATCAAAGGGGCGTGGGTAGCAGTAGCCGTCGAGATCAACACCGCTTCAGCACCGCTATTCTTCATGCAGTCCTCTGGATCATCGAAGAACTTGACAGATGGCGGTAGATTTGAGGCCGCCCACTCATCAGCACCAGGCTTCGTGTCGCAGGCAGCGACAAGCTCAATTCGAGGTTGCTGGAAAGCCAGAATCCGGGCACGAATGGCACCCAAACGGCCTAGGCCGATCAGAGCGAGTTTCAGGCGCGGTTGTGTGGTCATATTGAGAACAATGCTGGTTGGTGCTTGTGATACTAAGTCGCTCTGAAGGCGAGTCTGCTTTTATTTGATCTCGAGGCCATTTTTACCCCGGATGAGTTGCGGGGTCTGGCTTAGGGTCCGATGTAGACACTTCGTCTTCATCAATTCTTCCTCCGCTACCAATCCGGTGGGGGTTTGTTTAATGGCCGATGGCCGGTGCTTCCGCCCGGTCTGCCTTAAGTCCGACTCTTCTAGAGCCGATCGGACATAACGCTGTATTGGACGTGCAGAATAGGCATGAGAAAGATACAGCGTTCAAGGAGAAATTCACCCTCGCCTAACTATGGCAACTTCCTTAGACTTTTGCCTCCTGGCTAATGAAATGATGACCTAGCCCTACAATTAATGTTCCTTACTGGATAGCTTCTACAAACGCTAGGTACCACGAATCGATCTCCGGATGTTTCGCGTACTACTCATTAAGGGCATTAATGTCCATAGTACTATCGATACGATCGTAATGGTAGGACTCGTAGTAGTTCTTCATTCAACGTAGTAGTATGATGGCTCTAGTGCTTGTACTCATGCTATTGTGCATTGACCTATCTGTACAGGGAGTAAATATAAATAAGCGAGACACTGCTGGGCGACCCGACACATAATCACATCATTTTATCGCAGGTGAGTTATCAGAAAATGTTCTCTAGCTATCATGAGATACAGCATGCTGTATAAAAAGTATAGCAAGAAGGTATTACACAACTCAGCTTCCAATCCAATTGTTCGAGGCTCTGCTCAACCAGCTAACTAGCTAATGGGGTAAGCGGTAACACAACTGCCGGGGATAGCGAGTCCCCAATGGGTAGGCGGAGAAGAACATGGGAAACTTTCTGTGCTGGACACGTGCCATTATCATCCTCGAGTAGTAACTAATGTCAACTTAACTAGTAGTAAGTATGGAGTAGTACCGCAAAACGAGAAATCTCAATCGAATTTCACCTCGCTATACGCAACAACCGTTCCTGCCAATTCCTCCAGGTTCGGCGCACTCGTGATATCCAACGCCGAAACCTCGGCCCCAAATGCCCGCGAGACCCATTGGCGCATCTCCACCGCCAGCAACGAGTCTACTCCCTGCAGAGCCAGCGAGAGCTGCTGGTCGATCTCAGATGGCGACGCCAGACTCAACGACCGTGCAAGCTTTCGGGTTAACCCTTCAATCGCGACGGTAACTGCGGCCGAGGGAGAGTCTGCCCGCGCAAATGCACGGTGCCAGTAGCTGGGCCAATAAGCCCGAGAAACCTCGTGGATTAGACGGTAACTTGACATGCCAGGGTTGGGGTCCGCCCAGCGCGATAGTTGCCTGGCCCGTTATTCCCCCCAGTAATAATGGATCATACTGAGGCTGAAGATCGCCGGTCATCATAGCCCCTCGGCTTTGTTCGTCTTTTTACCAACGCCAGGTTCTTTATGCGGCCAGCCGCACCTCGCCAACAGAGACCTCACTCAGGGATCGACCGATAGTGCCAGAATAACCGTCGAACGAGGTCAGCGGATACAATTCTGGTGGACCCCCTTGTCGTTCTCTCTCTCGATGCTTGTCGATCATGGTGACCAGGGAAGAATCGCCCGACAAGCCGCCACCGCGGCGACGGCGCCAATGAGAGACTAGAACGTTTGATAAGGAGTTTCTGGAGCCAACGCCTCCAAGTCGATACCATCTCATTCTGCCAGAACGTCTGGAAGAATTCCGGGCAAGACGGCAGGCATGCTGCAAAGAAACCCGCAACCAGCTCGGGCAGAGTCCATAGCCCGGCCATGTAGCTATAGTACGCGACATTGTCCGTTGTCTTCAAGGGCAGCACCGCAATCCAGAAGGGCTTCACGCTGTGCGGAAGTGAGAGTGTTTAGGCTGGCAGAGTTGGGATCGTTCTTTCGTATGGGCTAGAGAGATATCAATGAACAATTATCCCTTAGAACTGAAGCTTTGACATTGGTACTCCTGGCCCATTATGTATTGTTCTCTAGCAGGGGTAGCTAGTCCCTGTCACTATCGCAGTCTATGAATGCACCCCGACACACCATATCTAGGTCATACAAGCTTAGCCACCCCCTTCTGGCCTTATGCATGAGCGCACTGTGCATAAATAGACAGTCCACACCTATCGTCAGGGCCACTCTTCATACCGAATAGCATCCTTAGCCTGTGCGTACACGTTCCGAAACGGACGTTTTACGTTGCCATAACCAGCCCAAATTTGTCTAAGGCTGCGTGTCAGCCAGAATCAGGATGTCAGGGAACACGAATCCAGTCAGTAGTAACATTGCTGGGCTGGAGGCAGATGGCAAGGCAGAAATGCCCGCCTCCAACCATGTCCACGGAGCAAGGCTCCATACCATTACTGCTGCGTTAGTGACCCCATACGTGGACCGTGGGTGAGAATGTCCCACTGACAGATCAGTCTCGCTCTCTTTCTATTCCTAACCAATCTCGAAATCCCGATTGTCACAACTGCTTTGGTCAAGATCGCCGGGGAATTGGGAGGGCTGAACAAGATATACTGGATCACTACGGCATACATGCTGGGATACGTCGGGCTGCTCGTCATCTCGGCGAAGCTCAGCGATCTCTTTGGCCGCAAGTCCTGTTTGCTGGTCGCGATCTTTCTGTTCGTGGTGTTTTCGGGGGCTTGCGGGGCAGCCCAGACAATGGATCAGCTGTAAGTAAACATGATCTATATACTTATACTCCAATCTACAGTACTAATCCAAGCTCTGTTGAAACAGTATCATATTTCGAGCCTTCCAAGGCATTGGTGGAGCAGGAAACTATTCCCTTTGTGCGGTTCTCCTCCTGGATCTAATCCCAGCCGAGAAATACGCGACCTACATGAGTTACATCTCCTTTGTATACGCATTATCTCTGTTGTTTGGGCCATTGATGGGAGGAGGTATCTCCGAATCGTCCACATGGCGCTGGGTGTTTCTGTTGAATGTCCCTCCGGGTGTTCTGGCTGGAATTACGCTTGCCCTGATCCTCCCGAACCGATTCCCTCATCGCAACCAACCGTGCAATGATAAGAGCATGTCTTCTGTATGGGGATCGCTACGACAAATGTTTCGCCGGGTTGATCTCCTTGGCTGCGGCCTGCTCTTAGTAGCAACAGTTCCACTGGTAACCGCCCTGGAGGAAGCTAATCATAAGTACCATTGGAAGTCGCCTTTCACCATCGTACTTCTTATCATCTCTGGATTGGCATGGTTTGCCTTTTTACTTTGGGAGAGAAGAGTCACGCTTTATTCCAAGAGCGTTGAGCCAGTCTTGCCGTGGCGATTCATTTGTAACCGAGTTTGGGTTGGAATGTTGTTGTGAGTGCTGTGTCTCTTCTTGTTCAGTACCATATCATGACTTACAGCTTCGGGCAACAGGAACGCCATGTTATTGGGTGCAGTGTGGTTTTCAACCATGTTCCAGCTACCCCAGCGCTTCCAGATCGTGAACCAGCTGACCCCCTTTCAAGCGGCGGTGCATTTCATCCCCTTCACGATAGCAGGACCGGTGGCATCGGCTCTAGCACCAGGGGTTGCAAAGCTGTTTAAGATTCCGCTGCTGTACCTAGTCCTGTTTGCGTCGCTACTGCAGGTTGTTGGTTACGCACTCCTAGGCACTCTTCCGGAGTCCCTGAGCATCGCCGCAGCTCAATACGGATACCAGGTCCTGGCCGGCTTTGGTTGTGGCATTAACATTACCCTGCTGATTCTGATCGCCCCATTCACAATCGAAAAACGGGACAATGCAGTAGCCATGGGGGCGATTGCTCAATTCCGGGTCATGGGCGGTTGCATCGGAATTTCTATCTTGACCGCGGTGGCCAATGGGTTCATTCAGTCTCATCTTCGACAGTCACTAAGTCCGGAGCAGATGCAGTCCGTCCTCCACTCCACAGAGGCGCTTTCCAGCCTCCCAGCCTCGGTACAGAGCCTCGTGCGAGGGACGTTCTCGGCCAGTTACAACCTCCAGATGAAGATCTTGGCGGGGTTGGCTGGGGGGCAGGTTCTGGCCTCGTTACTTATGTGGCAGAAGGAACAAATCATTGTTTAGTTGCTTGTTAGTGTGGGTAGTCCGGACAAGGGTAGATTGTAAGACAGGCGAGTCAATGTGCGGAAGGCTGCGTTTTCTTTGTGGTTGTGCGTTGCACTAATAACGAGACACTTACCGACAATAGTATATGAACAGGGATCATCATCAGTTAGTGCAATGCGCAGCAATGAGACTTTAATTGACCCAAATCCGTTCCACGACTTGCATTTCCCCTTCCCCATTTCCCCTCTCGTCTTTTTTTCTTTTCCTGAACGTGCCCTTGTATCCTTTCTCGCTACATCTGCATAGCCATCACCCTTAGGAAACCCAGGATTACAATCTGCTCATTACGGCCAAAGACTATTGACCATCGTACTCATTTCTCATGGCAAGCATGAAACTCAACGGCGGGGTCGCCCTTGTGACCGGGGTAAGTTCTCCTATCCGATCCGTGGCATCCCAACATGGAAAAGGCAACACAAAATGATACCGCAATAAAACAGACCTGACCATATATTAAACCACTAGGCATCATCCGGGATCGGAAGAGATGTATGCCTTGCTCTGGCCGAAGCCGGCGTCGAAGCGATTGTTCTGGCTGATCTGAACCTTCCCGACGAATCCATTCTCCAGGAGTGTCAGAGGTTCTCCTCGCTCCCCAACTTCCGTACCATGCCTGTGGTCGTCGATGTTGTCAACGAAGACAGTGTCAACAACATGGTTAGTAGCGCCCTCGCCGAGTTCGGCCGGATCGACTACTGCGTCCATTCCGCGGGAATCTCGACGAAGCGTTCCCCCACCACGAATCTGGACGTGGAGGCCTTTGACAAGTTGATGACAACCAATTCTCGCGGCTCGATGATGGTGCTGCGAGCCGTCACCAACGCCATGGCACGCCAGGAGCCTCGTTCGTACACCAGCACGCGCAGCAACACGACCCGCAGTCTGGGACGCGGGTCAGTGGTCGTCATCGCCTCCATCAACGGCATGATATCGGCGCCAGGCATGATGCCCTACACAGCGTCCAAGTATGCGACCATTGGGATCGCCAAGACCGCCGCCGTGGACAACTTTGAGAACCAGGTCCGCGTGAACATTGTCTGTCCGTCGTGGACGGATACTCCCATGATGCAGAGGGGCATAAGCTATTTCCCGGCGCTGGGCCCGGCGATTGAAAAGCTGTGCCCACTCGGTAGGACCGCCATGGTGGAGGAGGTATCCGATGCGGTCGTCTTTCTTTGTAGTCCTGCCGCTTCGTTTATTAATGGAGAGAGCTTGGTGATTGACGCTGGGTTTACCTTGACGGGGTTTCGGTTGGCTCAGTAGGTTCCTTAGTTACCATGATCCTTTAAGGAGATAAGGAGACGTTCTAGACCTTCTGTGAATCTATCCTCTGGTCTTGTGCCTATTTGCAAATTTCTGATTGGGGATGGCAGTTGCTGACTAAAAGATGTAAAAAGGAAGTCATTGATCACAAGAGCTCAGTCAAATTTCATAGACAGATAAATCCCATGCGCCCTATGAAACCCCTGAGTTTGTGAAAAGGGTCTCTTCGGTGAAATCCAGATAGGAGTGAGGAAAGCCGATGTTCCGTTTGCAGAACAAGGAGAAGAGTTGGAGAGAGCCCTAAAGAAGCCTCTAAAAACAGAAAATGCCCCTAAGGATCTTTCTAATGCCGAGGAGGATTTTATGACCCAAGCGGCAAAGAAGAGCTTAAGATATCACAGTTCAACTAGTTCATCGATGCTGTAATGAGAAACCAGTTTTCTCTCACGCGCCTGGTCCATTTTCTTCTCAATGAAGGTGTCAACGTTTAGACGTTCTTCTCTGCTTAGGAGACAGAGCCTGTCCTGAATCGTAGTAAACTGCCCAAAAAACTTGGGATCAATGATGTTCCAGTAGATCTCATCAAACATGGAGCTGTGTCTTGAAGCAAGGCAGATCCAAAAAAGACCACTGCCCAGTGAGTCCTCCATAGCAATCGATAGACGTTGGTGTTGTGCTAAGGATCCGTCTCTTATTTTTCTTGTCTCACAATCTTCAAGTACTTCAAGAAAAGTGCGGAATCTCGGCATAAAGCGAGTCAAGAATTGATCGAGATCTGGTTCCCAATCCTCCGGTCGCTCCAGAAGAAGCCACCAAGGCGCAGCATACGTAAATTCAACAGGAGCGGCATACGCAAATTCCCAATCGACTACTCCAGTCACAAGAAGCTGTGATGCATCAACGAGGACGTTGTCAGGATGAAGGTCATCGCAATATAGCCGAAAGGGTCCACTGCAATGCTTCTTCGATATCTCGCGTGAGATCTTACGAAAAAGGCAACGCGCAATGTATTTCTTCTGGCAGTCGGCCTCATCTGTAATTGCATCGTTATGTTGGAGCTCGAGATGATGGAACTGCTGTTGAGCAAGCTCCTCGAAATAATCTGCTGCGGTGCTGAACGAATGTTGCTTGAAGATACTGAGGGGAATATTGGAGAATTGAGTCAGTCGATTGATATTGAACGTGAGTGGACGCTTCACCACGGTCCAAGCGCCGGATTCATCTTGTCGGATAGCTCCAATGCTTGGAAATTCGGGCTTCGATAACTCAAGCAGTATTTCAGACATACTGGAATAAGCTCTCCTCAAGATCGACGTCGAAATAGTCGAACTCAATGCGACAGTCTCCTTGGTTGAGTCTCTGAGATATGCGCTCAACGGCTTCCCTTCGATATAGGACATGACAATATACGGCCCAACCACAGATTTGCCATAGCCCAAGACCTGTGGCACGGGAATCGCTGTGTGTTGACCAATGTAGTTCATAATGGCGACCTCATCCTCCACCTTTTCATTGCGTGCCGTAACCCGACCAAGGGCCGCAAAGCGAACCACAACGCGACGGCCGTCTTCGTAAGTGACTCGATAGCAAATATTAAAGGCGCCATTTGGAAGCCGCAGGGCTGTCACAGGCGTACCGGGACAATGCTGGGATGCCAGCTTCCCTGCCAACTCTTCTGGCGCGTTTCTAAGCAGATTTTGTATCCATACCTGAAAGATGCGATCCGATCGCTCTTTGGCAAGATTATCAAAATCCATTTCGAAAAAATAGCAGAGAATAGTGAGTGAGTGGCGGCAATGTTGTCGAGAGAGGAAAGACGAGCGGAACAGGGCAGCGCTCCGCATACATACATAGCCTTGTGTCTAGCAACTGCAGGTTATCGGGCCGACCGTGCTTTGTTATCTTGACTTAGTAAATAATTATAGTTACTTCTGTGCTAGTATTATCACAATAAAAAATGGGTTTTATATATTATATCCTACATAGGACTAAATTTGACAGCATGTCTTGAATTAAATTGTACATGACAATTCTTTCTATTTAAGTTCTAAGAAATTTGTTATAGCTACATAATCACAAACTACTCTATAATGCTCTGTTTCTTTACTGGTGCTCCTCTGGTTGAGCCTCTAACTTGTACGTGGGCGATATGACTGCGAGCCACAGTTGACAAAGGTCAACGCAATTGAACAGTCGGCATGAGCATGCACTACAGTACTTTTATGTATAATACAGGTGCGGTAGCTGGCAGATATAGTTAAACATAACGAAGCAAATGCGAAATTGACTATCACTACACAAATGCCGAGTCACACCCGGTCTCTCTTCCAACATGTCCGCATCAAGAACAACAGTCAGCCTCCAACACATAAGACGGAGCAAACATCGGCATGGCATCTTCCCAGAGACTGTTCGTCAGAACCGTCTTGTTACTGCCATCAGCCTCCATGAGCATGATGATAGCATATGGCTGCATTGAGTCATCGTACAAGGGGGCCTCCTGCTGGAAGCCGAACATGGCGGTACTGTAAAGGATCCGGCCGTCCTGGGTCCAGACAGCATGGGCGTCACTGGCGATAGATGGAGTGAGCTTGGTGACCTCAGTGCCGTCCGGGTTCATGGTGAAAATGTCATAGTTGTCGCCAATATTGTCGAGATTCGTGCGCCGTGTGAACAAGATCTTCTTGCCGTCGGGAGAGAAGGCCGGCAGATTATCCCACTCGGTCGTGAGTTGAGTAACTTCAAGGGAAGGTATATCGATGAGGGCTAATCCGGTCGTGCCGACGGTGGTACCGTTCGAGGCAGTGCCAGGCCAGGTCCGGAAGACGACCTTGGTGCCATCATGATTATAGGAGGGGAAGCCGTAGTTGGTGATGTTGTTGCCCGCGAGAAGCGTCACGCCCGTACCCTCTGGGGTGACGCTGAAGATGAAACCGGGGCTACTCTCGCGACCGACAAAGTAGGCACCGTAGCCGAACGTGATGTTCGTATTATTGGGGCCCCAGTTGCCCTGGTAGGCACGGGCGTTGAAGCCCTCCGCAATCGAAGGATTGATCATGCCCTTACTGGTCTCAAAGAGAGTGACTTGATCACTACCGTCCATTCCGAGTCGCATGAGGTTGCTCTCCGCCACACCCTCCATCTGCTGCGACATGGCCATCATAGGGCAGCCTCCCCGCTTAGCCATGGGGAAAACATCCGTGAAGCGATAGTCCCAGTCCGAGTCAAAATTCCACAGGTTGGAGTACTGTTTCTTGGAAGTCGAGGTACTACCGCCCGTCGGACCTTGCATTTCATAAATGACATATTTGCCATCCGGCGACCACGCAGGAGAGCGTAGGGCAGGTGTCATGGTGTTCATGGGAATGGTCTGGTACTGGGTGTAGTTTTTGCCCGAGAGAGACGTGTAGTAGATACCGTTGCTGGCCGACTCTTTCATGACATAGCCGATGACCTGTTGCACGCGTCATTGGTAAGCACGAAGACCGACAAATTATGACTGTAACTGATACTTACATCGTCGGTGACAAATGAAGGACTGATCTTGGTCCCATCCCCAGTGGCATGGACGATGCGATCACCCCCAGTGGCGAAATCAATGGAGACGATACTGGTGTTGAGGTAAGATCCTTCGAGCAGCTCGGGCTGTAGACGACCATTATATGTGTCCTCGGTCAACATCTCATAGAAGACCAGCCGCTTTCCATTCGGGGAGAATCTGGGTGAGCCTTGGGTGTAGTTGGTCCTAGAGGACACGAGTCGGAAGTCGGTGCCATTGGGACGGGCAGCGTAGATAGACAACTCCTGAGTATGCTCCCAGCCCGAACCGTCGCTGTGGCCGCGCCATGGGGTGTTGCGATCGGAGGTGAAGACGATCCACTCGCCATCAGGGGACCATGTCGGCTTGAAGTATCCATTCGGTAGGGAAGAGTTGGCCGCCTCGGCGATCCCCGGAATGAGCGTGAGGTTCTTGAGCGATCCGGTCTCCAGGACCATCAGCATGATCTGGCTCGTCTGATTGTATCTCGAAGTTGCAAATGCCAGCATCTTGCCATCAGGGGAGATCGAAGCCGAGTCATCGACACCGGGTGACAAAGCGACCGGTTCTACTTCTGCCCCAACAGTGCTTGTGCCATTGATGGCCACGCGGTAGATGTCCGCCTGGCCGTCTCCCCTTCTCTCGGACGTAAAGTAAACATGCTTTGCGTCAGGAGTCCAGCTTGCTCGGAAATCGTACACGCTGTTGGAACCAAGCAGGAGCTTCGCGTGGGAGCCATCTGCTTCCGCAATATACAGCTCCGAGTAGTTGGGACTGATGCGATTGTGCAGAAAGGTACCCAGGTACGTGTCGGAGGCTGCTCTTCTACCAGGGTGACCCTGGCCTTTCTGGTGTGAGGCACCGGAGACCAATGTGGCAGTGGCTAATGCAAGCCAGGCCCATGCCTTCGAAACGTGCATGGCGCTAGTCAGTCCCTATTGACAGGGACTGCTCAGACTTATAGTGGTAGAGTCGACGTATCAAAATTTCAGGTACAATGGCTGGCTATCAAAGCAAGATGTGAGATCAGCTCTGGCCATAGACCAGAGGGCAGGGACATGACTCGTTTTAAATGTCCGGCTCTGAAGCGCGAGGCGGGGGTGGGATGCACCCGCTGACAATTCTCGAGGACCAGAGCCATCCTCGCTTAGATGGACGGAACAATATGAGCAGCAGGATCATGACCCCCCAGGTCCTAATTTAGTGAACCCTAGTGGGAGTGAAAGGATGAAGGTGCCAGGCAGAGAAAAGTCCGGGAGCTCCACTTGTCGGACTTGGAACCCTGATATGGATACCCGCTGTCGATCACTTGTTGCACCTCGTAAAGCGAATTTTCCCTCCCAAATCTCCATCCGCAGCGATCCGCGCCCTCCGACTCAGGTACAAGTGGAGGATGGATAGAGAGTTCAGATCGCCAGCTTTGCGTAATCTGGCTGATATGTGAGGATGAGTGGAGAGAATACACGATGACACGCCACTCTTGGCAATCTCGGGGATATGCTATGCTCCAATAATGCTTGCTTGTAAATATACTGGTTGCTATTCTTCGTCCATACTACCTCCCCTAGCGTGCCATGAGGGCCCAGAAAATAGTGTTTCATTCACTTTGTAATCCCCGAACGGAGTCTCATCGACCACGTTGGAGCAGAGCGTTTGGTTACTAGAATGATATGTATTACTGCTCAACTCCACACTATCCCATACTAGCAATTGGCTCTCAAGGTTCTCTTTTCCCGATCTCAATAGGCAGCATCAGATGTCCACCGTTTTCTACGACAACACATCGCGTACCGGGGTGTCGATCTTTCCTCACAGGCAACCATTGTCATTCTTATTGGATACTCCAGCTTCTATAACTTCACTTTCTATAGAAGGAGTATACGCAATACCCCCAACTAGTCAAGTATTTTTCACTGCTTAAAGATGTGATCTCTTACTTGAGGCCCTGGATGACGACTACCCGACAGCACACAGCCGGAGGCTTTGCCTCAGTCATGACGTTCTCTTGTCCGTGCAAACATGCTTACGAATGTTGACTTGGCAAGGGGGGGAAGGGGGGGAATGATTCCTTGGATAGCGTTATTCTGGAACGCTCATATCGTGTTGGTTACAGGAGGAGGTGGTCAGGTCCACATAAGATGGATTCAGCAATCGGGATTTCTAATGATATTCGCCTTACTACTGTCGGTATATAAATTATGTTTGACCGCTAGTTAAACTTCTTTACTAATAATTACATATTGCGAATTGCAATCACATATAACACGACGTCCCCTTTGGAGTTCACAATTGCCGCTTGACCCATTGGAAATGTAAAGGAAAGTACATGAGTCTAGGCAAGGTAAGAAACGATAGACTGGGATGGCTCAAGTCATGCCTTCGACCTGCTTCGAGCCGCAACTATTTCAGCTGATGACAGTGATATTGTTCGACAGAGCAGTGCAGTTGATGGGAAGATCAATGGGAGGTGCTGTACCCCCCGTGGAGAAAGCCAGGCTGCTGTAGTTGTATGTCGGGCTGAGCATCATGATTTGACCAACAGTCGTTCCATACTTGTCGGCAAGATCCTTGTACACACCCCATTCAAACGAGTAAGGCTGGATGACGCATTGGCTGGGAGAGCACTCGGGGACCTTGATGAACTGGCCGACCCGCAGGGTTTCATTGGCGGGCTGGCCGCCGGAGAGCGATTCGGTGGTGATGTTGAGACGAAGCGCAATCTTTTCGTAGGTGTCGCCCTTGACGGTGTAGTACAAGCGTGGTCCACCGTAGATGCAAGTGCGGGTACGGCCCACGTCTTGGATCAAGCAGGACTCATTATCGGGGGTGCAGGTCTCCCCGGGGATGATGAACACTTCACCAATGTTGGGCGGAATCGTCACATCGGCCATCAGATTGTGGCGGCCAATGTCGCAGACACCCCGATTGGTCTTGCGGGCCACCTCGAACACGGTGGTCTCTTCCGTGATATCGTAGAGATAGCTCGTGGTGTTCAGAGTACTCGGATCGCAGGCAGCAGAAGCCACGGCAATGATGCCCATGGAAAGAAGCATAGAGATGGCGGATCTGAAGCCCTTCATGGTGACGAAAAGAGTGCTTTTCTCGGACGACTGTTCAAAGAAAGATGAAATTAAAAGGAGTGTCTGTGGTTTGAAGATGTGAGAGGCCACAAAGCGGAAGTACGGGAGCCATTTTATAGCAAATGATCAACGAGCATATACAAATATAGCTGTTCCAGAGATAAGTGGTTCGGGGAGCAATTTGAGGAAGTTAATATCGATGATCACTAGCCGATTCATGCCGGGGCAGTTTGGTCAAAGTGCATTTAGCTTTTTATTCCGCTTTCACAGTCCAGGCAAGAGATAATCACTTCTTCATCATGCCTGGGCAGTGGGCACGCGTCTAATGCTAATTCCTTTTACTACCCCCTTAGCCTTCACCCGCTAATTCATGAGTTGCAATGCCTTAGACACCTTTTGGCTGCGTAAGCTCGATGTGACCGACGCGTTAGCCACATCATGTCTTGCGCTACTCCGTACTTCGGGCGTATTGAGGGGATCTGCAACAGACACTAACGGGGCCAGTGTATGTTCTGTAAACTGCATCAGCGTAAAATACACGGTGCTCATTGGACGAAGTAGTAGTGCTCTGACCAGGAGTGATGTACAGGAATACCCCAGTTCGACCCATGTACTGGTGGAGCGGACGGGAAAACTGCCGCGGGAAGGGCCGGGTACTCCGGGAGAAGCACGCTTCGCACACGCAGCACTCCCTCTAACTGTGATAGAGTTTTCGAGTCAAACGCGGCGAATCACATATTTACGGATCTAGGTTTCTGAGGAATCTTCAATCCCTGCTGTACGTCTGGAGATAGAGGCTGACCAGCGGTTTCCAATAAACATCAGGGGATAATGACGTAAGCCATGGGAAACCCCCAGCATGCAATTTGGAGGGAAGACGGTAATACCATGTAATTCGGCAGGCTAAATCTTTATCATATCTAAATCTATTATTGATCGTTCCTGGAGAGCAAACAGGGACCGGGACAGTGGGACAATGGAGTTCTGATCAGGGAATAACTTTCGTGCTGGTGGGTCCAGGGCCACCAAATGTCGGGAAGTTTGTTATCTCCGAGAATCTTGAGGACTTCCATGCATCAATCATCAAGATGCTCCGAGATCGGGTGCAGTCTCTGCCGGAAGTGCTTCTTCGTTATTTATAGAAAAGCAAACCTGAGAATTCGTAATGTTGTTGTCCGTGATATGCAACCGTTGCGAAAGATCGCCAAAAATCTGGTGGCCTAGGACGACAGAATCTCGACTTGAACTTGCAGACAACAGAACGTGAACACCAGAAACCTGTCTATCGGACGGTGTGGAGTGTTCGCAAAGTGACCCCAGATTAGGTTATAGCGGCTGTTGTGGGTCTTTGGAGTTGGGAGTCGCTCTCGTCCGCATCCAGCATCTTATCGGCGGATCCACGCTGCCGATCTTGCTCAAAACAAAGGAGATCATTGGTGATTAGGCGAAGCCTAAACGGGGTCTCACACGCGGCAGTGTCCAAAATTTTGTATCAACCCCAGCTAGTCTAATTCTTCAACTTCTGTCTACTATTTTCGCACTACATGCTGAACCCGCGGTGGGTGAGTGGGTGCCCAGCGCAGGCCATCGGGGGGTCTGAACTCAAGCGGTCTCGAAAGTGTGATCACCACTGCCGCCATTCTCCCCAGTTCCATTCCAGCAGAGAAAATGGAGGTTGCGGATTTCAAATGACCCGTGTTGGAGTCGGTGGAGATTTGATGTTTCTCATAGAATGACGACTCGCCCGTCCGGGGACAATTGTTCGCGGAATTGCTCTAATTTATTGTAGAGGGGTTATTGGCCCAAAAAAAGGCTCATGGATTTCTGTTCCTAAAACCCTCCTTCGTGAGGGGAAGGCCATATTAAATGGTTTACCGCGTCTGGCGTAGAGACGCTTCTGTAGTGAGATGAATGAATAGCAGACTGGAGCAGAATTACCCCAGCGACGGCGAGGCTTCGGCAGGGAGAGTTGTTTTCGGGGTGGCGATATGAACCGAAAGAAAGCCTTTGGTGCTCTCGGTCGAGATTATTCTCATGACTTTTGCTGCAATAACGGCCCATGTGCATCGATGCATGTATTTCGGCATCTAGTCCCGATTCAATCAATGTCCGCGAGAACCCGCCCCGAAAATCCTGTATGGACTAAATATCGCATGCGAATACCAAGAATTCACACAATGAAGTATCCTCTCACATGGAAGACATTCTCCCAAATGCCAACTCTAAGTGGTCTAGCAGATTCAAATAGCCCCATTACCACTCTTACGAATTAATCATGAGACCGTGGCATATCTACGTCACCCGTTCTGCGATAGGGAATGTAGCCCACTACATGTCCTCGATATTATACTCCTGCACCATGGTATGAATACCACCATCATCATGATTCGAAGTATTCATGCAGGTACCAATTTCCCAACACATCCCCTCTGTCGCAACGGATTCTCACCCTGTCCTATTTTCAGGGTGATTCTTGTTCAACGCCTCTTGGGGCTCATGACATAGATTATCAAGTATGAAGCAGATGGGAACCTGATAAGGCTTATTCTTGACTATCAATGTGTTCGGAATTCCTTGTCCATTACTCCCAATTCTACTAATCGAGCGTCCTTGACTCCACACAAATGGGATGGAAAAGTCGGTATAGAGAATCGCTGGCATTATTCTTCAGGAGATCTAAACTGACAAAGTCTTCAGTGATGGGAACAACAAGCTCAACTATTGCACACTCTTCCAATGGCCGTCAGACAATAAATGGAGTCGAACATCAACTCCTCTATCAATACATTCGGTACTAAGCCGGCAACTTCAACCCAGCAACCTCTTCACAAGCTTTCACCACTCGTTCTTGCAGATTTACATCTCTTGCTTCCGGAATTGGCTGGCCAATCCTCCTCTTCGGCTCAAAGTACCCTCCAGACAGATTCTGTTCATCATAATCCCCTTCGGCCAACATCACATACGTCTCGACACCGTCCTCCAGCTTATCCGGCGCACCCTCTCCACCAAGCTTCGTTGCCACCCACCCAGGATGCACCGAAGTCACTGATGTGTTCTTGAACCGCCGAGCGACTGCATTAGCAAGCAGCATGACATGCAACTTAGAGTCACAGTACGCCGGATAACTCTGGTACTTGGCCTCCCCGCGCTTAAACCAGAACATGTCATCCATGCTCGCTTTTATGTCCGCATACCGATGGAGATTGGAGGAAATGAAGACAAGACGTTTCGGCGGACGCAGCAAGCAGGACATGACATAAGGTGCGATAACATTGACCGACACCAAGGCCGGAACACCAGTCTCCGGGTTCTTCCGGAAGCCACCCTGCATGAGTCCAGCGTTGAGGATGACCGCATCAAAGTCCCCAATGGCATTGGCTTCGTTGCAGAGCTTGCGGGTTTCGGCCAAATCGGATAAATCCGCGGTCAGCACGCCGGCAGCACCGGGGCATGCGGATTTGGCGTCCAGGGCTCGTTTTTCATTGCGTGCGTGCAGGTACACATTGTGGCCTCGGTGGATGAGCTGCCTAGCTGCTTCAAGGCCCAGCCCGTCGGCAGAGCCGGTGATGAGAATGCGAGCCATTTGTCTGATTGCCGAGGGCGGATGGATGAGTTTTGCAGGATGCACTGTTACGGTTGGGGGTGTCTGAAGACAGATGAAGGAAGAAGCACAGAGGAGCGGCAAAAGAAGAGTGGATGAATCGTCTGAGATACACTCGGGTTGGCAAATAGGTCCGTTATATGGCCATCACGGGGTTTTCGGCGCGGCGTTCGATGATCGGGTGGGCGTCGGAAGTAAAGGCCGCTAATTCCGCAACGGTCTCCGAAGGGGAAGATGATTATATCCGGCTTATAAAGCAATCTACTGTGTGGGTAGCCACCATCCGGATCCTTGAACCCTGATCTCCGCATTGCACCGCACAATCTTGGTCTATATAGGGAAGAATATCATCATCAACCTTGGCGTTCTTCTTCCCCATGAGGAGCGCCAATCTAGTACGGTGGTATTCGATGAAGGAAAACAAGGCAGGAATATTTTTCTATTTTCATCATTCTCAATTCAACGATTTAGCGTCAAATTCCTCTTGGTTCCAAGTCATACGTCTAGTATTCTCATTCCGTAAACAGATCTTAGTCACTACCCACATTCAACCCAGCCAAATATACACCACAGAGAAAGTAAAGTTAATCTTAAATATTTCCTGTCGACCGAGTGAGAAGATGACATTTGGGTGCCATAGTCTAGGTGCCATAAGTGCAGCATCCTACGACTCCACTCCTGCGGGAGCTAATGCTACTTGCTGACACCGCCAATGAGATATCGACTGTCAGCATGGTACCAGGGTCTTCTATGCACTAGTCCCGCATTGTGCAGGGTGATTCTTTGAATGTCACTGCTATTATTACAATCGAAAGCTTTGGAGTCTGTAGAAACGCGTTTATGATCAACTTGTATTATTAATGTTGTGGCCATAGTTTGTCTAGTCGTGGGGGATTCGTTGCCTCTGAGATGTGGTTATATATCTAAGACACGATCCCGCAAGCTGGCAAGAAGACTTGAATTAGCCTAGAAATTACAACATTCTTCTTAATACTATTAGTTTCATTGATCCTTGTCTCCCATACCATGGCCACTCACCCAGCAATTACTGTCACTGCCCTGAAAGAGCCTCTAAAAATCGAACATGTCCCAACTGTCACGCCTGAGCATCACGAGATCCAAGTCCGGGTAGAGTGGGTTCCATCTGCACCACTGGATGTCTACCAAGTGGATGCCGGGCTGATGGTTGAGTTCCCTCAGACCTTGGGTGATAGCGCCGCCGGGACAGTGGTGGCTGTTGGCCGTGATGTCAAACATGTCAGGGTTGGCGATCGTGTGTTCGGAATGTTTTTCCACAAGAAGCAGCACAAAGGTCAGCAAGTGTACGTCACTGCACCTGCGAACCATTTTGGCAAGGTTTGTTATATTCCACTTTCACATACCGTATATATTTCTAACACAGGGATCAGGTTCCTCAAGACATCCCCTTGCCTGCCGCCGCTACCGTACCGACGAACTTTTGCACCGCCTTCTTCGCTCTGTCCGAAAAGCTCAAGATCGAGCTCCCCTGGCCGCGTGTAGAAAGCTTCACCCCATCCAACAGGGACATACCAATCCTCATCTGGGGCGCCGCCAGTTCTGTAGGACAGTCCGCCGTGCAGATCCTCAAACACTGGGGATATACCAACGTGATTGCAACCGCTTCCCCGAAGCATCATGCACGGATCAAGGCTTACGGTGCGGCGCACGTCTTCGACTATCGCGACCCCAATGTTCCCGCTTCCATCCTCGAACTCTTGTCTAGTCAGGGGCATAACCACCAGGGTATTCGTGTCTTTGACAGTATAAGTTCAAAATACGGTTCCCTAGGCCCGATCTCAAAGATTACCACGCAGCCAGGGTCCGCTGTTGCAGCTGTCCTGCCCGTGGTGATTAGCAGCTCAGCGGAAAAGGATGGTTTGCAGCTTTCGGCGGATGTTCATGGAGAAGCGCCTTGGGCGTCGGGGGTTGAAGTTCATCCTATCGTTGTTTATAGCTATGAAGAGGTATGTTGAACTTATACGCCCTGCCTTTTCTTTGTCTTATGTGTTATGTATATTGATCACGACCGAGTATGGGCTAAGTACTTTGTCTGCAGAACGCCTTTCTACGGGACCATCTCCAAACTGAGATCATGCCGACTCTTCTAGCCCAGGGCGCTATCGAGCCGAATAAACAGCAGATAGTCGAAGGAGACACTCTCTTGGATAGAGCGCGTCATGCTCTGGACATTATGAGAAGCGGGACTGTGAGTGGTGAACGGCTGGTGTGGCGGGTCTGGACCGAGGAGGAATTTCCTGAGTTCAAGTGATTTGCTGTCATTAGGAGAGTAGTCACTGGATAGGCTGCTATGCTTTTCATTTAATAAGCTTCTGGCCTTAGCTATTATCACGGTCTGGACATCCAGATTGCTCTCAACTGAGACATCGACATCAGATAGACAATTCAGCCAGCTTATCAGAGCCAACATCATCACCATCACCTGTAGCTTCAGCTTCTCCATTTTCGGATCCATCACCTGTAGCTTCAGCTTCTCCATTTTCGGATCCATCACCTGGGGTATCCTTACAGACTTCATCTGCTAATTCCTTAGTATAGTCGTCCGGATCCCAAACCAACGGTCGCGTGGCCATATCCTCGACCTTTTTCGCCACGATTCGTTCGATTTCCTCCCTCTCGTCAGATTCGAGGAGATCTAGTCGGTGCTTCCAAACGTCTTCAATGGATGTAGAGGTCTGCCCGAAGAACCGCTGATCGATCTTGTTCCAGTATATCAAATCAAAGGCAAAGTTGTTCCTCGCTGCATACGCGATCCAAAAGTCTCCACTCTCCCAACTGTTCTTCATCGGATCCGAGAGGCGCTGCGTACTCTCAAGCCAGCCCTGTTGAATGGCTTTATCTTCCTGGTCTCTCATTGCCTTTAGAAAGATGGGAAGGCGTCGTTGATACTCACTACACCAGTCATCCAGACCCCGTGGCCAGTATTCAGGCTTTTCAATCAACAGCCACCACGGTGGTGCATATGAGAATTCCACCGGGGCAGCATATGTGAATTCCCAATCAACAACACCGACGATCTTCAGCTCATCGCTCAGGAGAATATTAGCTGGGCGGAGATCATCGCACCAAAGCCTGAAAGGGCCTTTATCAAAGGCTGCCAACGGCTTCGTTAAGCGATGTTCCCTGGCAAGTTTGCGGAAAAGATACCGAGCAACAAGCTTGCGTCGACAGTCGTCAGCTGAGTCGATCGCATCATTGCGCTGATGAGTGAGGTGTGCAATGTGCAGCTCTGCTAGGGCTTCAAAATATGAAGATGTGCTGTCGAACGTCGTGATTGGAAGCTTTGATCTTGGTAGCGATCCCAGTTGAACCAGGGTATTCATAGGCATTGACAACGGCCTCTGTGTCGCTTCCCAGGTGAAATCATCGAGCTGATTCAATGATCCTATCCGGGGTAGACTCGGTTGAAACAACCTCAGTAAAATACTGGCAGCCTCTCCATACAGCCCCTCCAACATATCCTCACTAATATCAGGATCAAGTACCCCACGCTGTTCCCTTGGACATCCCGGCGTATTAAGCGCATCATACATATTTGTCCCATGCTCAACATAATCCATAATAATAAAAGAACCTAGCTCCAGAGGGCTCTCCTTCCTCAATCCCCAATGATACACAAACGGAACAGGAATAGAAGTCTGATCGTAGATATATCGCATAGTAGCAACCTCATTCCGCACCTTCTCCTCAGGAAACATGGAGACACCAGGCTGGGTCAAACGTATTACAGCAGCGTTGGCATTCTCGTATTTCATCTGGAAGGCAATATTATATGAACCCTTCTCGAGGAAGCTGAATTCCAAGGCATCGCCAGGGCGATGATGTCGGACGAGAAATCTGCCGACGGGGCGTAGGATCTCTGGATCGAGGAATTGGCGGGTCCATTGGTCGGCGATGGCTTCGCTTGTCTCCCAGGCGATGTCGTCGTAGGGTATGCGTGGTTTCATTTGTAGGGGACCCCAGGGGGTAGATACTATCGGCTGAGGATTTGAGGGAGTTAAAGTCTAGAGTGAAATGGCTTTGGTCAAATATTGGTAATCCACGAGAGTAGGGCTACAAGAGATCAGGAAGATAGACGTCGAGATATCTGCCATGGGAAGTGGTGATTAGTTAAACGTCGCATTGACCTCCCGCTAACGCAAGGGGATGCACGTCGAGTCACAGTCATGGAATCCAAGTCTAGACGCACCTACCCCACCATCGACACGTCAAGAATATACGATTTGACTTGAGAAACAGGTACTAAGTAGGAACAGCGCAGAGCAGCCACTTGCTGCGCCAACATCACATCATTCGACAAACCAAAGAGCCACTTCCTGCGGAGTACATTGACACTACCAGCCTTGTGCATAATGGATACGCTCGCCGGATAAGGCTCCCCGAAACAACAATGGCGGTGTCGATATGCACATACCTTAATTCTCTACATTCTCATATTCTACTAAGCGTGAAGGAGTGAAGAAAACAATATATTCAATTATGATCATGCGAATTATATACAGATCTATATGCTATAAAACAAGGTCATTACGTCTATGGTCATGACTGTGGTGATGGTGATATATCCATCATCGCCAGTACTGCTTTGTAGAAAGTAGCACCGACGAGGAGACTTGATGTAGTAATTCGAAGGAATCCGCCCACGTATGTGTAGTGGATCCGAGGTTTGTATCGACCCAGTAGGACATGATTTAGGGCCGGTTGAGCTGTTCGCGGCGGTAGAAGAGTAGGAAGCCGAAACTATTCAGACGTTAGAAGAAGATCACAAGATAGTTGGATGGTGATGAGCTTACCTTGCTAGGAGCTGGAAGAAGAGAGCAATCCAGAACCATGCATTGCCGACCTTGTCCACCGACGTGCCCACATCCGGCGAGATACTGGCAGGGCCAACCTTGTTGGGGGCGAAGCCACGAGCACAGATGGTGGCGATGGAACCCAGGGCTTGAGCAGCCAACAAGACGAAGCAGACATGCACGCGAGTCATGGTCTGCAGGAGAATCATACCCAGACCGACTTGTTGGATTTCATCAAGGACGCCCAGCCAGAGCCACAAGCAGCGGGACGCAATCGATCCCGACACCAAGCTGCCGGCCCAAGGGAGATAGTAGCCGATGTTGGAGGTTCCCCACCAGGTTTGTGCCCAGCGGGGAGCACCGAGACTCAGACCAAAGACCGGCAGGATCCAGCTGTGTTCCTTCGACAGGGCGCGGAAGACCAGGAGAATGGCCACCCACAGAACGACGAAGAAGCCGAAAACAAGCAGGACGATTTCCCATGGCTTGACGTGTTTGGACGTCCAGAGGAAGGACCAATTGCGGCCGAAAGCGGCAGAGAGGAACCAGTTCTGCACGATGACCATGAAGAAGAACCACAGGATGATGCGTCGGCGGAAGAGCGACTTGTAGAAGAAGAGGATGCGGCTGGGAGCTTGACGGTAGTAGTTGGGCAATCCCAGGGCCAGCAAGACGCCAATCACGAAGCAGAGCGCAGCAATAGGCATCACTACGGCCGTGAGTCGCCAGCTGCTCAAGGCTGCCACGGAGACACCTCCCACTTCGGCGGCAGTGACCTTGGAGCTCCAGAACCAGAGCGCGACCGTGTAGAGCTGAGAGATACCTTGGATGATACTGGCGCGGAACATCCAGTCCTTGACCGGCACGGCACCCTGGTCTCCGAAGTTCAGAGCGAAGAACAACGAACCGCTAGAGGATGCAATGGCGTACACGCCGGCCGCGACATTCTGAGCCCAGGCCCGACCGAGAGACGTGAGACCGAACGGTGACACGCCGATGATGATGAACGCGAGGCAGTAGATGAACCAGGGAAGACTGAGGGAGATGACGGCCGGGAACCGGTGATACAGGAACCACCACGCGATGGACGACAGGCAGTAGATTGCAGCGATCACGTACAGTTTGACGGCCGTCTCTCCAACCTGACCAACCAGCAGGGTGATTTGTGCCGAGTTGGTGGCGATGATCTGGCCCAGTCCCAGGAACAGTGCATACACCGGCCAATTGCCCACGCGGCGTCGCATGAATCGCTGGATGGCGATCGGACGCGTGTACCCCAGCCGCATCAACCAACGGTCAATCTCATCTTCTCCGTTGAGTTCAGAGTCCTCGCTGGAGTATGAGTGGCGGGTGGCTGGACCGGGCCCATCCTGCACGACACTGTCAGTGCTGGGCATGGCAAGCGCACGATCCTTGGGCTGCTTCTTGAGCTGGGCGTCGTTGTATGAATTGTAGAACTTGCGCTCACTCTTCATGAGATAGACCTCAATGCAGTAGTCCGTGATCGAGTTCTTCTTGTTCAACTTGTCAAGCGATTCCTGGAACCGCCGGGTGAAGTGGCCCAGGCTGTCCGTGAAAGTCGGGTCCACCTTCTGCAACTCGAACACAGGCTGGTTCTGGTCCTCGCCGCCGCCGAGACTGCTGAGACGGCTATGATCCCCAACAACAGAGGGCAACGAGAGCATCGAAACGGTCCGGAAGTGGGTCATCGGCGGCGGTGTTGGGCACGCGGGAGTCGAGAGCTGTGAGACGGGGTACGGAGAAACGGGTCTGGACAGGTAGGAGGCACGGGGAGTACTGTCTCCAGTGGTGATCGCATGAGGAGAAAGGGTGTTGTTGACAGCCTGCATAGCCTCCTCGGGGGAGATGTAGTCCTCCTGTGGCCGGGTGTTGTCTTCGTCGTCGGCGTCAGTGTCATTCTCATCAGTGGAGATCTGGCTCGCAGTTGCTTGCTTCTTCGTCAGGCGCTTCCTGCCCTGACCAGGACCCGAACGGCGACCCAGTGACAGTTTGCGGTTCAAACTGCTGTCGCGACTGCTTCCCTCGGATGCCTGGATTTCCTGAAGACGAGCGTGGGCCTGCTGGATCATGGCTTCAGGAGGGGTCTCTCCGCCGTCCGATCTTAACAGAGCCATGTTCGGAAGTGCCACACTCGAGTATCGTGCACTCTGAAGATTCTGAAGGTCCCAGACGCTCTCAGACTCGGGAATAGAGCCGGTCACAGTGTCCTTGTTCTTATCATGATGGATCTTGATGGATGTTCGCTGGAGGGTCTCGAGCTTTTGGATCCACTCGAGAACGGGGAATCGCTGCTTGGCGGAATTGGCGCGCATCTGTGCTCGGGTTTCCGGAGACGAGTCCAGGGCCGATTTGATGGCGGTCTTCAGCTGGTGCAGGAGATGGCGAGTAGCGTCTGATTCCACTGTGTACCACCAGCCTGGCATCTGACCCAGACCTCCAATGCGAGATCCAATTCCCAATGCACCCTTTCGACCGAACTCGACGGCGATCAATCCGAAGGGCTCATCGCGAGACGGAATGAGCGCAAAGTCGGCTCCAGAGAAGACACATGGGGGCAAAGCAGTGAACTCGGGTCGGGAGAAGACCCGGCCAGGATACATGGCAGCGATCTTCTCCAGCTTGATGGCCGCCAGCCTTCCGTAGAGGTCGATGATGGGTCCAACACAGATAACCTGCACCTGTGGTCGGTCAGACAGAACAGCAGGGATGACATCTGCGATCAGATCGACACCCTTCTGCTTGGACCACCGACCCACGAACACCAACAGGTCGGCGTTAGGATCCTCGGTCAAACCCGCCCACTTCTGGGCCTCGAGCTTGTCAGCGATGCGTTCCTCATATGACCGAGTCAGGGCTTTCTCGTCCGGAGTCTCCTCGAGGGCCGCCGTGTCCGTCGGATCGGGATTGGGCAGACTGCCAATCTTGTCCAAGCTCCAGAAAATGGGATACCGAGCCCAAGAACGCTTTCCATACTTCTTTGACACACCGACCGCACCAAATCCGCGCTGGTGGAACCGCAGGTAGCTCGCTCCGGTGTGCAGCAGGTTGAAAACATTGCCGAATTGGCAGTACTTGGTCGCCGTTTCGACGGGGAGGTTGAAGACCGAGCAGACTTCCTTCTTTTCTTGCTGGGTCCGCAGGGGCCAGAGACCCTGGAACTCGGCGTTGTGGAGGGACAAACACACGGGGATCGTACGTGTTGGTAGGAGGTACAACGGCGCCAGACATCCGTGGAAATCGTTGATGTGGTACAGGTCGATCGACGGGAAACGCTTTATGGTCTCGGCAATACATTGGTTCCAGGCGGAGTAGTAGATGGCGCTGTCCAGATCATCCATGCGGGGGGGATACGGCTCGGCTTTCGTCTGCTGCCGGAAGACCGGAGCATCAAGCAGGACGTAGGTGATGTTGTTGAGAACGTGGTACTGCACATTGACGAGATAGGGGTTGTCCAGGATCTTGACGATGTATGGCTCTGTCGGGGTATCCTCGGGATATTCAATGTCTCCCACGCAGGGAACCACCCAGATGAGATTCTGGTATCCCAAGTTCTGGGACATGAGCTGGGCCATGACTCCCAAACCACCGATCTTGACCTTGGCCTGCCAGTCCGCAATATCATACTCCATGGTGGCAATCAAGACGGTGCGTCGCTTCTCGGGGGCGCCTGCGATGGCCATGTCGCCTGCCACGGCGGCGACCTCGGATTCTTCCTGGTCCATCTGGCCATCCCCTCCGAGTTGGCCCTTCATCCGGCGCCAGAACAACAGCGGTAGCTTGTCTTCCTTGACCACATTGCCGTCGGTATTCTGCTGCACACGGTAGAAGGTTCGGATGAAGATGAACACCCCCGCCAGGCCCATCAGGATGGGAACGACCCAGAGAAGAATGTAGAGCACCAGTTGGGCCCATCCAGAACCGACTGGGATCAATTCATACCGAAGGTTGGCATCATTGAGGGAGATGGTCCAGCCCAGATGGGGGAAAGGGGGCAGCTCGGTGATGTTGATGACGTTGGAGGACAAGTACGAGGGAGGCAAGATCTGGACCACCGATGAGTTGTCCACATCGCCATAGACATTTGTCGTCTCCGGAATACCATCCTTGCCAGTGCCCCAGACACTGATCTGTCCGACAGACGGCCATTCATAGACGAAGTCGTACTTCCAGCGGCGATCCTTGGTATCGAACCGCATCTTGCTGTCCAGACCGGCGTCATAACCGTACTGATTGTACGGGCCATTCCACCACAGATGGGGGAATCGGCGAGGCACACCGGATTTCCAGTCATAATCACCCTCCTGGACGTAGTCACTGCTGGCCGTAAGGCGAGAGAAATACTGAACACGAATGTGCGTGCCCTCCCACTTCTGGGCATCGGTGCCCGTCCAGGTGGGGAAGTCGATCGTGGTGTTGCCCCCAGTGTAATCCGTCCAGTTGGACCAGCTCCGGCCAAAGTCGGTCGAGTAACGGAACTGGTCTGCACCAGCAGCATCATGCTGGATATAGGTGCTCCCGTTCTCCGACTGATGCACGAGGGTAGTAGAGTAGTTGGCGAGCGGTGATATCAAGGGATTGGTGGGGGTTCCGACTCGGAATAAGAACCGATCGATGGCATCGACGACCGTTCCAGACGTCGTGGAGGCATTCTTGACGGTGACCTGGTGAATTCCATGATAGACGTTGGTCAGGTTCGCGGACCACGTCCAGACGGTGGGGACCTCGCCGATGTAATTGTTCGTCGTCCTGGCGGTGACGTTGGTGCAGCTCACACTGGACGTGTCCAGGGAGGCATTGACACCCTTGACCGTGGTCGAATTCAGGGAGATGGCTTTCGTAATGGCACTGCAATCCATAGCCTTGGAATAGCCCAGCTGAATCTCCAGAGTTTCCCCGGTATCCTCGGCAGACAGCAGGCGGGCGTCGTGGCCGGGCACAAACTCGGTGACGGTCGGGCCAGGTTCCACAAAGTCGCTGGCCTTGACGTAGGCCCGATATTCCCAGGGGAGCAATTTCATGTTGGTGGTGCATCCGTACGACTCGGTGCCATTGCCAGCGTCGCTTGGCCCATCCTGCAGGGTGAGTTCGTCATAGGGATAGAAGAGGTTTTTCAACTTGGTTCCCGATTCGAAGGGGGACAGAAGGGCAGCGCTTTTGTTACTACAACTTGTGCCATAGGTTTCTGTTTTATTGGCATTGTGGTAGACCAGCCACAGCGTGTCGTTACTGGTCGAGGCCTCTTTCTGCACGCCGGGGTAGTAGCTGCGCAAGACCGACCAGAGACCCGTCACCGTCGGCGTCGTGGACGAACCGGGGAGATAGATATCCTGGGTCAGCTGGGAAATGGTTTGAAGGTAGAAGCCATCATTGGCTACGGGATAATGCTCGCGAATCTCAAACATGCGCTTCATGATGTTGCGCAGGGGGTGTGCCGGGTTGCGTTGGTCGTAGGTTACGGTGATATCGTTGCAACCGTTCAACCCCTTGTCGTTGGGGAAGTCGTAGAATTTCGAGGTATTCAGCGAGAAGCAGCCATGCGTCCACCACGCCGTCTGGTAAGTCATCGGTTGCCGACCGAACAGGTAGTTGGAGGCTGTCGCATCGAACACGTACATCTCCTGCTCCTCGCCCCAGAGCACCAGCGGGATGCCCGGCAGCTCCAGGGTGACAATGTAGAGACCCAGCAGGTATTTCTCCGTGCCATTCTTAATGGCGGGCCACCGGAAGTTATCCTGGTTCGACACACCATACATGTGTCTCGGATCCAACTCGCCCGTGAAGGCATTAATGAAGTCGTTGGTCACAAGCATGCCATTCCAGGCTTCGATGAAATCGGTGGGCAGGTCAAAGCCGGCCACCAGGTTCCCGTCCATTCCCAGGAAACGGGTCATCGAACGATAGATGGTGTAGTGAAAGGCCGCGGCGTCCAACGCCTGCAGGCCATCCTCGCGCAGGAAATAGGAATCCGACGAGGAATTCGTCAGCTTCGCGCCCGCATCCGCCGAATCGGGCGTCTGGTTGGGCTGACGTCCGCGGCCAAGATACAGACTGCCAAAGGTATTTCCGGAGGTGATCTCTCCCGGCAGGAAGAAGTTCTTCTTCCCGTACTGTTTGGCACATTCCCGGTAGACCGAGAGCATGTCCCCCAGCGGATCCAGAGTC
This sequence comes from Aspergillus brasiliensis CBS 101740, assembly GCF_001889945.1. Lineage (NCBI taxonomy): Eukaryota > Fungi > Ascomycota > Eurotiomycetes > Eurotiales > Aspergillaceae > Aspergillus > Aspergillus brasiliensis. The sequence continues at coordinate 136,450 of NW_027137458.1, forward strand.
GCTTGGACGGCCTTGTCAAAGCGGAACCCATCAATATCCAAACTGGCGATCTGGATGCAAGAATGCCGGGTGATGACATCGCGAACGGGCTTGTGCCATTCACGTAGACGATCCTGCACCGAGGCGAATTTGGTGAGCTGTCGCTTCCAGTCGGGGAAATTGCCAAACGCCTCGAGCTCGCCATACTGATCGAAGTCGCTGTTGTAGCAACCCTTCAGATCTTGGACGCCACCGGACGTCAACGGGTATCCCGTCTCGTTCCAGAATCTCGGGTAGTTGCAGGTGTCGTTGTAGTCATTGCCAAACTGGAAATCGGCGTACTGTCTCTCGGTGACGTACTCGACCTCGTACTCTTTGGCATTGAAATCCGCCGAGTCGTTCAAGTGGCCCTTGAAACCGATCAGGTTACTCAAACTACACGGGGGGTGGTTAGTAGAATGGTCGTTTATAGATAGCTGGTGCATACTCACGTTGCTAATGTATTATCCATAATCACGTACATGTCCCGGTCGTGGATTTCCGTGATGGTCCGCCGCCAGTCGGACAGGGTGCCATGGTGCATGTCGAGGAGGGTGGTATCCACCGGGGAGTAACCATCGTAGCCGTAGGGCAGGTTCATCAAGCCCGTACCAGCAAAGTAGATGGCCTGGAACCGTCAGTCAGTGAGTCAAAGATAGAAAGAGAACTAATATCCATGGTATGGACTCACCTTGAAGCCCATGCCTCGGATGTAATCGAGGGTGTCGATCAAGCCGACGAGGTCACCGCCATGGCGCATCTGATTGGAATCGAGGACATGCTCGTAGGTGGTGCCGTTAATATCGTCGTTGGCAGGGTCTCCGTTGGCGATGCGGTCGAGGAAGATGGTGTAGATAGGGAAGCGCCAGTTATCTGGGGAGGGATTATAGGTGTGATTTGGCCATTCTCCCCAGTAGTGTATCGGCGACTCTGCCGTCTTGTTCTCGTTCAGGTTGTAATCAACGAGCGACTCGTCGTAGGGCCAGCCCACGGTGGTGACGCTGAGAAGCCCCAGAATGAGCACCACGCAGCGCTGCACCGTTGTGCCGAACATGATGGCAAGCGGCGTGTGGTACCAACAACTCTGTGCCAGCCAAGGTCCGAAAGGATTAACTATGCAGGAACCCAATGCCACATGCCCGAAACGATCAAAACTCAGAACAGCGAGAGAAAGCAGCACCAAAAAAACGAATGACTTTGGGGGGTATGAAACGAGAGAAACGTGGGAGAATCGCTTTTCCCAGGGGATGGATGGTTGAAACGAGAGAAAAAGAGGAAGTCAGCGAAATGCTGGCTGGGAGGGAGGTAGGTACTGCTGGCTAATGCTACGATAGAGAGACACTACTTGGAGCCCGTCGTGAGACCACTATCTAAATTCTAAAACCTTTTCACCCGCGGTGGGGTCGCCAGGCCCTGCGATCCAAGACACCTGTTCGGTCATTCTGTACCTTTGGGTGGCTATTCTTAGGAAACGTCATATCAGGATAGCATGATTGGGCGAAGTGGAGGCGGGCCTCGTCAGTACACCCTCCGTCATTCGATGATGGACAACCAGCGCTGGAGGTGGAGGGTATAGTAGGGGGAGGTGTGTGCTGATAGTGGTGATCCCTGGACTTTACCGCTGGGGCAGCCGCCACTACTGCAGTACTCGAGAGAAGATCATTGTGACCGGCACAATCAAAGCGCTAATCTCAATCAGCTGGAATCTACAGAGTCAGCTCAGGGAGGATGGAGGTGTCTGCCTGTTCCTGTTGCTGTTCCTGTGCCTGTGCCTGTGCCTGTCAGACCTCCAACCGTCCTTCCGTGGACTTCCATGCGCTATTGCCAAGGTACAAGGGGAAAAAATCTGATGTCGGGCCAGGAAATGGGGCGGACATTGGTCCTTGAGTTTCGGCAGGACCAGAGTTGGTTATTTTCTTTTTTTACTTTTTCTTTTTTCTTTGCCTTCGGGCAGATTCGATGGATGGAACCAGGCGGCGGCTCGGTGGAGATCCGAAACCATCTGGACTTTTTCACATTTGAATCACTGCCAGACTGAGAGAGACTGTGAGTGGGCATGTCCCGGATCTCCTCCCCACTTGAGTGCCCACGTACCCTCCAGCGAGTCGCCAGATCCTGTTATCGCACCAGATAATTCGACCATTCGTAGTGAATAGAGCAGGGACCTCTGCCCCATGCCTCACACCTGGCCAATGGGCATGTCACGGCGCCATGCCCTTGTCCTGCCGACCCCGGTTCGGCTGCATCGCCACTGGCCCCGTCGGCATATCGGACTGTCGGACTTTACACTGTGATGTTAGTCGAGTCTAGAGCTTTTCACTGGGCGGCCAGTCTGGCCGTTATCAGCCCAGGAAACGCCTCACCAGTCACCACAACTTGGATACAGTGTAAGACGTCATGGAACCTATCAGCGACTCCAGAGGCGTCCGGTCTGTGTCGGAATGGCCCCGTCGTGAGGGGCTCTCTACTGACTGACACATTTTGGGTCGCAGACTAATTGCCATGAGTAGACCATGTCCCGATTGAGTTTTGGTGGACTCCCACTCAAGTTTTATCCCAGCATCATCGGAAATGCTTCGCGATTCTTCCATTCTGCTTACCAAAAGCTTGTTGAAATGTGTGGCTCCGCCACCCACCTATGAGCGACGGTCGCATCTGTTGACCCTCAACCGGGAAGTCGTGCTGACATGCCGCACATGATTCCACGGCAAACCTCCCCTAGAGAAATCAGTCTGGTTGGTGATTTGGACGCGTAGGCGAAGAGGTGGCCTTCCAGGGGATCAGCGATCTGGCGATGATATCGTTGGTCGAACAAGAAGAGTTCGATCTCACGGCGGGACGGGCAGAGCGACCCGATCAAAAAAAGAGCACCCACAGGATCATCACCAACTCTTACTCCGATGGGAGAGGTTCTTCCATTTTTTTCACGACAATCCTGACTAACATTGCCGCCGAAGCGAACCTCACTGACTCTCTAGTTCATGCGAGGTAATTCCGGCACTTTCGAGTCTTTTTTCAGTATTCATAGCCTGCAATCTACCAACCCCGTCATCCGTCATTTGTCTCAGAAGAGGGCGGGATTAAAACAGAAGCAATATGCTCACCCGCGGCAACGTGCTATATATAGAATCATCCTAACCGCCGCCATTACGTAGGCAGAAGCCCTCGACTGCTTCACCTGGTCGCAGACCTGAATCAGCCGCTAAGCTAACAATTCACCGCTGCCGTCCTGGCTGGGAGTTGTCTGCCATAGATCAACTTGTTGGTTTCCACACACGTCTTTCACCTTGCTATGGCGCATTGGCCCCCAAACTAGAAGATTGTGGACTCTCATTCCAAGGAACTTTTGACGGTCGACGACGGCAGTGTTGCACTACATATGCAGCAGGTGCATTGGTGTTGGGGGAGAAAACGCAGCAAACAGAAGGGAAGATAACTAACAGGAGAAAATAAGCAGGCAACCCGATACGTGAGTACGTGGCCAGGTTACACACCGTACCTGCAGGCTAAATGGCCCAACACCACATGTGCGCGACGGAAGCAAGAAAGAAGAAAAATTCAGTTCCTGGCTGCTGCTTGCATGCGCAGATTTTTTTCCCATCCAGTCGCCTAAACAGACTACATCGCTGGGCCATCTTGTCGGCTTCGGATTTCTCCGTGTGTGCGGTCGGATTATGCGCAGCTTGGAGGGTGGGCTATTCCATCGATCAGTCAGCATTTCGAAGGGCTGGAATTTCGTGAGAACCGGGATAGAATCATCTCAGCAGGTGTCGAATCCACTTGATGTTGGATGAATCGTCTCATCGAGGTCCTAGAGTTGCTCTTGGCGATATGCTCACTCATCCGCACTGCCCCAAATCCTGCTGGAGAGGATGCTGCTCAGAGCTCGATCCTCTGAAACTACTTGGACCATCAGTGTAGGGGTTGTTCTAGGCTTCATGGGAAAATGTATGACTTTGACAGCCCAGGACGAGGAGTGCCGATGTGTCAAAAGTCTTTCCCACAATTGATGGTATAAAGCATGCTGTGTGATTGATAAAGTGGCGAGACGTGACTAGTCATTCATCATGAAGAATTCTCACCCTATCTCCAGACATCATCACCGGTAGTCCAAATGATCTATCGGGCCTTCTAAGCCCACCCACATCCTTGACGTGATCTAGTCCGCCCCAAGTGTCAAGTCAACCCGCTTCCGATCGCAACGAGCACCACAAATCGCCGCCGATCGCATTTGGTCCGGAACACTGCAATGAGTCCTTCTTGGGGTGTGTTTTTGGGACGATCAATATGTCCATAGTTACCAAGGTTGCCTGCTGGACTGCGAGATGCTTCCGTGGTCAGTTCAATGGCAGAAAGCAGTTCACTTCATTGCCTACATCAACAGAAGAAAAGGCACCCGCAGTAAGTGCTCTAGTTACGCGCTCAAAAGCAAAACCTGGACTAGCTGGTGCTGCCTTATCGATACGGCTGATCTTGGGGTTCATTGGTTCCATCACGGCGCAAGGCTTCCCATATCTTATACTCACCGATGGGTTGGGTTCTACCACATGGGTTACCTGCTGTGGATATTATAATTGACAGTTATGCCATCCTACTAATACCTAGGCATCTTTTGAAAAGGCAGAATGCGATCGCCAGCATATGCGACCGGCTCAAGTTACAAAGATCCCCCAAAACGGGAACTAGGCGAAGACTTAGACTGATCTTCAACACCTTTCCAACGAATCTCTGCAATCCGCGACCAATGCGAAATCCGACAGATATCACTCGGGATGACATTAACAGTAGAAAAGTAACCTGTGACCCGTTGACTGAGCCCGATATTAGTGGTTGCAAGCATGGGATAGACATGGCTTAGTATGCCCTGACATCGCTTCTAGAAAGACATTGGCAACATAACCTGCATTTCTATGCTTGATATTATTCTACTTCACTGCATAAATACTTCAGATTAATATCCTGTCCATTTCTAAGCCTAAACCGGCACAGCTACCTACTATTGTTGATCAGGATCTGGTCAAGGAATCTGCAGTACCTCATAGGGTGACTGGCAATTTCACGCAACTTCACAACAGATACTTCTTTCCTCTATATAACCAGTTCGAGGAACTAGCAACGTAGTAGTACTGCACATTCTCGTTTGTATGGGCCATACAAGCTGCTCCATTTGAACATTCACGATGAGATCTACTACTTGGAGGGACTGAAGATAATGGTACAACACATATATATATTTCACTAGATACTACTACTAGTAGTTCCCGTAAGATCATGTCCAGTGTTCATAGCCTATACATTGCAAAGATGGTGCTGATACAAGTAACTAGAGCACTGTTTCGAATGCCTGGCTATGACTGTGTCGATGTATATATTGATTCTGACAATGTCACCGGTCATTGCTTGCTTACCAGCTGGACATGATGCTTTGCTGAGACCCACATCCTCCCGCATTGGAAGATGATTGGCCCACCATTGCACAACTGTTTGTGTACATAAATACCCAGAATAGATTGGGGAGTTTATAAACATTCAATCCAAAAGTGTCAGGTACTACCAAGTTACTGATGGTCCTACAATAGTCATAAGCACCTTTAAAAACTATCCTCCGTGTGTAACCATCTTGATGCATGCTTTTTGCCTACCGCAGTAACATCGATAACTAACAAGTGTCATTAGTACTAGTCTTTAGCGAAGTACAGAGGTGTTGAGAACACAGAAATCAGCTGCAATCGACAGTTCGACCAATCAATGGAACTGACGTTCTAATTGTAGTATCGAATAGCTGAATGCCGGAAGCTTAAAAAAGACCCGGCCATCCCCACCTCGCTACGGTTGCGATTTAACCGAAGCAGCCAACTGGCGTGACGATGTATTAATACTCTTAAGCAGCGCAGTAAGATGGACTGACGGTCGCGTGATTTGGGGGCTGAGCTCCAATAAACTCTCTTTCTTCCCCGCGAGATCACCCACTCCTGTCAATATCCACCACTTTCACTTCTACTATCCATTCTAATTCTCTCTCCGGTTGGCGTCTCTCCGCGCCCCTTCCAGTCAGTCATGCTGGATTTCTACTCCCAGCTGGCTGTGCTCGGCCTCCTGGCCATTGTCGGGTACGCCTTCAGTCGTCGCGAGAAACCCGACCCGCGCGAACCACCCCTGGTGCACAGCAGGATTCCCGTGGTCGGCCATCTGCTGGGCTTCTTATGGCATGGTTTATCCTACTTTACCATGCTGACGTGAGTGGTTACCTCTACAATCTCAGTGATTGCTAGTGAGACGACACACAATCTAATGGGCTATAGCGAAAAACATGCCTATCCCATCTTCGGCCTCAATCTGGTCTACACCAAGAGCTATCTGGTCACCTCGCCCACCATCCTGCAGGCCATCCAACGGAACAGTAAGACTCTGAGCTTCGACCCCTTTCTCAGCATGGCGGCTGAGCGCATGGTCGGCATTCGGGGCCCGACGCTGGAGCTGATGCGGGAAAAGCAATCGGGCGGTCAGGGACTGAAGCAAACGGTCATCCATGCCATGCAACCTACCCTGTCCGGCGCGCCCCTGGATCGCATGAATGAACGCATGACGCGTCTGCTGCGACCCCTGGTGGATGATCTGGCCAGCGCCTCCACCGTCGATCTCTACGCCTGGTGTCGCCATGCCATTACGGCCGCCAGCACGAATGCCTCCTATGGGCCATTGAACCCCTACCAGGATGCACACATCGAGGAATCCTTTTGGTGAGTGGTTAATTATCTACGCGGGTTAAAGTGATCGAGGGAATTAAGCTAAGTGTGTAGGTCCTTTGAGTCGCACCTCAGCCCGTTGATGGCCAACTTTCTCCCGTGGCTGACCGCACGCACCGCGTGGCGGGGCCGCGAGGCGGTCGTGGCTGCCTTCGTGCGGTACTACGAGCAAGGAGGTCATGAGGATGGATCAGAGATGACCAAGGTCCGATGGCAGACGATGAGAGACGCCGGGATGTCCGTCTCGGACATTGCCCGGGAGGAGGTGGGTATGGGCATCGGGCTGCTCTCCAACACGGTGCCTGCGGCCTTTTGGGTGTTGTATGAGCTGTACTCCCGTCCGGACCTGCTCGAGGAGATCCGGGAGGAGATCCGCACGAATGCGCTTCGTGTGGACGCCGACCAGCGACACGTTATCGATATCTCGGCGCTGCGCGACCACTGCCCGCTCGTGGTGTCAAGTTTCCAGGAGATCCTCCGCGTGCAGTCTGCCTCCGCCCCGACGCGATTTGTCATGGAAGACATGATGCTGGCGGATCAATACTTCCTCAAAGCGGGCAGCATGGTCAACATTCCGGCTGCGACGCTGGGGCGCATGCCTGAGGCTTGGGGCGAGACGGCGCGGGAATTCGATGCGCGACGATACATTCGGTCGGACAAGAACCCGCGGCGCACAGGAGGCTTCATGACCTTCGGGGTGTCCCCCGTCATCTGTCCAGGGCGACACTTTGCTAGCTCGGAGATTCTGGGACTGGCCGCCCTGTTAGTGCTCCGGTTTGATATGGCGCCGGTGGATGGGCAGTGGCGCACGCCGCGGTTGAACTCGATGGCGGTCGCATCGAACATGCGCCCGCTCAAGGATGAATTTCCGGTGACGGTGCGTCCCCGCAGCGAGTACGCAGGAGTAAAATGGGACTGTACGGTGCAGCCGGGCAGTGGAGTGTTTAATTTGATGGTGGGATAGGGTATGCTTGTATATGTAAAATGAATGAGTGGGTGGTGCAACCGGAATGTCTCCCGTAAAAGTCTGCTATGGACCACGTGGCTGGCAGTGCCATGGTATTCTGTCTCCATAAGAGAATTCCAGGTTTGATGCAGTCCAAAGTGAAAGGAAGTGACTCTGCACGTGGTGTGCTTCGAGTCATGCCCCGAATGGTGTGCATCAACCCATGAGGTTCTTGGTTCGGATTGAGCCTCGACGACTAAGAATATTCGCTCTGGCATGAACTTCCTCTGCCTTTTGGAGAAGGCATCAGTTGATGTGATGCAACAACCGAAATAAAACAAATAAATGAATCCAACTGGGTGTGGGTTGCAGGATGCGCCAAAGGACGGGCACGTGGGCCCAAGCGCCGTCCTGATTAGAAGCCTTGAAGCTGCCATCGAGGCCACGTGCCTGGCAGATTGGCACGATTCATGGACAAGAATCAAATATCAGTGAATTCTGACAGACTGAAGGCAATCTCTTCAGCCCTCTGCTCTGATACCCACCATAGGGCGTGAGAAAGAACTGGTGTAAATAAGTTCATGGGAGAAGTTACTCCGTACAGCAACTCAAGTCTGCACCGCGGCGGCTTATCGCGAATCAGCAGCGATGGCTCTATCGCGCCGCCACCACCGTTTCCCATCATTTCTACTAATGACTGGGTGCGACCGGACGAGATTGGCTTGGTCTGCTGCACGCGCCCGATTGCCCTGCGGCGAGTGAGTGTCTACGAGTGTCTCCGAGTTGCGTATATGCCTCCATTCGCGTCTCCTCCTTGCTGGGGGCCCAACCGGCGACACCCACTGAGCCCTGCACGTGGACCGACGCTGTCAATCTGGCTGGAGCCATGGTCGCCCCCACTTTAAGCTCCCAGCAAGAAGCTTGATGCAGTATACCTTAGGAAACCTATCTACTATTCTACTAGTCTACTACATGGTAAGGCGATAATGTGGCTCGGAGACACCGAACCACGGGCTCCGATCTGGGTCTGCTGGTGGATCCTTATCTCTCTCTCACTTGCTTACTTGGTAGACAATATAATCCTGATAGTTAGTTCCTGCTACTGACTTAGCAGCAGTAAATGTCTGTCAAAGTGCCACCATGAACCAGTCAGAAAGCAGCATTCTGGCCCGTCCCTCGTGCCCATGCCGTACTACCTACTCTCCTATCCCCACCACCGCCATCCTCTTTGCAGTCCACTCTCTTTGTTCAGCCTGGTTTCCTGCTTGACTGATGGGGCAATTTCTCGGATAAGCTTTACCGGCTGCTGCAGGTCACCGACTGTATAAAACCTCTCCCCCACCCACCAGTCGATAGGTTTCCTGCTGCTGATTGTCGCTGCTGATTGTCGCCGCTGCTGGTAGGGTATCTCGTGGTCTCGTGCCCGGCTGGCTACAGTTGCCCCTCCTTCCCTTGCTTCCTCTCTTCTTTCTTTCTTAGTCCTCCCCTTGTCCAGTCAGACGTGATTGCTATCTACTGATTATTGCAATCATCTTCTACGCCATGATGGACCGCATGGATGAAAAGAACTCGGAGCTGGTGGTCTCGCCGCACGGTGAGCCTCACGTCGATGAGGATCCCTTGGCCGACACACAGAAATCCTTCTGGGAGCGCAGTTGGCCTACCTTTGCCTGCGGTGCTGGTTTGTGGTCGGATGGATACTTGCAATATGTCAGTGGCCTTTCCCCCCGTTACTCTGCTCCGAGGTTCAATCGCACTGACGCTGGTTCGTTAGGTCATCGGTACCGTCAATACCATGCTCGATACCATCTATCCCAAGGTCTATGCTGGCTCGACCTACAGTCAGAACGTCTCGTCCATCGCTTTCGCCGGCACGGTCGTCGGCATGCTCTTCTTTGGCTACCTCTCCGACCACTGGTCTCGCTCCAATACCCTCATGGTCTCCACCGTTATTCTGTTCGTCTTTGGTGCCCTCTGTGCCGGAGCCTACGGCCATAATGGCAGTCTGCCCGGCATGTTCACAGCCCTGACGGTCTATCGCTTCTTCTTGGGTCTGGGTGTCGGAGGTGAATACCCTGCTGGCTCTGTCGCCGCCGCCGAGAGCAGTGGAGAACTGGCCGAGGGCACCCGGCACCGCTGGTTCATTCTCTTCACCAACTTCCAGCTCGATCTGGCCTCTGTGGCCTCATCGCTTGTGCCTATGATTGTGGTGCTCGCCACGGGAGAGAACCATCTTCGTGCTGCCTGGCGTATCTGCCTCGGTCTCGGTGTCATCCCTCCGCTCAGTCTGATCTACCTGCGGATGAAGCTGAAGGAGCCCGCCGAGTACACCCGCGAGAAGATGAACAAGTTTCCCATCTGGCTGATTGTGAAGTATATCCCCCGCCCCTTTTTATCGTCCTAGAACAAGGCTAACACACTGTCACAGATTCTATTGGAAGCGTTGGGTAAGCCTACTAAACCCGTGAACAAACCCTACCACAGCGAACTAACTAACTCCAGTGTGTCGTCGCCCTAATCTGGTTCATCTACGACTTCTCCACCTACTCCTTCAGCATCTACTCCTCGGCCTGGCTCTCCGACATCATCGGCGATAGCGCCCCCATGTGGCAGACCCTCGGCTGGAACACCCTCATCAACGTCTTCTACCTGCCAGGCTCCGCCCTGGGCGCCTTCCTCAGCGACTGGTACGGACCACGCAACACCCTCGCCTTTGGCGTCTTCGTCCAGGGTGCCATCGGCCTCATCATGACCGGATGCTACCCTTACCTGGATACGCCTCACTATGTAGCCGCCTTTGTCGTTGTCTACGGGTGAGTCAGCCCCCCCACCCCCAAATCAATCTACATCCACATCCACTAACCACTCCAATAAAAATAAACAGAATCTTCCTAGCAATGGGCGAAGTCGGCCCCGGCGACAACATCGGTCTCTGCGCCGCCAAGACCTGCGCCACCCCTATTCGCGGACAATACTACGGCACCGCCGCCGCCATGGGCAAGATCGGTGCCTTCGTGGGCACTTATGTCTTCCCCGTGATCGTCAAGAATGCGCCGAATAAGGTCCGCCAAGGTCAGGATCCATTCTATGTCTCAAGTGCGCTGTGTATCTTTAGTGCCTTTTTGGCGTTTTTCTGTTTGCCGCATATTGGGCAGGTACGTTATCTATCTCCACCCAGATCGGATGTGCTCGGGGTCAAGTGTATTGACTAATTTATGATAGGATACTATCACGCACGAAGATGCTCGGTTCCGCGCGTATCTTGAATCTCATGGATATGATACTTCGAGTATGGGTGTGGCGGGTGGCGAGAGGCGGACGGCGCAGTAGAGCAGAGCATGCATGCATGCAATGAGTTGAACGAGCTATGTATTCCTATTTTTGATTCGTTAAAAGTGTATTTATTCCTCATTATGTGCATATTAGTTTACGGCACATAATCCTAATCACCCTTTGATCAGATGAAAACCATGATTAGTCCAAATTTCGCTTTAGCACAGTCGGTGTACATCCGCCGTAGTAACTTGACTAGTGTGTCGATAGCATCGATCTATCTAGATAAGAAGTTAATATCAGATATTGTAGAACGAGTAAACAAGCTAATTTCATGGTCGCGTGATGCACTGTGGCTACTAGCTACATACTATAAAGTTGCGATGTTATCGTGCATAAGTACGGAGTAATGGGCACCGGTCGCTCCATACCAAAAGTACGGAGTATACCATTATCTCTGCATCAAGAGATAACCTAAGATAATAAAAGCCCTAGTGACACTGCATCCGTATGTAGAGCAGGATTCACGCTAAAGATCCTGCAGGAAGGTCGCATTCTGCCCGCTCTCGGACATCCGTTGGATCTCCGTCCCCGGGAAGACAGGATAGTCTTCAACAATGTCTGCTTCCTATCTAGAAAGCTTATCTCTGAGCCGGTTAACCCTATGATAAATTCCAAGAGAGACAGATCACACGCGACCATATTTAACTCCGGATTTAGGTCTCCGGTAGTTACTTCTAGTGGATTGATGCATGATAAGTTCATTTATATCTCGGGGTCCATTCTAGATACGTACTAGGTTGGGTTTGGAGTCTACAAGAGATATATCAAACTTGATAATGTTAAGGACTGCCAATGGGTCTGATCTAGAGATAAGGCAATAGTCAATTCATCTATCTAGTATCTACGGAGCACTAATTGTGGTAGGGAAATACAGAGATGAATGAAGCTAAACTATATTAGTCCTGATAAGCTCAGCACTAGTCACTAGTAATACCGAGTAAAGAAGCTAGCATATCGTGACAATCTTCCAGATGTAGCTGCTCAACCCAGTCGACGAAGGAAAGGCCGGTTCGCAAATAATGAAAGGCCGCCGTACGCTGGTTAGGTGCCCCGTCCCAAGTGTACGACGCATCGATGATTCCCAGCACGTTCTTCTTAAACATTCCGTCCTGTACGACCAGGAACTCCAAGGAAAGCTCATCGCGGAAAAACTCCAAAACATGCTGCCAGCTATCCTTGGTCTCTCCTGGAATTTCTTGGCCGAACGGATCATCAGCCTTGGCCAGACTGACGGCTTTGAGAGTCAGGTCGCGCAAGGTAGACGATACACCACGCAGAAACTCCGTGAGGGCTTCCGTCGGCACCACCATATTTTGCAAACGGACATCGCGCAGGCGCGGAAACTGTATTCCCGGGAAAATCTCGAGGATGGGGAAAGTCGTAGGGGGGATCGTCAACTCGATGGGATCGAACTGGTACCGGAGTACCTCGAGAGTCGGGCCAACTGTGGTCAACAGCTCACGCGGACGTTCAGGGTGGTGGCCAAGCCATGTTCCCTCCAGACAGAGGTGTAGATTCTCCAATCCCTGCATCAGGGAAAGAAAGGATGCCCATTCTCGTCGACTCAGCTTAAGCCTGGCAAGTGCCACGCCGTAGCACTGTTTACCACAGGTCGACAGATTCTTCACTTTCCGACCACTGGCAACCAGGGCCCTTACCAGGACGCAGAACCCCCGATCCTGCTCCCTGGAGATCCCTTCGTACCGCTGGAATTCCTTCAAAAAAGTAGGGGGGTAACCCAGGTCGTCTGTTATACTGCGCCAGCCTAGACAGATGAATTCACGGCCTCCTTCGGCAGGGCGATATCGTAGTCCGACTGTAGTCAAGTTGACGAACCGGTTCAGACAGTGTTGGAGAACGCGGATGGTCGTCGGCGACTTCAGTGTCTGTCGATGATCCTTCATGACCACTTCATAGTTCTCATAGTATTGCCAGACATGGACGAGAGGGGAATACTCCTCCGAAGGCTGCTGCCGTCGCTGTTTCTTCAAGGCTATTCGAATACAATCCCATTCCACGAACCCATGCGGTGGCATATCATATTCACCATTAAACAGCTCCGGGACGAGCCTTAGCTCTTCCACACGTTCGCAGATACCCTCGTGCATGGAGATCTCCCAGAGTTTGAGGAGTCCGTCGGGGGTGCACAAGACGGAGATGCTGCGGAAAACGCGGCGAAAGGCATGGAGAGTTTTGAGAAAAAGCGACCGACAGGTCAGTCGAAGGGCGCACCAGGCTGGTAGATGTAGATAGGAGCAGATTTTATCCACCAACTCAAGGGGAAGAGAGGTGATGTGCATTTTGACAGTTAGCTGATGATCATGTTAGTAGTATCACAGAGCGCGTATATAAAGTGTCGGGCTTCATTCACTGGCCAGGCACCACTCTGCTGCCTATGTCAACCCCAAAGAAGGGGATGAATTTACGGCCATCGTACATGCATGAATGAATGCGTCCCTGCACCTACACTCCCATTGTCTTGAGTGAAATCCGCTAGGGGTCACCAGCATGAGTGGGTAATTTAATGTACTAGCAGCGACAGCCTACTGGAGACCAGATTAACCTTGAATGACGGGCCGGGCCAGGACTCTAGCCAGGGAACCACCATGGCAGAACTCAAAAATCACAGATCTCTCCTAACTTTGCATCTACAATAATAAATGTCGATCCGGGCCTCGGAAAGAACTCGTCAGAAAGATGAAGAATGACCACATAACCAACTAGTCAACTAACTAACTAACTAATCGGGCCAGTGGATCCCCGCCGATCCCTCTCCCCTCAACTTAGGCGGTGACCCGTGCGCATTGAGTCAATCTCCCCCAGAAAATGAAGCTATCTTGATTCTCAACAGGGATAATCTTCTATCCCTTACCATCTAAACCACCATCTATCTCATTTATAGTATATACAACATCCAATATGCCTCCCAACCAAGATCCTTCCCCCCTCCGCCTCGAACCCGCCACACTGGCAGACCTCCCCGCTCTCACCTCCCTCTGGTACAACGCCTTCACCACCCCCTCCATGCGCACCATCTGGCCCGACACCCCAGGGGTCCGCCAATGGTGGCACGACGCCAACGAGCACGACATGCGGCACAAACCTCGCGAAAAGTACCTCAAAGTCATCGACACCTCGCAGAACGATCGTATCGTCGCCTACGCCAAATGGTCGCTCCAGACGGCGGAGGAGCGCGGGGCGCGCTGGCCGCCCTGGCATGCGGATATGGATCCGGTGCATAATGATAAGTTTTTGAAGCAGTTGGAGACGTATAGAGAGGAGTTGGTGGGTGGGGGGAGAGCTAATTATTGTATTTATACCAATACCCTTCATATATCACTATCATTGTTATCTAAAGGAAAGATGCTAATGAGTGGATAGATCTCGATATGCTCGCTACGCACACCGATTATCGACGGATGGGCGCGGCGCGTCTGCTTCTGGAATGGGGCTGTCGGGTTGCGGATCAGGATGGTGTGCCGGTGTATATTGATGCGAGTCAGGCGGGGAAGCCGGTCTATGAAAGGTTTGGGTTTGAGGATCGGAGTCATGTTTTTGGGGATACGGGGGCTTTGGCTCCGATGGTGCGGGAGCCGGTGAAGCAGCAGGCTTGAGGTGATATACTTCGGAAGACCTATATCTGGTGTTTGATGGATGAGACTTGCATAATGGTCCTACTACTAGTAGTGCTGTTTCTCATTGCACCAAGCTGGGATACGGAAGAAGGTATATTTATAGTATAGAACCAGACCTGCCCGATAGATACAATAGAAGTACGTCAACCACGCCAGATGCAAGATAGTGCCACATAAGCTCTATATCAAATACTGCTCTATATCTTCGCCGGCCTCCGGGTCAGAGCATTCGTCAATGTCAACAGACTGTCTCGCTCCTGCGCGGTCAACTCCCGGCGACCAGGCCCGCCTCGACTGCCATCGCCTCCACCACGCGCGCTGGCCCCCGTGAACAAGTCATCTTGCGCCTGCGACCGATAGTCGGTGTGGAACTTCCACCGTTCCGCCAGGTCCGCGGGTAGCTGGCCCTGGAAGGCCTGCGCAATGTATTGCCCGATCACCGGAAGGAATTTGTAGGCACTATACCATAGTTAGCATCGCATTCTACATCATAATCTTATGCTGAAGACTCACTGTCCAGTACCGCCGGTTGCGACGAATACGTTTTGGTGTTCGGGATGGCGGTCAAAGATAAAGTCACCCGTCGGAGTCTCGTTGTACCAGCACAGACACGTCTTCTCGAATCCCCGCGATACCAGCTCCGGCAGAATCTCCCCCAGTCCAGCCAGCAGTCGTTGCCGGCCTTCCTCGGGGATGAAGTTGGCACGCTGGGAGATAGCCTCGCTAGGGGGAGAGGAGATGTTCTCCGAGGACAAGGTGTAGCCGAAACTGTGACATGCCACCTTCAAGTATCCCGTCTGCTCATGAGGCGGAAAACTGAAGAAGCCCGTAGACAGATTGAAGATGATGGGCAGGTCCTTGAGACGCTTCACTTCCTCCGGCGTGAGCCGCACGAACCCGACGATCTGTGCAGTGGCCACCATGGTGTTCCACGAGGGCACCAGACTGGCGGTCCAGGCGCCCGTCGCCAGGATGAACTGATCGGCGGTGATGCGCCCGCCATCGATCGTTCGCACGGCGGTCACTCGGCCATCAGACCCCTTCTCCAGGCTCGTTACATGTCCGTGGCGACCGGTGACAAAAGAGACGCCCGCGCGGATGCAGCGATCGCGCAGTCCGGTAATGGCGAGGCCGGCATCCGCCCAGCCAGCGGCGTTGTTGTAGAAACCCTCGAAGCCTGCTCCGATGGGCGTGCCAGACACTGTGGGAAAACGAGCTTTCAAGGCGTCCACATTCTCCAGGCTGTGCCATTCACAGCCCATATCCGTGAGGATCTTCTTGGTCTTGCGAATGAAGTCGGATCCGCCCGCCTGGACGAGGTTGGCAGGCCCCGACTGTTGCGCCGTCCAGACACATGGAGTGCGATGGAAGGAATCCGCATAGTCAGGACTGGTATTCCACAGCTCGTAGGCATCACGGCCCATCTTGGCATAAACAGGATCGCCATAGTCGAAGCGAATAACGCGCGAGATGTCATTGCTCGATCCATCGGGGACGGGCGGCATGGACCGATCCATCACCGTCACAGAGGTGAAGCCATCTTCGGCCAGGTGCAGGGCCGTGGAGAGGCCAAAGACGCCGGCACCTACAATCACGACGGGTTGTGTCTTGTCCATCTGGTCCAGCTAACAAGAGAGAATATCCAGGAATGAGAATGGTAGTGTCATGGGACCTCCAGGCCCGACCCCAGATTCTTAATGTGCTTGGGGCCAGGCATTGGACGGTTGTCTTGCCCCGGCTGGGAACCGGGAACCGAGCCGAGTCCGTCTTGGCCTGCGCCTGCAGCCCTTGGATTCCTTCTCGTTTGGGTGAAGGAATCCGTGGATGTGGGGGGATGGGCCCTGCAGCGATGAATGGCAATGGAGTAGGGCGAAGCTAAACCGTGGACCGGTTCCGTGGTGGAGAACTGCTCCTGCAGTCCCAGTGCCAACTCAGGATGAACGCACTGGCAGCTCCGTGGCCGTTTGACAGCTCAAGCTTTCCCTAGACCGGAATACATTCAATCAGAAGATCAGCTTAGACTAAGAATAATGTTGTTGTATCTGGGCTTCATTTCCCAATTGAGGTATGCATGCAAGGGAGCTTTGTTTGTTCCCTCCATCACAGGAGGAGGTTCATTCAGCAGTCCGGTTCATGCTCCCTTATCACTCCGATGCTGATTGCCAGCCGGCGGATCGGGCAAGGGTCCCTTCTGCCGCCCGTGTCTATCTCTGCCTGTCTATCAGCACAACGATAGTGTCGTGACTCGTGAGAGGTGGGATAGGGCTGGTGGCTAGTCCCAAGCATCTGGCCGTCGAGGAACCACGGCTGCTATCGCCGCCACGAGGCGTTCAGTGCCAGAGAATCAAGGCTCCGTCCCGACCTCCTGATCGCTCGTGAGCCGGTGGACGGCTATGGAGCCGCTGTCAGGAGAAGGCATGGCTCTTGATGAAGGGGAATGATAGAGATAACCAGATATCCAACTGGCTATAAAGACAGTATCTCATCTCGTGTCGAAGTCTGGTAGAACAACAACGACTTAGTTCCATCTCCACAGTTCAGTCTTGAAACACCAAGAGCCTTAAACCTTTAAACAAGACTTCCTACTCTACACATCTGATATATACCATGGCATCAGCACTGTGGAACTACCTTGGGCTCCGCGAGGCCCCCACTGCCCCAGCCAACGAGGCCGTGCGAGCCCTGCCTGCCTCGTGGTACACCTCGCAGGAGATGTTCGAGCTGGAGCGCCGCGCCATCTTCTCCCGCAAGTGGTTGTTGACCACTCACAAGCTGCGACTCCCCAACACTGGCGACTGGCTGCAGTACGAGGTGTCCGGCTTCAACTTTGTCCTGGTGCGCGACAAGGACGGCAACATCAATGCCTTCCACAACGTCTGCCGCCACAGGGCCTTCCCCTTGGTGACCGAGGAGAAGGGTTCCGCCCGCATCTTCGCCTGCAAGTACCATGGCTGGTCCTACGGCCTCAATGGCAAGCTGGCCAAGGCCCCCGGCTACCAGGACCTCGATGGCTTCGACAAGAGCAAGAACAGCCTGCTCCCCATCCACGTCCACCTTGACGCCAACGGCTTCATCTGGGTCAACTTGGATGCCGGCGAACAGCCCGAGATCTCGTGGGACGATGACTTCAAGGGCATCGATCTGCAGTCCCGCTTTGCCGATGTCAAGTGGGAGGAGTACACCTTCGACCACACGTGGGAGCAGGACGGCAGCTACAACTGGAAGATCCTGGCCGACAACTACAACGAATGCTACCACTGCCAGACTACGCACCCGGACATCCCGGCCCTGGCCGACCTGTCCACCTACTCGGTCGACACCAAGGATGGCGGCATCATCCACGACGCCCACTCCAAGCCCGACCAGATCGCGGCC
Source organism: Aspergillus brasiliensis CBS 101740 (assembly GCF_001889945.1). Taxonomy (NCBI): domain Eukaryota; kingdom Fungi; phylum Ascomycota; class Eurotiomycetes; order Eurotiales; family Aspergillaceae; genus Aspergillus; species Aspergillus brasiliensis. Next base: position 154,506 of record NW_027137458.1, read on the forward strand.
GGCCTCCGAATTGCGAGCACCTACTACTTTCCCAATGCCTCCATGACCGTCTCGTAAGTGTGTCCCTATCCTTGAGAAACCAACCCCACCAGTTCCCATTCTAACCCATTATCTGCAGACCACACTTCTTCTTCATGCAGCGCTTCGTCCCGATCTCCCCCACCCGGTCGGTGATGAAGTACGAGGTGTACCGCAACAAGAACTCGAGCGACGAGGACTTTGATCTGATCAACTCCATGTACAAGCGCATCATGTCCGAGGACAAGTATCTCTGCGATCTGACGCAGAAGAACCTCAATGCCGGCGTGTTTGTGAACGGGGAACTGCATCCGAAGATGGAGAAGGGCCCGCTGTACTTCCAGAAGGTGGTGCGCGACGAGGTGACGGCGCACTTCCAGCGCGAGGAGAAGGAGGGACAGGAGATCTGGCCGGCTCGCCAGCGGGTGCCCAAGGAGGCCGCGACCAGTGCGCAGGACCTGCAGTTCTGCTCCAATCTGGGATGTGGGGCGGGTAAGGAGTGCTGCTCGAGTCTCGGGGCGCAGGCACCAGCGACGGTCGCCTGGTGAGGGGGATGGTCCAACGACGGATCGGCGATGCGGAAGGGAACAGAGTTCTGCTATGATTCATATTGACGAGTTTGACACATTTTGGGTAATCAGGTTAGCGATTTTGTTTGGTTGTGAGATACTGTACTCGATTTTAGAATAGCTTCCGATTTAGCATGATGAAATCTTTTATTGACGTTTAAGTGATCGATGCTGCATTTCTTTCTGCCGCGTATGGCGAGTAAAACGAATGGGGTAATCCACAGAGAGAGGCAGATGGAACGGAATGAAGGGGACGGAAAGGAGGAAGTCAAGACGGGGTCCACGTGCTCTCACCTGACCGGTGGGAAATTCACCGAATTTTTAAGGGTAATCTAGACTCAGCAACTACTAACTACTAGTTTAGATACAAAGTCGGCAAACTTCTTGATGATTGTTGATTAGGTTATTACCCAGTGTTAGTGAGAGAGTCTAGTCCCAGTACTCTTCTGGAATGCCAAACCTTCTCCTCGCAAGTCACTAACAGACGCGACGAAACCTGGACGGGCGACGGGTTATGGCGGGGGTTTCCAAGGACTGACGGCCCAGCTGACCACTGGCAATGCAGTATATTGGGTGAAGTCATGCGAGACGGTGGCCACGGATACTATGAATAGACCGCCCTCCTGAATACGGAGTCGACAGACAAGACTCGGCTTATCTCTCCATCGACACACCGGAGATAACTATAGGTGACGACTGACTGACAAGTCGACGGTGTCTGGCTGGTTCCTTCGGGAGAGCGGCAGATCCACACACCCTCACTGCCCTCCATTCCATTCCAGCAAGAGATACGGAGCAGTAAAACTGTAGATAGTAGTAGTACTTCTGTAGATAACTTACCCTTCAGTGTCCCAATGAAGCAGTGACAGTTACCAGGTTTACCCTCTTTCCCCTCCTTGCACCGTGCATTCCTTCGTATGATTGGTCATTGCTTATCCCCCCCAAACCCAACCCTCCGCATAGTGGACACCCTCCCAACTACTAGTAACTAAGTATATGCCCGCGCGCAAGCTCTCGTCTCTTCCATTTCTAATCTTTCATCCCCTCTTTGCCCCCCTCTTTCTCCTCCCTTCTTTGTTTCCGCGGGCATCGCGTCCCGTAGTTCTCCCCCCAGCAGCTCGTCAACCGCTTTCTCTCTGATCATGACGCCGCCAGAGGGACAGCGTCGGAGATTACGGTCGAATCATGCGTGCTTGAATTGCAGGTGCGCAGAAATCCAAAGGTTCTCCTATCTATTTGCCGAGAACAACCACTCACCTGGGTGACAGAAGGAAGAAAACGCGGTGTCCGGGCGAGAAACCGGCCTGCTCCTGCTGTGTGCGGCTCAACCAGCCGTGCTCGTATACGCCCGTCACGAGGACGTCGATGGGCAGTCCATCCGTGGGTGCACCCAAGCTCCCCTCGACTGGGCGGTTGCTGATGTCCCCTGTTCCAGAAAGATAGACTGGCAGAGCTAGAAGAGAAGGTCAACCTCATCTTGAATGGCAATATGTAAGTGTTCATCTACGCGATTATCCCCGGTGTGCAAGGAGCTTACTCTCACTCGCGCAGACTAGCTCGATCGACGGGTCCCGAGACAAAGCCATCGCCACCATCCCCTCGACGTCGCGATTCCCACACTCCATACCCTGTACCATCCGGGCTCGGGGAGGGCGCAACCCCTCACTCTTCACCCTCGGTCATTGCCAGAGCCATCAATCTCTACGTCGAGCACTGTCACCGGCAGCCGGTTTGGTGTTTCGATTTCGATGGGCCCGGGGAGCCTGGCTCTCTCCCCGAGGAGCTGATTTGTAGTCTGCTGGCACTTACCTTGCGCTATTTACATGAACAGGAGCAGGGACAGCACTATGCCGACGATGCAAGGACACTCATCATGCTGCGCATTGCCAATGGGACGGTCGAGCTGGCCACGATCGAAAGTTTGTGCCTACTGTCCTATTCCTCTTTCATTGGTACGTTTTTCCAGGGAAAGCCAATTTGTGTGGGAAATAATAATAATTGACTGGCTGTTTGGTTGTCACAGATGGCAATACACATCTCGGGCAGTTCTACCTAGGCCTGGCATCCCAGCTTTGTCGCGCGGCCATGCTAGATATTGCAGCCGCCTATACCCCCGACGATCCACATATGGAGCGAAAGAAGCGGCTGTTTTGGAGTCTACAGTTGCTCGAGCAGTCATACGGCCGACAGACAGGCATCTTACGAACCTCGACCGAGATCTGGCGCCCACCATATTTTGCCACGGATGGCGATCAAGAGAGCCACAAGGCGACAATGCCTCCCACCCCACCCATGCCGCAGGACAGCGTGGGATGCGCGAACCCCCACGACACGGGCATCTGGAACATGAGCATCCAGTTTGGGTGGGTCTGGAGCAATGTCCGGGGCTATGTATCGGATTGTGCGCGCAGCAAAATGAAGGAGCCTTGGCGGCACGAGTCGATGTACTCGATGGTGCTCTCCGACCTCACGGAGATCGAGAATCGGACGCCCCTCTGCCATCGCTACGACCACGTTCAGTTCTACGAACGCACTGGTGACGAGTTGTCCTATGAGCTGTCCTACTGGGTGCCCTGGTTGAAGTTGCAGTTCATGTACCATGCCATCCTTACCGTCCTCAACCACCCGTTCCTGTACATCATGGCCTCGCGGCAGAACCCCAATTTGGCCATTCCGAACAGCTTCTGGCGACGGTCCTCGGAGCTGGTGGTGCTGCACGCCACCTGGATTGTGCGCTTGATCGACATGGTGGTGGAAAAGGAGGTACGCCTGTCCGATCCCTTTTTCGCTCACGTCGCTGCCATTGCCGCCACGGTGCAGCTGTACTACTGCTGTGCGGGGGATCCCCGTCTGAAATACAAATCGCGTGTGGACTATGCCAAGTGCCGCGAGTTCCTGAGGACCTTTGCCACTACATCACGGGCCTGCGAGGGATTGGTAGGTGATCATTCTATTTGTTGCTGGCTGACTGAGCAGCTGACCCCTTTCTTTCTTTCCAGCATCGCATTTTGGACCAGATGATGCGCATTGCATCCGGCTCGGAGAATGTCGACTACGAGACCTGGCTACCATCCAAGATCTACCTCAGTATTCCTCTTATGTGGGATATCTTACAATTCAACGTCACCGATCGGTCGGGGGGCGGGAGGTCCGACGGCCGCCTGCTGCATTCCTCGCTCGCAGCATCGGCGGTCAGGCAGGGCTCCGAGGAAGACTCGACCCTCGAGGTGATTGTCACGACCTCGCCGGAGGTGACGGTCAACACCGCCGATGGGGGCCAGGCGGTGCCTCTGCCTCTCTATCGGTCGCCCGCGACCTCCAAGGCTACCGCGGCAGCCACCTCCATAGTGCGCGACACCCTAGTTGCGCCGATTGACAGTCTGATGGTTAATACTCCGTGGCTCTGGGCCGATTCGGCTCCACTGGGCGACATGGAGAGCTCCCTGGGATATGCCAACCCCGGTCCAGGTGGCGGAGATGCGGAGTTTTCGTCATGGTGGAATCTAGGAAACCTGTGAACCCAACGAACCTTGCGTGAATATCTAATACCAAGAATAGTGTTGATTCCCTTCCATTCGATGGAGATAGTATGGGTACATACCCACTCTCACTCACACACGTTGAAACCCGGCAATCAAACGGAGAGAGAGAAAGAGGCCGGCAGAGAGAGAGAGAAGCATCCGGCCAACCCCGCACGCACAAAAGAAATCATCCATCGTCATCTCTTCTCTTTCTCCTCTTCTCCTCATCCTTTCCCCCTTGACTGTTCGACCCGCCTTTCATCCACAGTCAACCTGGCAATCCCAATGCGAGCTCTCTCTGTCCATCTCGAGTGTCCTTCACCCCATGAGCGAATTCCGCCAATCAAGATATATACCCTGCGCGACACCCGTTTCCCCCGACCGATGGATGCGAGGGGTATCGCCAATCCGACAAATGGCCAAAGCTCCTCCGTAAGACGCTAAGACCCGCCACGATCCACGCACAACTTTGCCTATTTTGGGCATCCTTTCCCAGGGATCCATATTTCTCCCCCTCGCGACTTTGCCTCAGCCGGATAAGATACGATGCGTTTTCCCCCCATCGGCCCGCCAACTGTGCATCCCCTCCCTTTAGCGTCATACCCTTTGTTTGCTCTTGGGATGACGGTAGCTTCACGCCTCTTGATGCAAGTCATCTCACATCAACACCGCGTCGGCTCCGCTGGTTTCTGGGCCTAATTGTCGATCCCAATTCGGACGTCTCGGAACGCCATGACCTGCCTTGTCTGGCTTGATAGAGTGCTAGGGAGACAACATTGGAGCCAGTACTGCAGCAGGGGTTTTCCGGTACGCAAGCCTCTCCGTGCTTATCGGCCATCAGTATCCCGCGCGAAACGCGTCACCTCGAAGCAGGGGTGGCACACATGGCCACCTCAATTCCCCGATTGCCCTGTTGGGGAAGGCGGGGAGAAGTAATCCAGCCTGATTCTCCGATATCCCCGGGCTATGCGCTCAGAACTGCAGTATGCCGTTATTCGCCAGCGCCAATCTTGCCATGATGAATTGGCTTAATGTCGATGGCCAATTTAATATCGTCCCTTTCTCTTTATTCTATTCCCTCTTCATCAGAGATTGAAGCTAATTGAGCTCTCCTGTCACTCCCAGTCAGATCTGGCCGTCTTCTGCGGTTGTAGCATAGGAAGATCCTGGAATAGAACTAACTCTGTTGTAGGTTTCGGGATTGTATCCCAGTGCCAATATTCGTTGTTAATAGTCTTTAATCTACCCATGGTGTCTACTATGTCTACTCTACTAATCTTCTTCATCTAGACCACAACTTCTATGCCAACGCACCCTTCCTCAGCCACGCATGAGCTTGGCCATATATGTCCTCGCAGACCTTTTTCCGATACGCCCTCTCCACAGTACTGCCCCCCTGCCCGTGCGTGAAGCCATGCGTACAGCCTCTGGCCAATGTCCACTTATACGCAGGCGTCTCGAACGGCGCTTCCTGGTCCTCTTTGTCGTGCAGTCCCGCCAGACGATGGATCATCTGCTGGGCTTCCAGCCGCAGCATGTCCCACTGGGCGGCAATCATGTAGATGCGCGGGGGCAGGTCTGCCGGGTTGGCATACCAGGGGCTGAGCAGCGGATCGCGTCGGTTCTGTCCCACGCAGACATATCCCCAGTCCAGGGCCCAGGCCATCATGCCTATGTTGTCTCGCGGACCATCCGTGTAGGGGCGGGAGTCTAATTTGACGGGCGGGGGATGGCCGAAGTCGACAATCGGGTAGTAGACAATGGCGGCTTTCACCCGACCATGCAGAGGAGGCAACTGCGACACCGACAAGGCCAGATTCCCGCCGGCGCTGAACCCGCCAATGGTGATGCGATCGGCATCAATGGGCAGAGACTCGTCCGCCAGCACGTCCTGGATCTGGGCGACTAGATCGTAGGTGGCAGTAGGAAAAGGGTGTCGGGGCACGCGGCGATAGTCCAGGCTCACGACCAGCATGCCGGTTCGCTCGGCCCAGGCGGCGCAGAAGCGGTCATCCACCTGGGCATTCCCCACAGCGAAGCCCCCGCCATGGATATTCAAATATAAGGGCAGGAGGTCTCCTGCGCGATGGTTAGGCGGGAAGAAGATATGGGTGATTAGCTTCGGACGAGCTGGGTAGCATCGAACGAAGGTGGGCTGGGCGCGACGAGGTGGCTGCCGGATGAGGCGCCGACAGTAGAAGTAGATGGCGGCTAGGGATTTCAGCAGCCATAGTCGAATGAAGCAGTCCACACGGTGCCAGAACGGCATACGCACTTTCCACAGAGGGGGAGGGGACTCCGCGTCGGTGGTGTCAACCTGCTTCTTCATGGTTGAGGCTGACCGGTGAGATACATTGAGGGAGACATTTTCTGTCCCAACAAAAAAAAGTAAAACGGTCCCACGGAGGGAAAGCAGCTAGCGCGTTGGAGGACGGGATCGGAATCCTTCGAGTTACGGCCTCGCCGTTCGTCCTGCGCCGACAGAGGTGAACAAGAAGAAGAGATGGTGTGCAAATATCGTACAGTAGTCGACCTAGCTGATTCGAAACGAATTAATTTGCATCTTGCTGGGAACTATCAAAGTAGATACTATAAGTCAACGCAGATCCCATCCGAACCGACGGCCACCCGCCCGGCTCGGCCACCCATGTAACTAGTCCAAATAAAAAGAATATCTTGTTCAGCTTGAGATATTTCAGCCATAGCAATAGTTCCTAATTATAATTTAAAGAGACAAATATAGTGAGTGGATACTAAACTATCTATTGGAATCTCTATAGAAACCTTCTGGTCATTAGACTCACTATTCTAGTAGCTTAAGATATGTGCTCTTTTTCTCGTTAGTTAGGTGCAATTTTTGATGACGAGATACTCCGTACTACTATTATTATTTATATAGTTATTGGATACTATCTCAGCCATTATAATTATTGGTAGTTGAGATATCTGACTTGTTGAATAAGATGTCTTTGATGTGGTACTACATGGGTGGCTGATCCAGGTGAGTGGAACTATATTGTTTGCTTTATACAATGATGTTGTTTTTCATTTCACTTATCTCGCGTTGCTCATCTATTTACATCATTTTATATATATATATACTCCTATTTTTCTAAAAATAAAAAAATAAAAAAAAATCACTTCTGTCCTTCGCCACGTTAGAAACTCTGGTCAGATAGTGCCAATCCGATAACACTGCTATGCTGATGTACAGCGGATGTTGGCAGCTACCGTAAATTAGATGGCTGAACTACCTCAAAGTTTGATGTGCCGAGTATAAGCATACTCGAGTACAAGAAAAGCCTTGTATCGTTAGATTCAGTGCGCTGCACTGGAGCTTGACCATTCAGCTACTGCACTTATAGTCAATAACGCCTGCCCTGGAGTTCATCAGAAGCGCAACAATCAAGCCGTACAATCCTAGCATAACAGCTGCATTAGCTTTCAATTCGTTCCTCGTGGGATCACAGGCAAGAGTGACGTACCCAAGACCTCAGCAAAGATCAGAATCAGGATCATGCCCACATAGAGCCTCGACTGCTGCGCGGTCCCTCTCACCCCTGCATCACCGACAATTCCAATTGCAAACCTGATACCATCAGCCAGCAGCCAGCAGCAAACAACCAACTCGACAAGACCAGCTTAGATGAGATTTACTTACCCAGCCGCCAGCCCGCAAAGCCCTACCGCCAAACCAGCACCCAGCTGAAGCAGACTCGTATACAGAGTCATCTCCTGTGCAAGGTTATTGGCAATCAGCACCGATACCACCAGGCCGTAGATGCCTAAAATGCCGGCCATAACGACAGGCACGATGTCTTTGACCTGTCAGCCCCTAGCTGCAAGGGTATTATAGATGTGGGAAACGTACTTTTAACGATCAAGTCCGGCCGCAAAACACCTGATGAACAAACACCCACTCCGGCCTTTGCAGTTCCGTAGGCCGCCCCAAAGCTCGTGAATACAATGGCACTCGTGCATCCGAGGACTCCGAAGAGTGGCTCCGCAGATTAGCATCTATGTTTGCCTGCTTTAGCTACCACTGGGAAGGGCTCACTCCATAGCTGGGACTGAATATTAGTGCCGTTAGTTACTGTCTTGTCTATTAGGCACACGAAGCATATTTGGGGGTTCTGACCAAAATTCGGATACCATGGCTTCTTCTTCTCTTTTCTTTCTTTCTCTGGAGCGTTAGGCTGGCGTAGATGAACGGTCTGAGGCTGGTGAATAGGTTAACCGGTGGAGGCTAGGCAGCTTTATATCCCCCCCCTCACCAACTGCAAGCCAAGATGAACTGCTGTCAGATAGCTCTTTGGCCTGCAAGGCTGGGCCTGCTACGTTGTTATTTAGAGTCCACCTTGGCCAACGGAGCTAAATGCGCAGGGTCCGTCGGGCACCTACGGCACCCCGGCGGTATAGGCAACGACCAAACATGGTCAATACTACTTACTGCTACTACTCTCGTACTGTTGCTGCCTATTCAGTATCTAGTATGGTGATATTGCTCTCTCACATACTAGTAAACCACTAGGTTGCTTTATTATGTATTAGGTTAAAAATTTTACTATATCCTTGAGCCTCTCCCTTGGAAAACTGTTCATGTTTTCCATTTCAGCACATATGAGTTCAAACAGCTCATTATATAAAAGAAGAATTAATGGAATGACAGAATGTATTCTCTCCCCGAGTATGTGGTAAGATCTAGTAAGGATGAAATATCTCGTTATCAGAGTCAAGTGGTCAATGCGGGTTAACTTGTATATATTGTAGTATAGGGAATCTCTCGCTATGAGCAAGATAAGGGCTTGTCTAGATTAGTTGCTCAGATTGGCGGTCCACTGTAAGTACGTGGGTGACTCACTTTTCCTTCCTATCCTGTGTTATCCTATTGGCAACTGCAAGATTAGTTGTTGCCTGCGGGGCCAGGCAATCGCAAATCTGTCTCATCGAACGGAATATCCTAATTGAGGTGGGGATGTCTCACTTGCACTGACCAGTGAGGCAGTGAGGGAGAAAAAATTAGTCTAGTCATAAAACCGGTTGATAACCGATGGTCACTACACTGACATACAACTTCCTGTACTGCAAAATGCCCGCCCAATGTACGTAGGATATCTGTATATTTCTCATTCGTCCCTAAATTGAGCCTTATCAAGACCATCAAAAGTGAGGGATGGGTCTCAAATAGTATAGTATGGGGCCGAGTGTCGCGAGGACATCGGCATGCGATGATAACACGGTCAAATAGGCCGGCTGTGCAGGTTCTGGATTTGATTTTTTAATAAGTGAAACCGTCTTAGCATTAGGCATAAGATTCCGAAGTGGTGAAAACAATAATGTAAGAATAGGCTTTATATAGGTGCCTAAATTTATTACCTTCTTCATCTCATCGAAGCGCTTTTCATACAAGAAGTAGATGAAGAATATCCCTATACTCTTCACTGAGAAGCCTTATATCCATTTGTTGCATGAGTGGCTGCCTGCCTATCTAACATATATCTGGTCTCAGTTGTGGCAGCTCTATCAAGAAAGTACTATGATAATGTTATTGTGCCCATTCGCAGCAGCTAGTGATAGCAATGTTTAATGTGATAATTCTTGTGCTAGTTGCAGTCCGTCTTCTTAGAACTATCTTGATAATACCTTCGCGCGCTTTTTCTGCAACTAGTTATAGCAGTGTTTGACTATTCTGTTTGGTTATCTCTATCCTGATGTTACTTTAAGTTAATAATAACTATATAATATCTGTACTTCCTGCTCTTGCGGCCTCCACTAATGCTGCTGGATTTTGAATGACCATTGTGCAACCGCCTTGGTCAACAAAATATTTCTCACAGGATATTGGGTTGGTCGAAATCTTCTGAGATCAATCTGTCGAGGAAATCTCTACTTTGAACCCTCTTAAATGATTCCATAGTTCAAAGACAAATCTCTCAAGCAGATTACAATTACCTCGTCTTTTCAGTGTCTAGTTGCTTTCTAATATATTAGGTACATGCAGAAAATTCACTCCACAGATTATCAAGATCTAAATATAAAAGATTCCAATCAAATGTACTGGCAGGTTGGTGTTCCGCGTCCGATGAAAGGGTCTGGGGCCTTTGGACACCACCAGAGCTTGGTCAGTTGAAGGATGGGAACGCCAAAAGTCCTGCCCACTTTGATTTGATCACGTGGTTCAGGCCACTCCAGGTTATCAACGAAACAGGACTCGCATCATAACAACGTTTCGCTTCCAAACATCGCGATGCAAGGGCTCTACAAAGCTCCAAAACTCTTTAGTAAGCATTCAAGGTTATTTATAGATTCTAGAAGGGATTTGCGACCTCTCAAGCAGAACTGCTCTGCGAACCTGGAGCGAATCGAATCAAACAACCACTTCTTTTGCTACACGTCTGGTCGTTGGCTATACAATGAGCCACTGCAACTCAAGAAGCGATACGTTAAATTCAATGTTTCAGCCCTGCAGCAGATTGCTGGTCGTATAGCCAGCAGTAGGTGTGTTGAAATGAAGAAAATACCGGAGGGGCTATACAACAAGGTGTTCTCTTTGAAAATGGAGAATGGCAGGGAGATCCTCGCGAGAATTCCAAACCCCAATGCTGGTCACCCTCAGCGTGTCGTCGCCAGTGAAGTCGCGACACTTGATTTTGTGCGTAATGCCGTGGCTCCCCTCTTAATTCACCTGGGCTAATTTTTTGTGCTGTAAATCACATACATGCAGCTTCGCAACGTTCTCGATATCCCGGTTCCCAGAGTTCTGTCTTGGAGCTCCCTGTCACAAGATAACCCGGTGGGTGCAGAGTATATCTTCATGGAAAGAGTCAAAGGACGCCAGTTAAGTGAGGTTTGGGGTACCATGTCTGAAGCTCAGCATTTCAGTCTGGTGAAAAGCCTGGTGGAAATCGAGCAGAAGCTTGTGAATGTGAAGTTTCCGCTCCACGGCAGCTTGTACTATAAAAGTACCGTTGATATAGTTGAACCGGCAAAGAAGGCTACGTCGGATTTTATTATTGGTCCAATAACCCAGCGGTCCTTTTGGGAAGACGAGAAAGGAGAATTAGATATTGATCGAGGGCCATGTATGCGCATTTCTATTGGGTTGATTTATTGTTCCACGCACTGATGGGTCTAATCTAGGGGGGACTGCCCAGGAATACCTTTCATCCATCACAAACCGCGAGATCGCCGTGATCGAAAGTTTGGGCCCTAGCATATCCAGCAACATGTCCATACTATTGGGGAAAACAAAACAGAGTCGTGATGAGCACGTACATCTTCTTAAACAGTTTCTAAGGGTGCTACCTCACATACTACCACCACAAGAAACTCTTCGTCCCGCTCTGCTGCACCATGATCTTCATTCGGATAATATATTTGTTGATTTCTCAGACCCAACAAAAATATCGAGCATAATTGATTGGCAGGGAGTTTACGCTGCCCCGCTCTTCCTGCAGGCCAGATTTCCTTCGATCTTTGATTGCGATGACCCCTACCCATGGGGTGCTGTTCAGCCTAAGTTACCGAAGGATTTTGATACCCTCTTGCAATCGGAGAAAGAGTTGGCTGAAGACACACTTGTCAGGCTTAGGCTGAAAAAGTTCTATGAATTAGCCTCAAGGAAATTCAACCAGCCTCTCGTCATGGCTATGGATGTTATGAGAAATGACGATGATCCCACTACTTTCATCTTCCATATTATTGGGCAATCTTCTCAGGACGGTCTACTTCCACTCAAAGAGCTCCTCATACAAATATACGAGAAATGGGATCAAATCATGGAGCGCCGAGGCTTAGCGATTCCATGCCCTATTTCTTTCACAGAGGACGAAATTGACAAAAGCCGACAACAAGTAAAAGAATGGGCGGATGCATATGGCGAATTTGACAGCCTGCGAACGAATATCGTTGGTAAAGATGGCTGGGTCTCACATGAAGAATACGATGAAGCCCTGCGCAGGTGGGACAACAACAGAGCCACATTAGAACTTCTTCAAGAACGACTAGATAAGTTGCTGCTACAGTGAACGACTCAGGATGAGAACGAAAAGGTAAAAGAAAGAAAACCAAAAAGAAAAGAAAAAAAAATGTAGGGTTCATAGTAGTTCAATCTCAATCATCATCGTACAGATGTATAGGAATCGAAGCAGTAGTTAAGAAAAAGGCCCGATGGGAAGCTTGGGGAAGCTTGGACAAGCAAACATACTCCAAATTGGCCAATTACAAAAGTCCAGCCTTGGAGATTAGGAGAGAGATGTTTTGTTTGTGTTTGTTTCGTGTTTGTCGTGTTTGTCTGGCTGACGCTTTCCCCGCATTGTGCTTACCTCAGCAGTTCCTCTTCTCCGCTTTGCTCTTTCCTTTTTTGGTGTTCTTTTGCTCTTCTCCGACTATCTCGACTACTTCTCCCGTCTTTATATGATCCTCTCGGTCCACTTTTTTCTTCATCTTCAGGTGCTGCAGACAACATTTGTACTCAATTGTATCCAATGCAGTCTTCTGCTCGACTTCCCATCATGCCAGCTATTCTGTTTCCCCCTTCTCCCTCCCATGCTTCGGCCAGCGGATGAAAAGTGGATGCTTTATGTCATCATGGCATCATCATCATCATCTTCTTCTTCTTCCCCCCATCTCGGTGAATCACATAACATCATCGGCTTCGGTTCCTTTTACCTTCCCTCGATCGTTCAAGATCTCGCTGTTGCCAAACTCAGGCACAGGCACCTCTCCCGCCCTTCTTCCTCCCCCATCCGCCCGCCTTTTGCTTCTCGAATCTTCCCGGAGAACCGCCTTTAACTTATGGTATCGTGCCATGTCCACTCGGAGAAAGAAATCGGAGGTATGTACTTGGTTTCCCCGACCGCGCCCTCCCCACTGAGATCGACCCTCCCTTAGTCCTGTAGTCTCTTCTATACACCATGAGGATTCCCTGGTTAATCGTCGAGCTCCCCCCGTTAGATTGCCCCGGCCAGGGCCAATCACCCCCAACACCCTGTTGCCGAGTATGCCATCAGCACGGGTAACTACCATGAGGACCTGCTGCACGATCTCTTCCACGTCGTTCGAATTATCGACCCCGATCACGCGCCCGTCCTGGTCGACATGATCCGCAACCACACCTCGCTGGACGAGGTACGTGCCTACTTGACCCGCGCCCTGGCTGATGCCAATCCTCCGACCCCAGATCAGCAGGACGTCCTCCATCGACTGGAAAGCCTGCGGCGCGGCATCGAGGTCGAAAGTGAGCCCCCGCGCTTTCGCCCCCAGATCATGGACATCCGGTATTTGTGCAGCAGTGCCCCCTATCGCGTCCCCGCCAAACCCTGGACCTCGGTCACCGACGATGACGACTTGGTTTCCCACCTGGTCTCCCTCTACCTGGTCTGGGATTATCCCTTTTTCGCCTTCTTTGACAGCAAGACCTTTGTCAAGCACATGGCCATGGGCAACACCGAGTCCGACTTTTGCAGCCCCTTCTTGGTCAATGCTCTCTTGGCCAACGCTTGCGTAAGTCCATCGCGCCTTGCCGTGTGCCTTGTCAAGGTGGCCTTGCTAACCACGCGCATGGCGGTCATCTATCTAGTACTACTCGCAGTACACCGAAGCCTACACCGTCCCCGGTGATGTCCGCACGAAAGGTGCCGATTTTCTGGCCGAGGCAGAACGCCATCTACAATCACATCAGTTTGAGAAGGGAGGTGACATTCGTCTGGCATCCTTGCAGGCGCATTTGTTGCTGTATGAGAGGTATGCCGGCACCAATCCTGGGCGATGGCCGTCCTGATGCGTCGACCGGAGGACCTGATTGTATGTTTCTAATCCACCAGGTACTCCTTGTCGGGCCACAATGACTGGGGTTACACGATGCTGCACCGCGCCACGGAGATGGGGGAGTCGCTAGGCATCATAAACAAGAAAACCGACTTGCGCCTCTCCGTATCCCAAATGTCCGATGACATGATAGTCTCCATTAAACGCACCGCGTGGGGTTTATTCCAGGTAGATACGTACGTTCGTTGCCCAGGTTCTTCATACCTCTCTATGCCCCCTGCAGCCAGTCTAATCGTCGAGAACGACAGGGTCGTCCATACCAACTTCCTCCGGCCCAGCCGCGTGAGGTCCGTCAGTGTCGAGCCCATAGATCGGAATGGCACCAACACGAGCGACATGTGGACACCATATCCGGTCTCCACAGCCTTCCGACCATCGTACCTCAGCCTATATTTTGATGAGGCATGCAAGCTCTCCTTCATCGCCCGCGATATTTCCTGGAACCTGTCCCGCACCGACCGGATGGGTGCCGAGCCCGATCACCGCAAGCAAGACCTCTACGACCAGCTCCGTGCGTGGGAGAGCAATCTCCCCGAGTGCTTCGATCCAGCCACGCGGCCGGCGCCTCATCTACTGTTGCTCAGGTGAAGTGTTCTCGCGATCCGGGAGGCTGCGGGGGAGTAAGTGAGCTAACCCATTCGTTCTTAATATTCCAGAATGCGCTACCATACACTGGTGATCAACCTCTGTTGCGATCGGTTTGGAGTCCGCCCCTTGCTATCAGAGCGAGACGAGCGGACCCCTCGTGACAGCAAAGGGTTCAGCGCCGGCGAAATTGCTCTTTCGTCAGCGCGGACGATCGCGGCGCTGACACAGCAGCTGCGGGCGGAGTACGGGATGGAGCACGCCCACCAGTTCGCCATGTACTCGGTCAACCTGGCCCTGTTCACGTTGCTGGACCAGGACGATTTCGATATCCTCGACCGCGACTTCCTCACCCTGACCAGTGCCATGTCCATCATTGCCTGCCGTTCCCAACTGGGACGCAATCTCTTTCACCTCTTCAAGCTGTCGGTGCGGGCACGTAACCAAGGGGAACGGGTGCAGCAGTCGGACGAGGTGCCGCCGGGGATCAAAGAACTGTTCCAGCCCGACTCCATGGCACACGTACCCGACCGGTGGGACAAATACGCCGAGGAGTTGACCAAGATCGACGGAGAAGACAGTTACGTGGATCACTTGGAGGATGATCCGCAATCGTCGGCTGCCTCTGGCCTGCACGAGATGTTGCAGCGGTACGAGCGCTTAAGTGTTGGCAAGGAAGACGAGTGGCGCGACCGTCGGCCCAGGGGAGCAACACATTTCTAACCTGGCCTGACCCTCTTGAGCGAATGAATATATAGAATTAGACCATGTCCCCGCGTGGCCATTAACCTCAGATACATAACCCCCAGGGGACTGAGACTGTACATAAGTACTTGAATTTCTAGGAGGGTCGATGACCTATTCTTTCCGTTTTGGTGCCCACCCTTTGCTGCTTTTTACTTACTAAGTAGATCTCAATATATTCTGAGCATATCCCGAGCAGTCTGAGGAGATTACTGAGTATGGAATAAGAGGGAGACCGAATATTCTAGATAATTAATTATCATACGTTATACTTTGATAAATAACTATCTTTTTATGTATTTTCCTATCGATAGTCTATTCTTACCTACCATACGTGTAGGAACCCTATGATGTGATGAGAGCATCAGTGCAGATTTTTGAAACTCCGTATCAGAGTTGGTGATATCAACTCGATCAAATCACGTAAACTCAATAAATATGTTTCTTAGGAAAAGATATAGCCATATCTACAACACCTCCACAGTCATACCTACGTTGAAAATGCCCCTGTGCGCTTTCCTTCCTTGCACCAGCCACCTGATTCTCTTTGTATAAATGCTATCTCCATTACATGAAGGGCATTCAGCTCAACAGAGAAATCCTCGACGGGGTTTTCAGGGTCTAGAGAATAGTGAGGCAGAGATACGACAATATCACCTCGGCTTTTCAAAACCCAGACTTTGGCCGAGGCCGTTTGCCACAGTGCTGGCTCTGACATAATTCTGGGTCGAATTCACAGATCCAAATTGCAGCTGAGCTGATACCTAGTAGGGTCGGGATTTGGCCTCGTTAGACGAAGTGGCGAATCACACGACTGGAATATACTCTGTAAATCCTGGTTGTGGGGGCTAGTGTATACGGAGTAATGACTGATACTATCAATCTGGTGGCGAGGGGCATCCACCTACTAATTTAGACTGGGAGCTAACTGTGAAAATCCGATCGATAATCACATTATTCAAATTCTTGGAAATGTGCGCGATCTAAGTGTGTAGATAAACACCAAATTCCCGTCCTCTTTACCCATGGCCGAGCAGTTAGCTCATTTGCAGCGACTGGAGACCTCACTCCTACTAAAGCGCACTAGGAGCGCGGGTTCTGAACACTGCTCCTATCACTGTAATGCTGGGTAAGGCCTCTCCTTCTAGTGATTTCCGTATATAATGGGCCAAAATGCTGCAGCCATCAGCCGATATTAATGAAGGAATCAGCATAAACTTGTATAGAGTGCGTCCTTACTTTTTACAGAAGAGGAAAGAGCCACATACAGTGATTGTATCCACACTAGATTGATTGCATCTATCAATCAGTCTGAATTATCATTGGTTTAAACGGAGAGTAGATACTCCGAGTGATATAAGACTACTTTGGTGAATAGATCTGATTGGATGGGACAGACAGGCCGCCCACTTTCGTCTTATCGGGAAACCCCCTCGGGTACACACATCCGGTCTACTTTGAATGAGGAGAATTCATATACATCCTAGTACTACTAGATAGTTATCTACGTCCTGGCTGTGATGACTTTTCTGCAGGAAGATAATATCCTGTGGTGAATTCAATTGGAGATTATCAGATCGTCGCTCTGTCCATAAAGCAGACGCCGATACGGACTAGCGTTGCCCGACACCCTTCGGCTTAGTTAGTGGACCTGAAAACGAGAGAAGAACAATAACTATTGAACCACACCAGATTACCCATAGCAGCGGCCAAAGTCGTGGGTGGGTACTACTATGGAAATAGCCAGGTTCACCTGGAATATTCTTCCGGTGGAAACTATTTGGGGTCGTGGTGATGAGACCTGAGCTGGAGAGCTGCAAATAAGTCGTAGTAGTGAAGCGAGACAGACACCATGACACCATTATCTAGTTAGCCCGGGAATATGTGATTTGTTATTCTTTCAGATAAAGGAAAAAGATTTGCGCTTGCGATAGATATCTAGGGGGAGCTGAGATGTGATGAACCATGCTCAGCTTGCTTAGCTCGAGGCTCGTCGGTTTGGCTTCGGGATTTGTATTGCACATCACGACCCCATCGCTGTAACGAGTCATTGGATCTGGTGGTATAGTCGGAATTATGATTCGTGGAAGGACATTAGTGTCAATGGGAACGGTTTCTGTACTGACTCATTTGCAGCAGCTGAAGAAAGCTTCCAAACATTAACTAGTTAGTTATTTGAGAGTCCCAAACACCGAAGCAATCACCGAAGCCAAAAGAAAAAAGAAAAAAAAAAAAAAAAGAAAGTATGAAATGATGGCCCTGGTAACTAACCTATATAAAGTCTGCTCTCGCCCCTCTCTGAACCTCAGTCGACCAGGATTCTCTTCTCTCTCTCTCTTTCCATATACCATATACCATATACTCCGTGAGTGGCACAACATGCGCGTCCAACCCTTTATTACCTCTTTCTTTCTCGCTGTCAGTATAGCCACAGCGGCCGATGGCGAGACCTGTGAAAACGGCCTTGCCCAGGGCTGCAACTGGGAAGGCACTGCACCGTTTTGTGATGCAAGCGATCATCCGGTGGGATACAAGGATAACGGATGGACGCTTGTGGCCACAACCAAGTACGAAGACCATACGGCTCTGGAACTCGAAGGCAAAATCAGTCTGGAATGCTATGAAATCTATGGAGCTGGCTGTGTGACTGGTTGGAAGAACTTGTGGTGTCCGCGTATGATCTCCTGATACTATTGCATTTAGTGATTCTATGTTGGCTGAAACTGACCATCCTGCAGCAAGCTAGGGCCTTAGTGTTCAAAATTTATGATTTATGTTGCGCTGGGTTTCAACAACTCCATATGGTTTGCATCTATCCTATTATGTGGCATGAGTTTGGTATAGCGAATACCATTGCATTCCTCTTGGACAAAGCTTTGATAGCTTACTTATCAATCTCGCAATATCTCTATTCGAAGCTAATGCGTAAATTGTTCAGCTCTAGAGTATGTGGCTGAGTATAAATACTATCTTTGCGGATGGTTGAAGTGAATAGTTTTTCCATGATAGTATATACCGTATGGGCCGCTTGATGCCATCTGAAATATGTTTTAGACCTAACCGGTAGTCGAGATTATAGATCTAGTGATGTCTGAGAGATTCCAAACTTGCTATAAGATACTGAACTTGAGCAGTCTAAATTATACATGTAGTACTATGTATTCTTCTATTGTTTCTAGTCACGTTCTTGATACAGTAGCAGGGTCACTATTAAT
Source organism: Aspergillus brasiliensis CBS 101740 (assembly GCF_001889945.1). Classification (NCBI taxonomy): domain Eukaryota; kingdom Fungi; phylum Ascomycota; class Eurotiomycetes; order Eurotiales; family Aspergillaceae; genus Aspergillus; species Aspergillus brasiliensis. The sequence continues at coordinate 172,986 of NW_027137458.1, forward strand.
TCCTAATAGATTCACACTAAGAAATATCGTCTAACCATTGGACTAATTCATGCCTCACTTAGTAACCCGAAACACCAACCATCGACTGTGCTTCCCATCACTGCCCCCTTTTTGTATAATTACATCTTTCTAAAATAACAACAACACAATATAGTACATCCGAGATTAATCAAGTTCAAGCAGACCCGCACAGCTTCTCACAAGTAAAGGCCCTCTTCTTCCAGAGTCTCCAACACCTCCGACGCACTTCCAATCAAGTGCAGACTGCCTGTGATAAGCACCAGCGGCACATGGCGGCCCTGGCCACCGACACTGCCAACACCCCCAGCGCAGCGGATAGCCTCCTCGACGGTGCGCACGACCGTAATGCCCGTCAACTCCTCACCGGGGATACCGCGCCAGTAAGTACCCAGCTGGGCCTGCAGGTTGAGGTTCTCCTCACCCGCATTACCATGGAAAGTCATGGACGCGCGCTCCATATCCGCCGTCTCATCCTTCTCCCAGGCAATATTCGAGCAGAAGATGACATGGTGGAACGGCTTCTCGGCCAGACTGCTATTACTACTACTACCAGCAGCAGCGGCGGCGGTCTGACGAATACTATCGCGGAGGTGACGCACCAGGGTGAAAGCATCGCGGGTGGACTGGTTGAAGATGAGGACGCGCTTCGCCTCCGAATCCTGTTGGAGTGCTGCAAGCGCCTTCTTCGCGAACCACGATCCCACCAGGTCCATGCTCTCCACGGTGTGCGCGCCGTCCAGATGGAACCGACCCGACCGGCAGTCCCGCGTCTCGCACCGGCCCGGCCAGCTGGCGGTCTCTAGCGCGCGACGGAATTTCTCCGGTAGGGGAGCAGATGTGATATCCTCGGGAATGTCTGAGTAGCCCATGTTCCGGAGATGGGTCGCCGCGACGGCTATGGCCAGACTAGCGTTGATTTTTTGGAAATCTCCCGCTAGTCCCAGCTCCATGGTTTCCACTTCCGGGTGCACGGGGACAATGGTCAGCGGCGCCCCCTTTTCGGCTGCGATCTTTTGCAGCATGGCGGTGGCGCCGGGGGCTTGGGGAATAGTCAAGATCGGGACGCCGGGCTTGATGATGCCGCCTTTGGCCCAGGCGATCTCCTCGATAGTGTTGCCGAGGAGGTCGGTGTGCTCGAGGGCGAGACTCGTGATGGCGCTCACACTGGGTTTGTGGAGGACGTTGGTTGAGTCATGTCGGCCACCGAGGCACACTTCGACTACGGCGGTGTCGACTTTCTCCTGCAGGAACCCGTGAAGGGCCATCAGGGTGAGGAAGCGGGCAAAGGGAGGGCCGCTCTTGGCGGTCTCCTCGGTCAGACCTAGTCGGCCCCAAACGTCGCAGAAATACTGGACGAATTGTTCCTCGGTCAGCGAGGTGTGGTGGAAGGGGGTGTCGTTGGACGGGCTGATCCGAATGCGTTCCCGGACAGTGCGCAGATGAGGTGAGGTGTAAAGCCCCAGCTTCTTGATCGGGTTCTGTGATACGTCTTAGAAAGTGTCTGTATATGGAAGTGTTCGACAGCTCAGCTGCAGTTGCAGTGCATACCTCGTGGCCCTGATACTCGGACAAAATCGAGAAAATAAACGCCGAGGTGGAACCTTTGCCTTTACTTCCGGCAATGTGCACCGCATTCAAGGGATCGAAATCAGGACTCTGTTGGTTGTTGTTAGTGTCCGATCGATAGAAGCATCCTCCATGATATTTGCATACCTCGTATCCCACAGCACGACACCATCTCAGCATGTCCTGGATGAACACACTGCGATCCGCTGTCTTGATGGCGAGTTGGCGATACGCAAAGTTGGTGTTGAGCGTGTTCAGTTGGCGAAGTGTGTCCTTTCAGGATGTCAGCATGAGAGTATCGGCCTTGATTTGGAATAGCTGACATTGTACGTAGTCTCTACATCCTTTCCTCCTTCCCGTTCCGCCGAGGGAGTGTAAGCTGTATTCGATGGAGCGTCCATTTCAGGCATGAACTGGATTGACGGGGCCATGGTGAGAGATAAACGCGACTACAAAGACTCTGAGATTGAAAGATGTCTTGACTGCCTTGTTTGGTCAATGGTGAACCCGACTCTAATGAGCTTTATATAGACACTCCCAGAGGCTTCGGTGACAATGGACTTGGCACATTTTTTGGCATGCATATTTTGTTGGGCCAGCATGCGCTGAAGCCAAGCTGCAGGTCCCTGATGGCGTGAGTATTAGGGTAGGGTTGCGCACCCTACAGGATCGACAGGTCCAGGCCGGACTTTCTTTCACCGCCAATAGTTGTAGCTGTTGCAGGGTGGAGATGCCGTGATCGACGATGCATCCGCTGACGCGGCTGCGCATTTAGCTTCTTCTTCTCGGCGCTGTTTCTTGTTCCTTTCAAACTTGCTTTTGCACCCTGATCATCGTTGACGCCACCCATGGGGCTCAGCCGCGATCTTCCCCAAGTTTTAGTTTCCATTACTTAAAGGTTATTGCCATGAGGGTCCTCGCTTTCCTCTTTGGGCGAGCTGAAGCAGTGAATCACACAGAATGTAGCTGAGAAAGTGACTCCGAGTTGCCCGGGGACAGACGGAATTATACGTCCAGAACAAAAGCTCCGTGCCGTGAAAAATGCTAACTGGGTCCGTGATGCACCTCATCCATGATGTGATTTCCTGTTGCCCTTTCCGGAAAACAAGCATCGATCGGGCGGATGCATATGTCATCGGGCAGGGAGAGGATGTCAGCACAGAGCCCGTATAACTATGCCAGACATGGCAAGTTTCGCGGTCGATTGACGTTTTGGCTGAACCAAGTCACTCCTTTTGCACTACCCAGGGCCTTTACCAACCCTTTTCACTCCCTTAGGCAATCAAGTCACTCTTTATCATGTCTCAAGAAGTCAAGGACAAAGGTCCTCAGGAGGTTGTGCACACAATCGAGCTGGGCTCCCTCGGGGGCAATTCCAGCAGTGCCAGCCTCCGGCCACTCTCTCAAACGCCCTCAGAGGCGCCGCCACCTCCACCTCCGCCTCATACAGTGTTGACGGAGAGGAAGAAGATCATGACCATTGCTATAGCGGCCATCGTGGGATTCCTAGCTCCGGTATCAGCCAACATCTACTATCCTGCCATCGATCAACTATCCGACGACTTGCATGTCTCCGTCAGCAAAATCAACTTGACCATCACCACGTACATGGTAAGATGCTATGCCCTATCCGAGAGGACATACAGCATAGGCTAACATACATTGAATTAGATCTTTCAAGGAGTTGCACCGCTGCTAACGGGGAGTATTTCCGATACGTATGGCCGTCGGCCCACGATGCTGGTCTGTCTGATCACCTACCTCGCCGTCAATATCGGCCTAGCGCTGCAAGACAACTACATCGCGCTCATTGTCCTCAGAACCTTCCAAAGTTGCGGAAGTAGTGCTATCTCGGTCGTTGGCATAGCTGTCACGGCCGATGTGGTCACTCGAAGCGAGCGTGGTAAATACATGATCTGGTCGTCGCTGGGGACAACAATGGGACCTGCATTGGGACCTATCATTGGAGGTGTCCTGGCCCAGTTTCTTCGCTGGCGAAGTATCTTCTGGTTTCTGGCCATCTTTGCCGCAGCGATGATAATCCTTATCCTTGTCGCCTTCCCTGAAACCTGCCGCATGGTGGTAGGAAATGGGTCTATCCCCGCGCAGCGATGGAACCGGCCACTCATTCCGATCGTGAATCCCTCAGTCTATGAGGGAGCTGAGGCGGCCAAGAAAGAGCTGGAAGACGGGCCCAAGCCCCGTCGACCGACGCCGATAGACAGCATCAAGATCGCCTTGGAGAAGGAAACCGGCGCCATCATTGCCTTCTGCTCCATCCTCTACTGCGGGTACTTTGCTGTTCTCAGTAGTTTGTCTTCGGAGCTGGGAGAGAAGTACGGCTACAACTCGCTTCAGATCGGCCTGTGCTATATCCCGTACGGCATTGGCAGTCTCACCTCGCGGTGGACTGTTGGTCGATTCGTGGACTGGAATTTTCGCCGTATAGGCCGGCAGCATGGCATGGAGATAGTCAATAACCGCCAGGTAGACCTCACTGAGTTTCCCGTCGAAAAGGCCCGTCTCCAGATCACATTGCCGATGGTCTATATGTCCTGCATCTGCATCATTGGCTACGGTTGGGTCATGAATTACAGGACTCATGTGGCTGGGCCGCTTGTCATGCTGTTTTTCACGGCGCATACCATTGCGGGAGCCACCAGCACCCTGGTCACGCTGCTGATCGACTGCCACGTCAAGCGGGCGGCGACAGTCACGGCTTCCAACACAATGTTCCGTTGTTTTCTAGGCGCGGGTGCGGTTGCAGCTGCAGTGCCTATCATTAACGCAATCGGTATGGGCTGGATGGGGACCCTGATTGCTGTCCTGTGGGCCGTCTCCAGCGTACTTCTTTGGGGAGTTCTACTCTGGGGTCACGACTATCGCAAGAAACGGGCCGGGAGGATCTGATAGGATTGTCGTTCATTCAGGGGTGCCAAGGAACCCAAGATCTACGAGCCACTGTAGATCCTCCAAGTAAGAAAACGGATGTTTCGTATATAGACAAGATCAGATAGTTGAATTCGGGAACTTTAACCATGAACCTCTCGTGCATATATCAGAGAAGTCCTTGTGTGCGTACGTTGTAGACGAATTGTAGTGACATTGCATTCCGATAGCGATCAAGGTTTTGACGTGTCGCGCGAGTATACGCAATGGCGTCCCTTGCGTCGCCCGTGCGCTGCCTTGCATTCTGCTTTGTTTCAAATGAGCCTGGTAGAATGTGCTTTGTAGGTTTGAGCGGGGATCAGGCCACGCCATGGTTGCTTACCCATCATGCCGTCCACGTCGTCACCTGGAGGGTGATGAAAGATCATTGCCGTGTGATAGGACTCTAGTGAGGACCGGTGTCACAGCCTGAGAATCACGCAATGATTGTCGCCGGTGTGATACCAGAAAAGCAACTATCAGGGGAAAGCAAAGTTCTCCGGACCGGTCTGGCGGGCTCAATGTCCGAGTTGGCAACTGAACTCCGAAGAGAGGTCCCGGCAGCAGCAGCTGCTGCTGCTGTGGAGTAGGGCAATATCTGCAGTGTCAGTCTGCAGCAAGACTAGTCAGCATCACGAAATTGGCCGATCGCCGTCGCCGACAAGAGGCGCGGCCGGAGGTGCAGATCATCGGTCTGGAGCTGCAGCAAACCAAGACGGCCCCTGGCCCACACGTGCAGATCGATAGATTTCATCAGCAGCAGCCAGTCCCAGGCTATTGTTCCATAGTTCCGTGGTCGACAGGCATCAATTGTTCAGCTGGAACATGGCTTGCGCCAGAAGGTTCATTTACGTAACTTCATCACGAAACCCTGCTCGCTGACAATGAACCTTCGTCTTTGAAAGTATATAAGGGATAGAGAGGGTCCACTGAGAGACCCAAGCCCAGACTCGAGCAGACCATAGCAGCTTGGTGACAGAGCCAGTGTGTGATTCTCGTGAGCTTCTCTTCATCATGCATCCTCCACCTATGCCCCGACCGCACAGCGACAGATCTTCGCACACTGTTTCGAAATGGACTACCCCCATCCCTCAATGCACACTCCCCCGCTTCGTCTTCGGCTCCCCTCGACGCTCGCTGAGTAGCCGAAAGGTGCTCATCGATGCCGACTCCCCGGATACGAGAGCTTTGTCGCTCGCACAATACCGGCTCCTCTCTGCTCGTGTGGCGGTGGGCTTGCAGAAACTAGGAGTTAACCCAAAAGATCGCGTTTTGTGTGTGACCTCCAATGCCCTCTGCTATCCTGCACTCCTCATGGGCACCGTGATGGCCGGGTGTATCTTCGCATCTGGACAACCTGCTCTCAACCAGGCCGAATTCCATCGTCTCATCTCCTTCTCGCAACCTTCGGTGATTTTTGCCAGCCGCGCCACTCTCCCAGTTGCCCTTCAAGCCGCTCGCCTGGCGAATCACCCCGATAATCGAATCTTCGTCTTCGATGACGACTTCCTGGACGGCTGCGGCGAGCCGGAAGGATCGATCCAGCACTGGCAGACGATGGTGGCGTCAGAATGGGAGGGTTCCCGATTCTGGTATCCCACAGTCATTTCTTCCCAGGAGTATAACAGCACAATTATGCTTCTTTTCACTTCCGGCACCACTGGTGAGCCCAAGGGTGTAGAGCTGTCGCACCGTAACTACATCGCTGCAGCGATGGGATACATCCGACGAATCTCCTCGCATCCGGCTTGGAAATACAACCCTCGCCTTGGAGGCCCCGAGAATGTCCGCGTGCTAGGTTCCCTGGCCATCAATCACAGTGTCGGGCAGCGGTCATATTGCGTCATCTTTCCCAGGATGGGCGTTCCGCTGTATCTGATGCGCCGCAATGACTTCCGAAGCATCTGTGAGGCAGTCGAGCGGTTTCAGATCACGGATGGAATCATTCGGAGCTCTGTTCTCACCTCGATGGCAAAGAATGCACCCATCTGTCGACAATACGATCTGTCATGCCTCCGACGTGTCGAGGCGTGCGCTGCGCCGATGAGCCAGTTCACGAAGTTCAAGCTGGAAAGCATGGGAATTGGATACGTCGCCCGTGCCTGGGGACTTACAGAGTAGGTTCGCCTCTGCAAGACGAGTGTGTCCTGTTGCTGACTATATGACTGTGTTTAGAACGGGAACTATCACTGGGCCCGATCCCCTGCGCCCGCCCAAATCCGAGACGGTCGGCCAATTGAACGCCACGTACGAAGGGAAAGTGACCGACTCCAGCGATCCCTCCCGGACATTGAAGACGGGAGAGGTCGGAGACATCTGGATCCGCACCCCGGGATCCACTCGAGGATACTGGAATAATCCGGCCGCGACCGAGCAGGTGATGGGGGCCGGCGGCTGGATCAGCACCGGAGACGTAGGGTATGTCGATGATGAAGGCAATTGGTATATCGTCGACCGTAAAAAGGTAACCTCTTGCATTCTTGCTGCCGACTTTGGCAGTAACAATAGGACTTTTGCTCATTGCAGCCACAGGATTTGATCAAGGTTAATGGAAGCCATGTATCTCCGGTCGAGATCGAATCTGTCCTACTACAGCACCCACACGTCTGTGATGTTGGGGTTATTGGCGTCGCAGTGTAAGTCGCCTGTGTCATGGTCTGGAAGATGAATCTAACTCCCGCAGAAACGAGGACGAGGGTCCCCGAGCCTACATCCAGACGTACCCCAAGACCTCGGTGTCCGCCGAGGAAATCCATGAGCTCATCTCGGAGAAGCTGCCTCCATACAAGCGTCTGTCAGGCGGCCTCTCGTTCATTGAAAAAATTCCTCGAAACGCGGTATGTACCAACTGTTTCTTCTTGCCGTACTGTTCTTCATGTCTTGCAGATGCTGACCAGATTATTCGTGATAGTCCGGCAAGGTGTTGCGCAGTGAGCTTCGGCAAATAGCCATTTCGGAGTTGGGAGACTATCTAGGGAACTACCACGGCACGTCCGCTTCTAGTTCCGAAGGGGGAGTGCACCTGTAGCCGTTGGCCATGTCCTCAACCTCTACCATTCAACTGTTTCGGTGGGAATACTGTCGGGTCTCGCACTGCTTCCAGTATAATGTCGTCATATTTCCTTTCCTGTGAATGCTGAGACCTGATAGTTGGGAGTTCGGTGTCAGTGCAAGTAATAGGTTAATGGTCGCGCCAGCCACTCGCTCTTGTTTTTTGCCTTTTGTTAATGTACATATATATCAACTTCACTAGCTTGGCGGGGTGAGCCCATTAGTCTCTAATGAAGGAAAAGTTCCTGGGAGATGCTGTTCACATTGGTGTCGAGGTTCATTGTCTGCCTCGGCGGCCTTCTTTCTCGCTAGTCATCTATAGCTAAGCATGGAGATGTAGCTAGACCGTAAGCATCAACAGTGATCAGTATTTCAGACATGATGCCGTCCAGAAGCAATAAAAAAGACGTAAAAAGTATGATTCTAGAAACGGGCCAGAATGAGCGACTTGGGAAATTGTTGGAGCAGACATGCGGAGAGGAAAGGTGAAGAGAAAGAAGGAGTAACACGGCAGAACCCCCGCGTAAGACACGTGCCGAACCGCGATTGTTCCCGACAGGTCCTTATAGTATGTTATTGGGTTATTCATTTATTCCAGTTTTATGGGTATTCTATCATATGAGATTGGATTGTTACCACTGGAAATTGATTTTGGCATCCAGTGGTGTTGGAGTACATAGTAGTAATGCCTCTCCGACTACTAGTTATGGAGTAGTTAGCATATATATTTTTGGAGTTGAATGGTCTAATGATGCTGACGGAAGTACTAAAAGATCACCGCGGCTATGTTAGTGCCGCCTCTTACTGAAACATTGAATATCCTCGTATCGGAGCTGCAAGCATGTCCTTATTTCGTTTTGAACAAACACTAATAATAGTACTAGTTCTATGGACTATACACATGTTGACTGGTGCTCGACTGTCGTTTTTACCTGAGGCAGAAGCACAGACACGTACTATCCACTTCAGGCTTAGCGCTGCACCTGACTGACAGTTGCCAAGGTCCAGCAATCCAACAACCATCCAGTACCATTCGGTCAAGAGACAGCCCAGGCTAAGCTCCTCCGTGGAATAGAAGCCCGGTACATTGTAACACTGGTCAGCTATCAGATTATCGGAACTCAACAATCAAGCTCGGCACCTGCTAAAACTCATATCCGGCAGCATGACCTGATGGTGACACAAGACTGCGACCGCTCTCCCGAATTCACTTCGATTCTCGCGCCCGACCCTCGCGTGGCCGGAATCATGCCCGGTCGCGTCCATCGACAGCAAGGAATTACAGACAGACAATGATGCTATATCATTTTGCACGATGGGTCCGGATCGCCAAGTCGGCAGTTGAGAACCGGATTGAGAACCCCGGATGCTGCGGAAAGCCTCAACTTTGACAGCCAGCTTCAACCACGGTCGGGAATGATGTCATGTCTAGTGAACCTGGGTTCGATATATATACTGCTGGATTGATGGTGCCGTAAGAGGAGTACAGATCTCCTAGTCAGTCAATCAAGGAGGAATTATCATCCACTATGGTCTACAATATCACCGAGAAGGAAACCCAGCCTACCATCTGGAGCCACATCAACGGCTCCGAGGGCGATATCCTCGATCGCTACTGCGTCTCCGAGCTCTGCAAGGGCTGGCCAGTATACCGCGATGCCTCCGAATGGAACCACTACCGACATCTCTTCGTCGACAAGGGCGCCTTTGTCTTCACTAGTGGGTAGATTCCTTGATTTCGGTGCAACCAGTTCCGCTAACATGCGATGCTTCTTCCCAGCTTGGAGCGGCGGACTCCCCATAGACGACTTCATCAAGACGTCCATCAAGGGACGCGCCAACGGAGACCACATCATGCACCGCGAAAACGGCACCCTCGTCGACCTGAACCCGACCACCGGCCGCGCTATCGGTAAAATGAAAGCCACCATCACTCAACGCTTTAACTGGGACGGAGTCGAGTTCGACGTCGAGTGCGACTGCCGCTTCATCAACTTCTGCCTGAAGCAGGGAGGGGACTGGAAAGTGGTATACATCAAGTTGTTCTACGAGAAGGATCGCGTCACACCGGCAGATGGGCAGACAGTGCCCAAATTTGACCGGGCGGAGTTGGAAAAATATCCCAAGGGATATCAGTATCTGGCGGTGGCACAGGCCAAGCTAGGCCATCCGATTTTGAATGATTTGCCGACGATGAACAATAAGGCGTTCTACCAGTTGTACGAGGCGATGGACGCGTGGATGGAGGCCCACCCGGTAGGAGATCTACTGGAGATTCCCAAGGAAGCATCGCCACGATACTGAGTCGGACATCTAATACCTTGAGTCTTCAACTGTGATATATCGATCATTTGTTCCAATACGGGTTTCACTGCAGATAGCTGATCATCACTCATCGCACATAATATCAACCATAATGAATCTTTCCACACATTTACACATCATCCCCAAATACGAAAAGGAATCGAGGAATTGTAGCATCCCCCATCCAACCAGTCCCCAGTCACCTTGCGCACCGGCGTGCCCTTGCCAAACTCCAGGATCTGCCCACCCCCAGGACCATCCGCATCAAAAGCCGGCCATCCAACCGTTACATTAACCGTGGAAGGGTCCTTCAAGAAAGCCAAAATATGATCCTGCATCGTCTCAGAAGTTTTCACCTCCAGCTCGGGGACCTCCCCGACGTCTTCGCGATATGTCCCAAAGATCATCAACAGGTCCGACCAGTGGAAGGCACCCAGCCAGTCCACGGGACTAATATTGGAGAAGTTGCCGGCCCAGAAGTACCGGTACGTATCGAGTCCGAGGGATCGTCGCAAAGCTGAGTCCTGGGCAGCCCTGCAATCCCATTCTCCTTCGTTGATCATCACGCTCGTAGTATTGGTCGATGCCATTTCGCGGGCCGCATCGGAGCGGATGGCTGGGCCTCGGGCGACTTTGCCTTCGAGGTAGCGCTGAGATTCGTTGGAGAAGATGTATTTTTCGTCGGCTGGAAATATGGTTAGTGGAGCAAGCATGGAAGGGAAAGGAGTTTCATACGGATATAATTGCTGAATGCAATCGAGGGTGATCCCGAGTACCGATTAATGTACTCCTCGATTTGCACCCAGGAGACCTGGCGCATGCACTCCAGCTCGGCCGCCGCGTCATCGCCATAGTTGCAGCCCAGGGCCTTGGCAACAATGTCAAAGTCCTGGTACACATCGTCGGTAGTGCTCAGGTCGATGGTGACGGAGGGTGGCTGTGAGATGATGCCGAATTTGACTGCCAGTGGGTCGTCTGGGAAGGCGAGGGTGTAGAGGTGTGTTAGGGCTGCTCCTTGTGACTGACCCCAGAGCTATATTCACCACTTAGCACATCGCACAGCTAGTTTAACTGGCAAGGACCGACCATAATATTGTCGCGATCTCCACCAAAAGCCTCGATGTTCTCATGCACCCATTCCGCTGCTGCTCTCACGTCCAACAGTGTGAGCGATGTGTCATTCAGGGCACGGGACTTTGGATCTATACACATAGGTGAGCGGATTGGTCAAATGACAAGAAAGGGGACCTACTTCCAAAGATATTCGCGCGGTAATTGATCGTCACGACAATATGTTCCTGCGAGCGCGACACCCACGGCGAGGGAAGCTGAGAAGGAATCTCAATTCCACCGGTGATTCCTCCGCCACCAGTCACGAACAATGCTACAGGCAATTTGGAGGTACGATTGGCATAGGACGGCGTCCAAATGGCCAAAGAGAGACAGTCTTCCGCCGTGGACCAAGCCACTGCCCCTTGGTTTAGGTTCTCTCCTAGGCTGACCAGGAGGTTTGGTGGTGAATATTCATTCCACATGGTGCTCTCGCCGCTCACATATTGCGGACAGGCTGGTCGAATTAGCCATGTCGCCACGGGGACATAATACGGTCTGTTAAGAGGAATCCACCTACCTGGGCCATATCGGGTCGAGTCATACTTTCTGCGGGATTTATCCGGCTTCTGTGGGGGCATCCAGCGAAGGTCACCAACAGGTGGCTACCAGATATGATTGATTAGCAGGCAAGAGTCATGTTCGATGCTTTTAATCAGCAACCCACCTTGGCATACGGGATGCGCAGGAATTGGCGGACGTTGGGGTAGGTATCATTCAACATGCCGATGAAGGTGCCCGTCTGCGTCTCCACGGTCAGATTCGCCCAGTTGGAGAGTGTCCGTGGGGACTGCCAGGTAAGATTGGCATAATACGGAGGATAGACCACGGCGGACGCCATGGCAGCGCTCCCTAAAACGGAACCAAGACTCCAGGATAACTTCATGATGGCTGCTTTGCCTGGGCTTGACTGGAACCTGGAAACTCAGAAGAAGCTGAGGTGATCCTAGAGCCCTCCTCCGCACCTTATATAGCTCCAAATATCCCGTGCAAGATCCTCCATGGAGCTTCAATTCCGTCATGTATCCTGGCCGTCCAGAGAAATTCAAGAGAAAAACTAAACAGTGGGGAAGTCGGACGCTGTTTATGGCACCGACCTCCGAGCCGGTACAGATGTGTTGGAGACTAAGTAGATGGCCGATTGGCGGAGGAAGGATCAGCGGATATGTGTTATGCCGGATGGTGCGATGGGTGAATCCTCATGACAGGCTCCCCGCGTCCAAATCGTGGGGATGGACAAGCAGCACTGGCCGAAGGGTCCGGTTTTACTCCAACGACGATGCAGAATGCAACTAATTGCGGAGAATTGGGGAGGAGGACGGGATGACCGACAAATCAGCGGTGGTGCCACTTATTAAGTATGACGGTGAGTGTGTTTGAGTCCATCCTGGGTGAAGCCTGAATGAATGAATACCTTCTGAAGGCATCCTCCAAGTATTTCCTCTTGCACCACGTTGCTCATCATAATAACTTTCGATCTACAAGGCCGTCAGGGACGATGGAACTATCACGTTTTCATGTTAATGGCTGCAGCTTCACCAGAAATTTCATCGCATTTTGCTATGTACACTACCATACTCAATTATATCCGATGAAGGTCAACAACCGCCAGTGATACAAACATCATCTTCGGCTTAAGTTATTTAACCAGAAGCCCCCGAAGTGCAAGTGACGGCCAAGTCAGACGGGGTGTTCGCACACAACACTTCAGACTTGCCCGACGGCGCCTTGACGTCGAACCCACTGATGGAGATGCCACACGTTCCATCCGCACCGCAATCAATGTTGGCCACAACTGGGTCGTACTTGTCACTAGTCGTGCCAGTGAAGCTGGACACAACAATGTCAGTCAGTTTGGCGTTGCCCGGGTTCTCCTTGCAGTAGTCATCGTCCTCGCCATAGCAGCTTTGGATTTGGAAGGCATAGTCGGAATTCTCCACGGTGAAATCGGTAAAGGTCACGTTGCTGACTGTGGAGACGCCGTGATCGCCTCCACTCGGATAAGTCTTGATACCGGCCGCTTTGGTGGAGTTGATCATGGTTGCGCCCGTGACGTAGATGTTCTTGACCGAGTCGTCGCTTGACTTGCCCAGCGATCCCACAGAGATACCATGGGAGCCGGTGCAGCTGATGGTGTCCACTGTCACGTAGTTGGAGCTCGGCTTGAAGGCGACACAGTCATCATCGTTGACGACGGTGACTTCGGTGATAGTCACATAGGTACTCTCGCCAATGTCGAACCCATCGGTGTTCTTGGGCGGGTTGTCCGACTTGGAGTTTGCATCCATCTTCAGGTTAGAAAAGACGACGTTGGTGGCGCCACCCTTGACTGAGTTGAACACGTTCGGCGGGTTCTTCTGACGCAGCCCGGAGACTTCAATATTGCTGCCTCCGGTGATATACAAGAGAGTTGGGCGCGAGTAGCTGCTGTCTTCTGCAAAGAGATCCCACCTGGATGGAAACGGTCAGCCAAATGAACAGGGAAGGTTTGCTGCTAGAGAGGTGCGGCCACATACGCATCCTGGCCATTGCCATCAATGACACCAGACCCAGTCAATGAGCGCAGTTTCAGGCCATCCACATCGGAAACACTGATCATGGCGGTGCGACCGCTCCAGTAATCGGTATTGCTGGCGAACTTTAGAAGACCTTCCACCTGGATGTCGCAATCACTGCAGCTGCCCAAGTCCAGGACACTGTTTAGGTAGTAGGTGCTACCCTCAGGAAAGACGATAGTGCCCCCATTTCCGCACGAGCTCAGGGCCTCAGTGATGGCGGGCACGTCGTCGGTGGAGGAAGCGCCTCCAGCGGTTGGGGTGCATACGGCGCGAGCGTGGAGCGAAGCATCAGGAGAGCGTTGGACCTTGGAGGGAGCAGCATTGCTTAGTCCAAGGGTGGCTAACAGGAAAAGGTTACGATATAGCGCCATTGTGAACAGTCTTTATGCCAATGACTTCGGATAATCGCACTCCTTAAGCTGGTGATTAGGCTGGCGATGCCTTCGCTATATACAACTCGCATCCTGCCCGGAGGCATGCGGAAGTGGATTCCATACGGAAGTAGCATTTAATTGCAGACATGCATCCATGAGTATTGTGGGATCCCGAGACAGACCCTGTCATCTCGGCTGGGGGTCAGTGTGAAACGAGCCGGACGCTTAATTTAGTGACGGAGCAACCGCCGCACCCTGACCATCTACCTCATGGCGCTGTTGAATGTCGGCTAATTGGCCTGTGACAGCTGGCAGGGTCCTCGATACGAACTGTGAGCACGACGACGCTATTAATTCTTATGCCGAACTGCCGACTGATTCCTGCGAGTTGCGATGAAATTCCGCCCACTAACATGCGACACTCGACCGTTACAGGAGGCAAACCAGCCAGCTGACGTCTTGGAAGTGCCGATCCGGATAAATTGCGAGGGTCGCTTCCTCCCCCCCCCCCTTGCTCAGGGCTGAACCTGTCTGGTAGCTTCCCGATGGCACGCGGCCAATCCCTCTATTCTGCACGGAGTACCGTCGGAGTTAACGGCGCGTTCCTGCAGGCGAAGGGTGCTTATGCAGCTTATGTGAAACGCCATGGCGGCCTTCCCGCGCAGGGAGGATGGTTATTCATGGAAGTGTGGAGTAAATTCTCCGGCAATGGTGTCTCTTGGCGCTGGGCCACCGTTTGGCTCTAGTTGCCAGGGGCCTTTAGGACGATAAGGAACATCTGGAGATGCCATGCCATGAACTGACAGCCTTGTTGACATGTGCTCGGAAGGCTATATAGTCGCTTGGCGTGCCTGTCGATTCCTTCCTTTCTTGACGCCTTGCTAGGGTATCTTCCTTATCCTAGTTCAGAGGATCTCATAGCAACAAATCATCATGTATACTTCCTATCTTCTGAGCGCCCTGGCCGCCCTGACAGCTACCGCGGTCGGAGCTCCGACAGAGCACATCAAGAAGAGAGAGAGTCGGACCAGTGCTCCGTCAGGGTGTCTGACGGTCGGTTCAGACGGCACCTATTCCACCATCGGCGATGCGCTTGATGCCCTGGGGTCGTCCACATCCTCCGCTTGCATTTACGTTGCCAGCGGCACGTATAAGGAACAGCTCACCATCGACTATGCCGGGAATCTGACCCTGTACGGTGAGACTACCGACACCAGCACCTACAAGGATAATGTGGTGACCATCACCCACACTATCTCATCGTCGGATGCCGGCTCTCTCGACAAGAGTGCCACTGTCAACGTGGTCTCAGATGGGTTCAGTATGTATAATATCAACGTGGAGAATGGATATGGCAAGGGATCACAAGCGGTGGCGTAAGTATCCGGCTTTCCTCACAGCCAAAGAGTAGTAGCTTATAGCTTGGTAGCCTTGTCGGAAACGCAGATCAGCTGGGCTTCTATGGCTGTCAGTTCAGCGGATACCAGGATACGCTGTATGTCAAGGCGGGCACCCAGTACTACTCCAACTGCATGATCGAGGGTTAGTATTTCCCCTAATCTTGCAAGTCAGGAATTAACTGACTCGTGCAGGCGCGGTCGACTACATCTTCGGCGATGCTTCGGTGTGGTTTGGTGAATGTGACATTGTCTCCAACGGTGCCGGTGCCATCACGGCCTCATCGCGCGAAACGTCCTCCGACTCCGGCTGGTACGCCATCGACAACTGCAACATTAAAGCCGCCTCAGGTGTCTCCCTCACGGAGGAAGTCTATCTGGGCCGTCCTTGGCGTGTGCTGGCACGAGTCATCTACCAGAACTCGGTGTTGTCGGACATCATCAACCCTAAGGGGTGGACGACCATGGCAGACGGTGCGACGCCGCTGTATTATGAATACAACAACTCTGGGGCGGGATCGGACACTTCTGATCGCGAGTATGAGTCCTCCATCTCTGCTGCGGTTGACAAGACCACGGTGCTGGGCGAGTCTTGGGGAGACTGGATTGATCGGAGCTACTAAGTGTGTGGGCTGGACCAAAAATCAGCCAAGCACCTCATCGGCGGCGAGATGAGGCCATCATATGATCGTCGACCACGAGTAGTATAGCCAGTAGCCCCAATTACACTCTAATAAGATTCAAAGCTTGGCTTCTGCCCTGTTTCGTGGGTTTGAATAATTCTGTAGTGCCCGATTTTCAGCAGATCCTGCGCATATCCCGGAGAGATCCCGCCCACTCTGGAGTCAATCTCTGCTCACCACTCGGTGTTCTGATGGCGTGATGCACCCAAAATGAGGTCTGGACGTTTATAAGATAACATAATCTGGGGATAGCCCATACATAGAATGGCCGGTCGTCAATCAGCACAACTAGCAACACCACACATCACCGCACAATGTCTACCAATTCTGCAGGGAGCAAGAATATCACAGATGCATTCGACATTGAGCGACAAGCATCTGTCACTACAGCCGCTGTGCCAGCAGCACCAAAGTCTCTCGGAGCAGGCGTAAGTCATCGCCCTCATCATAACTTACACTGATCCGCTAACGCATACAACTGATCTATAGTCAGCACTAGCTCTCGGCGCCTTCGGCACGACCCTAACCACCCTCTCCCTCAGTCTGATGGAATGGCGCGGCGTGACCATAACCAACGTCTACGTGGGCAACTTCTTCTTCATCGCCGCCTTTGGACTCGTCATCACCGCACAATGGGAACTTTCCGTGGGGAATGGCTTCGCATACACGGTATTTAGTGCCTTCGGTACATCTTCCTCATAGACAACTTCCCTTCTATCCTAGCTAATGTGGAGTAGGTCTCTTCTACGCCGGTTACGGCGCAATCCTGACACCCGCATTTGGCATCGCCCAAGCCTACGGATCCGACACAGCACAGTACAACAACGCGCTCGGATTCTTCATGATCTTATGGACGGTGTTCGTATTCACGTTCCTGATCGCCTCGTTACCCATCAATCTGGCGAATATTGCGGTGTTCTTCTTTGTGGATTTGGGGTTTTTGACTGTGGCGGCGAGCTACTTTGCTGATGCGGATGGACATGCGGAATCGGCGAGGGCATTGCGCAAGACTGGCGGGGCAGCTTGTTTTGTGGCGGGGATGGTAGGGTGGTATATTGTGTTTCATTTGTTTTTGAAGGATAATAGTCTGTTGGAGTTGCCGTTGGGGGAGACGGGGAGGTATTTTGCGAAGAGTAAGAAGGGAGGAGATGTGGAGTAGATGGGGATAGAGACAACAATGTGGTGGGTGTGGGTATGTTGTCGATCAGGAAATAGTATTAGGCTTAAGTGGAGGTAGTATATATCTGGGATTAATCTACTGCAATTATTGCTGTGCACAAGATAAGCTTATGGTCCAAGCCCACCCCGTAATTGCGCTCGCTGGTTGTGCCATTCTCGGCGGGATAACGACATCTCCCATCCACTCACTACTCTGTACTACAAACACATCCACTATTGTCCCTTTGTCGATCTTCTAGCATGCAATGTGCTCACACCCGCAGATGGCGTGATTGTTGCGCGTCATTTACAAACTTCCAGCGCAATCACACATCTTTGACTACTTTTTGAGTCCATCAACACTACACACTACTCACAATCAGCAAGTAATAAATAGCCAGCGCCAGCATGTCCGCAGCAACTCATCACACCCCTCCTTCTACCACACTAAGATACCACAACCACCATCATGACCCAATCTGACATCCCAGCCACCGACCCCGCCGTCTACGATGCCTACAAGTCCCAATGGGCCTCATTACCCGACACCGCGGAGGCCTGGCTCGCCCGAGCGCGCGAAGTATCCGCCGTGCTCAGCCAGGACGCCGCGCAGCGCGAGCAAGAGAACAAGTCCCCGCGGGCGGAGGTCGCACTGCTAAAACACTCGGGACTGTTAAAGCTCCTTGGTCCTAAGAAGTACGGCGGAGGCGAACAGCCCTGGAGCGTGGGATACAAGGCCATTCGCGAGGTAGCCAAAGGCGATGGGTATACCTCCCCTGCCACCACATCCAGCAACCAAAACCACTAACAAAGAATGGAATAGATCAATCGGCATGCTCCTAGGCTACCACCTCCTCTGGTCTACAACGGCCAACATCGTCGGCACGCCCTCCCAAGCCGACCGCATCCACCAATGGATCCTCACCAACAACTACTTCGTCGGCGGAGCCGTCAACCCGCGCGACAGCGATCTCACCATCACCTCGGACGGAGAAGACATCATCTTCAACGGAGCCAAGTTCTTCAACACCGGCGGTGTCGTCTCCGACCTCACCGTCCTAGAAGGTGTCCTCGACGGAACAGGCGAACACATCTTCGCGCTGGTCGAGACCCGTCAGGAGGGGATCAAATTCGCCCATAACTGGAATAACATCGGACTGCGACTGACCGAGTCCGGAGGAGTCAAGATCGAGAACGTGCGAGCACCGTGGAGAGATGCATTGGGGTGGGATGAGGTGTCGAAGAGGCCGCGCGAGGAGGTTCTGGGGGTGCCGTTTGCGAGTTTGTTGTTGCCGACGTATGACTTTCCCCCTTCCCCTTTCCTCCATCCCTTTCTATTCATTCATTGAAGGCTGTGATACTGATTATTCGGGCAGAATCCAACTCGTCTTCAGCAACTTCTACCTCGGCATCGCACAAGGCGCCCTATCCTTCGCATCACAATACACCGTGAGCACGACCCGCCCATGGCCCTTTGGCGGGGACAACAAACCCTCCGCGACGGAGGAGTTCTACATTCTCGAGCGATACGGGAACTTCTTCGCGCATCTCCGCGCGGCAGAAGCACTAGCGGATCGGGCCGGAGAGGAGATCTCCTCGCTGTATCGAGAACACTCGGACAACCGGCCTGGGTTGACGGCCAGACAACGGGGTGAGGTGGCCGAGTGGATCGCCAGTGTCAAGGTGGTTACTACGGATGTTGGGCTGCGGGTGACGTCGGGGATCTTTGAGGTGACTGGTGCTAGGGCCACGGCTGTGAAGGTGGGATTGGATCGCTTCTGGCGTGATATTCGCACGCATACGCTGCATGATCCGGTGGCGTATAAGAATCGTGAGCTGGGGAGGTATGCTCTGTTGGATGAGGTGCCGGAGCCGACGTGGTATACCTAGAGTCACGTTTACTGATAGCGTTGTGTCAATATCCTATGTTTGGAATGATCGTATTGCTGAGATGGTAGTATAGACCACCATGATAGGTTTTCTCCACGTACAGATGAACATTATGCAACAGTAGTATCATGCTGCGCAATATGAAGCTGAATGGAGAAGCAACCAAGATAGAAATACCAAGCTTACGAGGTAAGGTACTGTGGAAGCGTTCAATTTATTATCACTAGTTACGAAAAGAAAAACCTAAAGAGAATAGCACCTCCTTCCCGCAGTCTCGATTTATCAGAAGGCTTTCGCAAAATCCCACTAACCTACTCCATCTGCATGCTTTGGCCGCGTTGACTAAAAGGCGGAATGACGGCCAAGATCGCTGCACAGGAATAATGAGTGCCGATGCTAGCTTGATTGCCATAAGAAATGTGAGAAAATGCCATCTCCTCATGCTTGGGCCCGGTGAGCCAGATAATGCCGGGGAGGTGGTATGACGGCCAGAGATCGTTGACCACCTGGCAAGTGAAAAAGGTCAGTTTTCCATGTTCACAAAGACACTCCTTGAAATGCGACTTACCTTCTTCTCATCCTCATCCTCTCCGCGCTCATCCGTAAAGTAGCTTGGGAACCGCGGAGCCACATAGGCAGCCCCGGCCTCGTAGAGGCTGTTCGGCTTCTTTGGCAGCTGGTGCTTGTCTCCCAGCGAGAAGGCTTCGGTCATTTCCACCACTTCGCGGGTCAACAACAGCCGTCTCCAGTGCTGGTCGACGTCAAGTGCACTGCTGGCCTTCCAGGGGTACATCTCCCTGTAGCTGAGGGGTCCCTCTTTGCCCTTCTTCAGGTATTTTTGTGGAACAGAACGACGATGGCTTCTCCGGGACCGATACCCATATTCACTCTCAGAATCGGAGCTTGAGGCCCCTGTGACTGAGTCTTCCTCAGAGTCCATCAACCGGGGTTCATCATTACCGACATAGACGCCATAGCGTCCCAGGACCGGGAGGATGCGGACCGGGATACCAAGTGCTTCAAAAACTGCATAGACAACAAGATCGGCGCCCTTCAAGGCACGCGGGAGTTGCAGCTCGGCTAGCTCCGAGGAATGGGGATAGGCATGGGAGCAGAAGACCCCCAACACGCCGCCTGACATGGACAGCCAAAGTTAGTACATTGCACGTGCAAGGGGACTGATTAATAGGGGGGCATCATACCGTCTTTTAGGAAGCCAGGGGTGGTGAGGAGACTTTTGATCAATCCATAAAGTGGAAGCGTCTGTGGATCCAGAACAGGACGGATGGGCGCGAGTATGGCACCGGGCATCTCCCGTACATACAGATTGTATGTGAGAGTGATCCGATGGCCCGAGCTAACGGTCTCGATCTCATGCTCGCAATCCGAGTAGAAGGCCGCCCACTGGATACTCGAGCTGCTCTGCCGGCTCCAATCAAAGTTGGTCTCCTGCCCGTGATGCTGCACAGTCAGGTTGCCTCCCGCGAACTGGCACGGCAGGCAAACCACGAGTGAGCCAATCTGATGCTCCGATCGTGGCGTGTCGACGTGTTTCCGGAAATGCCCAGAGGGCCCCGAATATACCTGCAGTGGATTCAGTCAGCGCATGGGGAACAGTAGGAGGAGCATGGTGCAGAACGGACATTCAATTTGTACAACTCAGCCTTCAGCTTGCGGAACTGCAGGCAATTTTCAGTATGGCTACTGATACCCGGGAGAAGGATCTGCTCGATGAGCTCGATAATGCCAAAATCGGCTGGGTGGAAGCTCGTCAGAAATTGGTCGGGTTCGAGCTTGCCTGCCCGACGGTATTCAGGGTCAAGGATGTCCTGCCCACCCCTACCAAAGCTGGCAGGTTGACAAGCATCAACAAGCCCTTGCACGCCACGGAATGAAGAGCCACTGGCCTCACTTGGCACCGGCAGCGTGAATCTGTGTGCGGTGGAGTCGTGCTCGGCACCCCAGTGTACCATCTGCACACGGGGCGAAGTAGGTCCAGCTGCAGATTGCTCGGAGCCGATGGGGCTCGTGATTGGGATCCTCCCTCCGCATGCAAAGGAGGCAGATGAGGTTTCGCTGTCGATCGCTTCTCTCAACTGCTGACAAGCCTGCGTGAAGGCGCCAGTCGCTAGGGAGGAAGCTCCGGTACTTTTCCCTCCTGCTGCTGCCAGACGTGTCGCACTCAAGGTGTCTAGGAGTCGGTCGATGAATCGAGCGCGGGTTATTGGACGACCTTTTGTCTCACGAACGTCTCCTTTGAGTTTCTCTTCCGGTCTATCCTTAGTTTCCGTGCCTTCTGCATCAATCTCTTCTGCACCGGTCTCTCCATCGGTCTCTTCTTCATCGCTCTCTCCTCCATCAGTCCCTGCTGCATCGGTACTTTCTGCGTCGGTATCGTCTGTCTCCATATCATCTGTCTCCATAGCCTCCGATTCCTCATAGTCCTCATCATCAATAAAGTTCTTCTGAAAGGTTTGCTCCTTGTTATCCTCGTGCTCATCTTCCTTGTCCTCGTCTTCCTCGTCTTCGGACATCTTGGTTTGCACAGCCCTATATCGTCTATGCAACCGTCGAAGCACTTTCTCGTTGGCAAGAACATCGGTGTTTTCCTCCACATAGCCCGGAACAAGACGATTCAGGTTGTCCCGGAGTTCAGAGGCGATTTCCAGCAGCTCCTCGGCACCCTTCTTCTTCCATCTTAATGGCGTTGGCGGCTTCTTGGGACCAATATCCCCGTAGTCCCGGCGGTCATTATCTCGGTTCCAGTCCAGCTGAGAAATGATGGAATGATTGAGCCGGTGAACGCGCACGAGAAACCTATCAAGGCATGCATCGACTTTGCAATCCTGTCATAACCGGTCAGCATGGCACCATAGAATCTTTTTTTTCTTCCTCATATGCTATTGGGGTTGGATTATTTCCATTATTTTTTGATGGAAGAGAGGGAACAGATTTGGGTAAGACAAAGGATCCAAATCGACAGGTTAGGAGGACACGGAAATTACCTCGATGGCAGTTTTATTGGCCCAATCCTCCAGGTCCGCGAGAGTGCGCTCAAAGCGGGGTGGCGAGCCAGGCATTTTTCTTCTGTTACCCATGACAGCGGTTTTAGAAGTAGGTGTTGGGATGATGATAGGAAACAACTGAATGTCTGGGGGTGAGGTGGGCTGGGTATTTATGCCGCGGGAAGGGGAGTCCGGACAAAGAGAGAAGAGGACAAAGAGTTACGGCACGGAAGATACACATCTGCATGGCTTTCAGGCCGCACAGGCAGCAGCCTGGAGTGTCGAGGTCTTAACCATGGCCTAGCTGCATGAGCCATGTGTAACCAGGCGACACACTGGCAATAGTGACATGTCAAACAATTCACACACCATAAGAATGAAGAATCCTGACTGGCAGTAGAGGTTGGACGGCTATTGGCCGTTCAGGTGTATGAACACGGAAGGTTCCGAATATGATTCACCTTTGGAAATGGACCATCAACCTCGTCTGTCTGGTATGGAAAGAGCCATCACTTTGAACGTATAAACTGCTCTATTGCAATCCACTTATTTCCTTGTGAGATTGCTGGTTCGGTGAACTGCGAGACATAATTTGGCTAGATTCAATTCTACTATATTTTTTGGTTGATGACAATGAGAGCTCAACTTTCGCAGGTATGGGAGTATTGAAGCATGAAGTGACTTCTGGGTTTCAGGGTCACTGCGATTATATCTGCTGATATTTCTCGAGATGACAGCGTATTTAAGTGCAGCTACAGAAATCCTTTACATCGATATATATCCATAGAACCCAATCGGTCAATTACTTTCGATTGTTAATCTCACTTTGCTACGCTGATCGTAGCCATTTATATATACTATTAATACTGCGACTAAAGTGAAATGTCCAGTTTACTTACACTTCGCTACACACCTGCATTTTGCTTGAATCAGACATCCTGTACCATCAGGGCTAGCATTGATACTATATAAAAACAACTACGCTATATGTTGGCGATGAACATCTATCATTCCGACCTTCCCAGCCATCAGGGTGGATTCCTGTGTTTCAGGAGCCTCGTGAGCATTCCACATGACATCAGGATCGGCGCCAGGAGCACCCACGATATATAAAGATAGCTCCGGACATTGTTTCCTTCAACACCTTTCATATTCCGATCATGATCACCTCAAAGGCCTATACCTTTCTGGCTATTGCCTCCACCGTCATCTCATCACCCGCTCAAGTAGCCTTTACCTCCACCACACCATACCTGGCAAATGCCGAGTCTGCTGTCACAACTCTGCAGAAATGGTACAATCACACTACAGGGCTGTGGGATACGACCGGCTGGTGGAATAGTGCCATTTGCCTGACCGTGCTGGGCGATCTGACAGCTCTGGATCCTTCGATGCTCAACTCGAGCGCAGCAACGTTCAACAACACATTCATCCAAGCGCCAAAGTCTAGTCTTTCCCATGGCACTCGCCAACCACCGTCACTCTACAGGCGTCAGTTACCCGCAACTGAAGCCGAACAGGGTGCTGGGTTTCTCAATAATTATTACGATGACGAGGGGTGGTGGGCGTTGGCATGGATCCAGGCCTACGATCTAACTCACGATCGGCGATACCTTGACACTGCAGTTGGCATCTTTGATGATATGACAACCGGGTGGGATCCTACGTGCGGAGGTATCTGGTGGGACAAAATTCATACAGCCAACGGGGCAATCGAGAATGAGCTGTTCCTGAGCGTCGCTGCTCACCTAGGGAGACGGGATACCCACAACGCGTCTTACTACCGTGACTGGGCACTAAAAGAATGGAATTGGTTCGAGAACAGCGGGCTAATAAATAGTCAAAATACCATCAACGACGGCCTAGACCTGACGACATGTCAGAATAACAACGGCACCGTGTGGAGCTACAATCAGGGCGTGATTCTTGGGGGACTGGTCGAGTTATCGCTGCTGGTCTCCAACGCGTCGTATATTACCACAGCGCAGCAGATTGCCGATGCAGCTATACAGGCATTGAGTGACTCCGACGGGGTGCTCAAGGAATCCTGCGATCCGAACTGCACCGGCGATGCGCTACAGTTTAAAGGAATCTTGATGCGGAATCTTCAAATCCTATACCAGGCTAGTCCCAACGATGGGATAAAGCAGTTTCTACAGCAGAATGCCAACAGCATCTGGCAAATTGATCGGGGCGATGGGAATCAGCTTGGTGCGGTCTGGTCAGGGCCTTTCACTGCTGCGGATGCGTCAACCCAGAGTTCTGCCTGTGAAGCTCTAGTGGCAGCGGCGGCCATTCGCTGATATTATGTGTGACTGGCGTAGTGAG
The DNA here is from genome assembly GCF_001889945.1 of Aspergillus brasiliensis CBS 101740. Lineage (NCBI taxonomy): Eukaryota > Fungi > Ascomycota > Eurotiomycetes > Eurotiales > Aspergillaceae > Aspergillus > Aspergillus brasiliensis. The sequence goes on from NW_027137458.1 coordinate 197,359, forward strand.
TGCAGGATAATATTGAAAGAGAGCCGGATTCACGCTGAACATCCATGGAATTGCACAGCGATCACCGATCACCAGTCACGGGACTGGTGCACCCGTCTGCCATATAAAAGCCTGTTCCCCCGTTTTCTTCTCAATTTCATTTTCTTTCCTCCTCCATCCTCCGTGTGTTACCGGTGCCTGAACCAGTGCGCTGGGTGCACAGAATCTCAAAATGCTCGTTTTGATGCGGGTCTCTCGGTCAAGTCAACCTCTGATCGTCCAATGAGGCACAGAACAGCACCAGCGCGGAGCATGACAGTGAATCACCGAACTGGCCATGGATTCTACTACCTTTCAGCTCCACGCTGGAGTGTTTCTCTCATCTCACATTTTCTCATCTCACTTTTCCTATACAACGCGACTGTTTAACTCACCATCCTACCTGGATCAGTCCGTCAGATCAGTCCAAGAATCGAGGGGAAAACGTTGAAAGATGGAGTCACCAGACTACATACTGGATCCAGAAGGAGAGATCATCATTGCTCTGAAATTTGCCAATCCTGTCTTCGTCCCCTGTGAAGAAGGACGACCGCACAAGGACAACTCTGAAGTCGTGAGTAAGGAGCTGTTGCAGCGTTGGATGGCAATGGCTATAGATGCCGGAATCTTGGAGGAGAAGTACAAGAAGCTCACGATCTCTCCACTCGGGGATGAAGATGAGGACGACAAAGAGGCGGCAAGTGAACGGGAGAGTGGCATCTGGGGAATCGGCGGGCCACCGGTCGACATACTCCCAAGCTCACTGCTGACGGAAGTGGAACGAGCAGCACGCAGGAGTGCCAGACAAGCGTGGCAAAAGCTGCTCCTGGGCGAAGAGGACGAGGCTGGCACCGAGACTGGCACCGAGACTGGCACCGAGACTGGTGCCGAGGCCGTGGTTTGCTTCCAGGCGTCGGCCAAGCATCTGATGGCCGCTTCCACGTACTTTAGGGCCCTTCTCACCTGCGGCATGGAAGAAGGTATCCAATTTCAAAGAGAAGGAACAGTGCGAGTATCAGCAGAATATTGGGACGAAGAAGCGCTACTCTATGTTCTCATGATCATCCACTGCCTTCATCATGAGCTTCCGGAGAAAGTCGACTTGGAGATGCTGGCGAAGGTCTGCGTCGTTGCGGACTATTACGATGTTGGAGATGCGGTCCGATTCGCGGCACGGCCGTGGATCGCCAAGCTTGACCCTCAAGTGCCCGAGGACAGGTACCGCGAGGCCCTGCTCTGGCTGTGGGTTGGGGTCTTTTTCCGAATGCCAGGTGTGTTCAAGGCGGCGAGCTTGACCCTGATCAAGGAAGGAAAAGAAGACATGCCTCCGCTGGGTCTTCCGATTCCCAAACCGATTGTGGGTGAGTGCATCTTGAGTCGGTAGACTTCAAAGTCCACTGCTGACCGTTCCTTAGATGAAATCAACGCCCGCCGAGTCAAAGCCATTTGGGAATTGATGAGCCACGTCTATGGCGTCCAAAACGACTACTTGAGCGGGGAGAGAGGGTGCTCGTTTGAATGCAGCGCCATACTGTATGGGGCTCTGACGAAGAATCTCTGCATGTACGGGTTGCGCGAGTCTGATTTCCGGCCACCTTTTCCCCACCGTAGCTACACGTACCTCGTCCATGTGATTGATCGGTTCAGACTTCCGCGATGGTACGATCCCAGGAGTTCCAAGTATCTCTGCTGGCAGTATTGCGAGCACGAGTGCCACGACGCCCACTTCTGGGAGCTACGGGCCGGAAGGTGCTTCGAGGAGGAGGGCATGGAGCTGAAGGAATTTATCGAGATGGACTGACTGCTGCGAACCCAGTTTGCCTCTACATACGTGCGACGTGGATTTTCTGAAGAGATAGTTGGAAGATTGATGACTAGGATAGTGCAATGGAAGTAGTGAGGTAGTATTTGAAGACTGTATCTAGGAATTGCATTTGATTTGTTGTGCTGTCTCTCCTTGACTTCTGTAGTTCTGCCTCAGGAATACACAAGTAATCATGTGCTGAGCTACTCCAAAAAAGGTTTAGTCTCTGCATATTACTCATCCAGAATTTCCCAACTGGGAAGTGACGTTCCAGCCAATCAGAGAAAGCACAATGACCTTGTGGGCACTGCCTGAGGCAGCATTGCCTCCCGCAATAATGAAAAGGAAAAGCCAGAAAATCAACAGAAAAGTTGATTGTCGGCAAGTCACTTTACCAGGTGTCAATATCATTGTCATTCTTCGTATATCGGGCATATATCAAGCAGGTTATCGATGAGAAGCTCTAGTGCGGATGGACCATCATCTCGACCTTTGCCCTATCCCGATCCCAAAATGACTTCAGCTCAGGCAGCCTCACTCTGCCTGTTCATGTTCAAAGCCATCAGGGTATCTATTCAATGGTGTCATGCATAAGAAAGATTGCACATCCCACAGCGTATCATGACTGACTATTAATTGCCGTCTGCAGCTGCAGCATTCGATGGCTCTGACTGCCTCCGTTCCAGGCTTTGCCATGAAAAGATCCGCAGTATCCACTGAGCTTTGTGGTTCCATGCCACAGCCATCATCATTGGCTCCTTCACCATGATGGCAAACCGATTGACCATTCAGACGAAGATCCGAGTGGACCCGAATCGGATAATGGAGATAAGAGCATTGCTGACGAACTGCAGAAAAAATTGAGAGGAAAAGGAAAGAAAATTGGGGGTACGTAAAATGGCGGTGCCGAAATAACCAGCTCACCACCAGGTCTCCGAATCCGAATTTCAGTGACCTGACCCTAAGCAGCGCCCCATCATGAGTTTACCAGCAGCAACAACAACAATAACAGTCGAAAAACGGCTGCTCGCAACGGCAGAACATCTCAATGTCCCTAATAAATTGCCTTCAGCGTCAGTTCCGTGGGTACACCCTCATCTAGAACAGGGCGTGGTGCCGATTAAAGGCCGCCAGCTGCGTGCCTCGCAACCCATCCGCCAGGGCGAGCTGCTGATGATTGACGTGCCCTATGCGCTCATTCCTGTCGTCGATGATCCGGCCAGTAGCGATAGTCTTCTGTGCAGCAATCCAACCTGTAGTCGTCAGACGCAACACGGTTCGGGACGAATTTCATGTTCCAATCGCTGTCTCGCAGATGTAGTCTGGTGCAATGCAACCTGCCAGGAAGCTGATCATGTACGCCATGAATTCGAGTGCACCTGGCTGCAGCGATACGCCTCTCCCATCCGCGCAAAATGGGGCGAATACGACTTTGGCATGATGTGGCTGATTGTCCGCGTCCTCGCCACACGACATCTGGAGCGACAGCAGCTGCTTGAAATCAGCAACGAACCGAATCGGAACTTCAAGGGTGGCTGGGAGGCCATCCAGTCCTTCTGTGGCTCGATAGAGAGCTGGTCACACGCCCAGGTGCGATCATGGACGGCGTTGGTCAAGAAGTACCTTCGCAGTAGTCCGATTCTGCCACACGACCTGAGTGTGGATGACATCGTGGCTCTGATCTGCCGAGAGGAGGCCAACTCCTTTGGCTTGTATCCGCGAGAGACGGGCGAATATCCTGTTCCAGAGCCCCCGGTCGATCGGGGAGATCAGTTTGGTGCGGCTGTATATCCTCGAGCAGCGATCGCCAACCATTCGTGCGGTCCTAATGTAAGTGACCCGGAGTCTCCGTCTGAGTACATGCTAACATGACCGTTCAAGATTATCCATAAACCAGACCATCACGGACGCATGGTATTTACTGCCTCGAAGGACATTGCCGCGGGTGAAGAGTGCTGCATATCCTATTTCGACCTGAGCAAACGCGTTGACCTCAAATCCCGTCGAGATCACCTGCAGGGTCTGTTCCGGTTCGTCTGTGGATGTGACCGATGTACGGCTGAGGAGCCGTCGGACAAGGAGTCCGACTGGGTTGGACTACCTTTCTTGGAATAGATGCTTATAGGCTCGAGAGTGACTAGTGTTCTCGGCATACTCTTGGGTCGGTTTCGTTTTTCGCAGTTTAAGCGCCAATGTATCACCAGCTGGCTGGTGGGATTTATATAGATATCTGATAGAAGAGATGATACAATTCTTGGTTTATTCTAACGATCCACGTAATCATTCTCTTCCTGTCTCGTGCCATTTAAGGTTCTGCCAATTCTTCATTTCCAGCTCGATCATTTACGCGACATATGCTGTGTCAGCGTACATCTGGTGGTTGATGGCTAAATTAAGCTCGTCCCGAAATACTCTAGAATTCTAGAGGACATATTCCGGAAATAAACGCCGCTTTGCTTTTCCTCTACCATTATCAGCCAAGATCAGGCTACACGATCGCCGGCTGCCCAATACCTCGCTCTGATAGCAGTCCAGGCTGATCGCACCAGATTATCTGCATCTCAGTGGATACACTCCTCTCATAGGCCGAACCCCGCCCGCAGCCCCAACACGGCGCTTCTGATGCAGAAACGTGGGGGCATCTCAAGTTTCAATTGTGGTATGCACGTGTGCTTGCGCTTAAATAAAAGGTGATGCTCGTAGTTAGGGATGGGCACGCGCAGCTGTTAATCATGGATAGCAAGCTCTGTCATCCCGACCCTGGCGTGGCCGACGCCAGCGACCATGCTTCATCCTCGGGAAGCCCGAATATCACGGCAGGATCACAGCATCTGCACCGCAAGCTGGGCGGGAAAGAGGTTCAACTCTTTGCGGTCGGGGGAGCTATTGGAACATGTATGTTCCACCTCAGCATGCCGGTATCATAGAGAAACCAGCGACTGACTGTCCGTAGCGCTCTTCGTCCAAATGGGAGCCATGTTACCTAAAGCCGGCCCTGCAGGTCTCTTGATAGGATTTCTTGCATACACGCCTATCATCCTCGCTGTCAATCAGTGTTTTGGTGAGCCGTCTTTTTCGTGCTTCCCCGTTGGACATGGCCACACTGACACGTCCAGCGGAGATGGTCTGCTATTTGCCAATCCCTTCACCATTTATCCGCCTCGCCGGTCACTGGGTAGATGATGCCCTTAGCTTTGCTATGGGATGGAACTTCTTCTTTACCATGGGTTGGTGATTCGCCTTCCCAGAGAGTAGATAAGCTAACGTCTGCCAGCATTCGGCATTCCGTACGAGATCGTCGCCATCAACATCCTTCTCACGTATTGGACGGATCGTGTGCCTGTAGCTGCTGTGGTGGTGATTATGTTGGTGCTTTATACGTACGCGCTCCCACTTCAAAAGCTCTAACCTCACTCATGCAATGTCAGATTATTGAACATGTTCACTGTTCGCTTCTTCGGAGTATCAGAGTTCTACCTGTCATTCTTCAAGATCTTCCTCATGGTTGGACTTTTGCTGTATACTTTCATTACCATGGTCGGAGGCAACCCACGGCACGATGTATATGGCTTCCGATACTGGCATGATCCGGTACGTGAGCCCCCTTCACTTGAAGCATAGGTCTGGCTACCGACATGCAACAAGGGAGCATTCGTATCCTACATTGTACCCGGTGGAACCGGACGCTTCTGCGGCGTTCTAGCATGCATGATACAGGGTTCATTCACGTAAGACCACCTAACCTACCTTCTTCCTCAATCTCACCACCGCAATAGTATGGTCGGACCCGAATACATCTCCATGGCGGCCGCCGAAGCCGCACGACCACGACGCGTAATGCGCAAGGCGTACGCATCGTACCCGTGGCGCCTAGTAACCTTCTTCATCCTGGGAGCGTTGTCCATCGGCATTCTCATCCCCTACAACGATCCTATACTTGCCGCCAATCTAGGAAGTGGAACTGGAGCTGCGTGAGCCCTCACCATCCATCTCTACCTATACTACCACCTAACTCAGATATGCTCTACCAGCTCCCCCTACATAATCTCCATGACCCACTTCACCATCCCCATCCTCCCCTCCATCACCAACGCCCTAATCATGACCTCCGTATTCTCCACAGGAAACAACCTCGTCTTCTCCGCCTCACGCACCCTCCACGGCATGTCCCTCGAAGGCCGCGCCCCAACCCTCTTCACCAAATGCAACCGCCACGGCCTCCCCTACAACGCCGTAGCTGTACCCTCTCATTCTGCCTCCTCGCCTTCCTCCAAGTAAACACCAACTCCTCCACCGTATTGAACTGGCTGGTCGGGATCATCGTCTCTTCCTATCTCCTAAACTACATCGGCACGTGCATCACATACCTACACTTCTACGCTGCGCTGCGTCGTCAGGGTATTTCTCGCGATACGTTGCCGTATAAGGGCCATTGGCAACCGTATGCGGGGTGGTTTGCCCTGGTGGGGACCGTGGTGATGACGCTGGTTATTGGGTTTGAGGTTTTTCTACAGGGGCAGTGGGATGTGAAGACTTTCTTTTTGGATTATACGATGCTTGCGGGGTTTGTGGTTGCGTGGGCGGGGTGGAAGGTGGTTAAAGGGACGAGGTATGTGAGGCCGGGGAGGGCGGATTTGGGGGTAAATGGGTTGAAGAGGGAGATTGATGAGTATGAGAGTGTGGTTGAGGGTGAGGTTGAGGATGTGGTAGGGGTGAGGGGGTGGTGGAATGGGTTGTTTGAGTAGGGGTTTACTTTGTTGTGTGGGAGTCAGTAGCTGTGCTGCAGATTGATCCTTATATTGCCATAGAGTCAGACGATAGGTCTTTGGTGGTACTACTCAGTATATGGGAGATCAAACGATGGCCCCGTGTTCTGCCGACTGGTGTGCACTCTCTCCAGTCGAGACATTTCCTGCCTGATGCGCTCTCCGAATCTCTCTGGCTCTGTCTCTGCTGGCTCTCCTGCTTCTGTCTCTGCGTCCCCAGCTGGTCCCGCTTCTCCATTGGGACCGGGGGTTTCCTTGTCGGCTTCCTCTGCCTCAGCTAAGCGCTCCTGCGATTCTTTCTTCGCCTCCTCCGCCAGCACGGCGTAATGCGCCCGCCGATACACACCCAACGTACTAAGCGACATCCCGACAATTTCATACGCAAATAGTACTGGCAACGCGTAATCCAGCTGGGGATTACATCCACCGGACCAGATATCCACCATGACCTGGAAGACAGCATGCGCGGGAAGGGCATATCCCCACTTATAGAAACCAGGAGACAGCTCAAATGGCAACAGAATTGAGGAGACATTGAGCACCACCCACGAGATAAGCGCCATGGGAACAAATGGTGGTGCTAACCAGATGGTAAACACATCGAGGACGAGGAAATTCAGATGGGCGAACAGCCACAACGCCATCCAGGTGATCATGAACTGGGCGCCGTTGACATGCCAGCCATACCTGAATGCCCAGATTGCGCCGGTCGTGCAGAGCGAGCCGATGAAGGTGTATGTGGCTGAGATGAGCTGACGAATGATGGCAATGCGGTGTGCAGCGACAGAGGTGTAAAGATGGAATTGCTGGTAGAGACCGTTGAGGTAGCCCAGGTAGAAGAATTCTTGGATGAGGATGAGGATGACGACGAGGGTGTTGTAAATAAGGCGGGAGCCTTGGGTGGTGGGTTGGATGTTGATAGTGGAGAGGGTCCAGGGGTCAGCAAGAACAGATATGGCAGCCTGGTCAGTAGTATTCATGGTTTGAAAGATGGATTGGCCGTTTGTGGTGGTGTAGACTATACGGGCAGCTTCGGATAGAGCGAGGATGTTGGAGTGGATCGCCGAGTCAACGACGGTCGAGTAACGCGCCTCATTCCAGACGAGGGTCATCACATCGTTTGCGTTATAGGAAGCGGTCCCGATACCGGTGAGAGCAGCTGACAGACGTGACGACGCGTTCGGGACGATATACAAGCCCCCCCAGTAGTGAATGTTGCAGACGCTGGAGACGATCGACGCGGGATTGGGATAGGCCTGGGCGGATTGTTCGCGGAGGGTCGGAAAGCCGGGCCCTTGTAGCTGTTGGTAGGCAGCGCGCACAGCCCGACCGATTGCCCCGCCATCGTAGTCGATGAAGACGACATTAAGATTATGGATATGGGTGGTTTGTTGAAAGATAGACCCGAAGAGATAGCAGAACAAGCCGAGAAAAAGGAGTTGTAAGATGAGCAGGTTGATGGCGGCGGCTTTGAGGACGGCCAAACGCAGCGGGCGCACCTCCGGGTCGTGGATGCTGCGATGAGGGCGTTGCCGGGCAGCGGCATAGAAGGCCATCAGTTTATCTCCTACAATATGATATTTTTCTTTTCATCAGATGAATATCAGATGTCATTCAGATGAGCATCCTCCTGGTAATGGTGATCGGAGGTTGGGCCGGAATCGCGGGGACGTCAGTCGGCGGAAGGTTCCATGGTTGAGCCATGGATACGAGATCTGGATACGAGATCTGGTTCAACCCTTCCACTGACTACTAGTACTATCTAACTGGTGGTATCCTTTGCACTAATTGCAATTGGTGAGTGCCTGTCATTGATGACTGTGGGGTCTGGAAGGTGGTTCTAGTACACAGGCAAGACCCGATCGAAGCCTATTCCAACGCCATGGAAGCTGGCTACTGTTCTTTCCGCTGCACCCGGTAGTTGGTTAGATGGAATGGGTTCAAAGTAGATGGACCAAGAATTCCCAGCAGCCTGTGCTAAGATTCGATTCCCATCCATCTAGTTTCTCTTCTACTTCATTAGACAATAAATCCTTCCGTGTACATTTGTGGGCAGTCAAGAGTACTACTCACCATCATGTGACAGATCTCATCCTCCTCCCCTTTTGACCGCCTCCCGGCCACCAATCAGTGGTCCCTCCCAAGCTCGCCCAGATTGTCGACAGCACGAAATGTCGGTGCGATCAAGTCACGACTCGTTCATCCTATTCTCTTGCTTGTCTGTGATTTTGACGATCTATACCACCTTTGCAGGGAGTACACGCCATCAAGGCGGGTCTGTATTGAAAAGAAGTCCCAGACAGTTACCTAGCGGTCGGTGCGCAATCGGATACTTGCCTGGCGGGATGTCCTGCCACTGATCCGTTCATGAAGGGACTTGATCTCTGTGAATATTATGGGAATCTGAGCGCTTATAACCCTCCACCTAGAAAGTGGTCGATACGTTAGTGATTTGATGGCCTATTGTTGATCCACTGCCTCCCCCCAAGGCCAAGTTTCCCTCTTAACCGCCGCCTCCCCGCCAGAGCAACAAACAAACATGGCTGACTCTACTCCGTACTTTAGGATAGTTCTCATCCACTACCGTCCCGGAGAGAGAGTCCTACGTTGAGAATAAAAGGCAGCGACAGAAGTAGTTAGATATTTTCGGCAAGATGGGCGAGAATGAAAATATTCATGTTTCACGAACATCGTGTCTACTATGTAGAGAACCCCCAATTGCCGGAGCATGCATCTTAGGTGAGTCTCGCGGGTCCCACCGTCCAATGCCAACCCGCCAGGCCTCGGCCGCTGTTAACCACGAACCGAACAAACAGATCTCACCTACAGCCGGTTGGTGGTACCACAGTGCCACTCCCCATGCGGGAGGTGCAACTACTCCCCATATCCGATGGTTTGGTTTCATCAGACCTGCTATCGCATTTTGGAGGCCACCTACGAACCATCCGAGAAGCCATCAGCGGAAGATCTTGAGAAATTTGCGGCGGCAACGAGGCCTGTTTACCGGCCGCTCGACCCGGAGCATAACGATGTTGTGCCTACCTTAGAAGGACTTCTCAGCAAGTATAGTGCACGCATCGTCCAGAATTGTTTCAGTCAGAAATTACTTGCGCGATTGCCACTGGAGATTCTACTCATGATTTCGGAGCTCATTGCACCGTGCTGGTTCCTGACAGTATTCGGAGAGAGCCGTCGGCTCATTGAGCACCTGAGATGGGACAGTAGGATTCAAGACCCTGAGATCGACCTTTCCCGAGGCATCTGGATGTCGAGACTCACATACAGGGGCAATTCCTACGTGGCCCGCCTGAGCCATAGTCCGCTGAAATCTACAGCATACTCGTGCGTATCTTATATGAAGCTGCCAAGAGGATTTCACAAGCTTGTCCTGTCAACAGATAATATCGGCCTGCGTGGAGTTCAATTTCTAGGCAATGGGTCTACCCCGACACGAAATGGGTCGCCATGGTACGAGATTCTCGACATGCAGGACTCGCAACTGAAGATTCGGGTGAGCTTCGATGTATGCTTAAGATCCAGGGCTGTAGTTGGGGCTAGGGCTGACGTCCTCTTAGGGCCTCTTTGTGAGAGATGTTCGACCTACCGGAAATGATTCCGGAAATGGTACATCATCGGCGTCGATAAAATGGACCTCCCCGTCTTCGCCCGACTTCCATGCACGGAACTTTGTCTCCCATCGTCAAGAACATCGGCTACACTACATGGCGCTCGATCCTCCCGTCCAAGGTCTTCTTGTTTGTTCTGCCGCCGGTCAGACTGTCGGTATCCACGCTTTTTCGGGTACCAACCAAGCCTTCAAAAAATTCGTTGATTCGGCGGATCGACGTGTAAAGAAAATTCGTAAACTGTGGATGTACTTCCCTCTCAATGATAATGAAGAAATCCGGGGTGCTTGGATTCGAAAGCTGAAGCTGCCCCAAGGACCAGCAGCCAATCATACCTTGCTGGTATGTCCATCATCCCTCCTTGTTTTTGCTCCGATGACTTACCGGTTAGCTCCGAACCTCCCTAGGAAGAACCATGACCTTTGGGCCCCAAATTCCCCTTCGCATCGTGGGGGTATTCGAATATTGCGCGTTGACCAAGGACACGGATGGTCCTATTTGTCGTGTTTCTTTTTCCGTTCTAGAGATTGTTGTCATTGAATCAGTCGTCGAGTTAGAAGAGATGCCTTGTTGAAGCTGTTGGCATAGGCAGCAGTGGAGCTAGATGTTGTTAAATACCGAATATTGTCCATATGTTCCCCTGGCAAATACGTAGATGTTGCGATGTCCTTGAGTGAAGAATTTCTATCAATAACTTCCGAGGCTGCTTGGCAGTATAAGTGGAGATAGCCTAAATGCCCCTATTCGGAAAGAATGTATGAGAGTACATGACATGCAGATCAGAGCGAGGCTCAGAGTGAGGCTCAGAGCAACATTGCAGGTCACTCATTTGTAAACATACCGGCTAGAAGACATGACTACGCAAGTCTCCAATATGCCTCCCATTCGGCAGTGACGAATGCCATGACATCTGGGCATTTGATACTATATTCTAACGCCTTGGGCACCGACTATAGTGAATACCTATGAAGAGACCGAGATCATCTCCTCCAGAAGGGGTAGATTCCGAAAAGCTCTTCGTTTAGATCAATCTCTCGATTGAGTTACTGGGAGCTGCCAGCCCCGGTAGTATTATCGTTCACCTGCTGGTATGTTATATAAATAGGTAATACTAGTCAGCCAAATCTTAACTATCAAGGACGACTACTAGACATTTGATATCGCATGCCCCTTGCCAACGTCAAGATGTCTGACACAAGCACGCCCACGTCGAAAAAAATTCATGTCTCACGGATGTATTGCGCTCTATGTGTGGATCACCCAACTCCCCGTGAACGCATCTTCAGTAAGTCTTTGGCCTCACGAACTCTGGGTCAGTATCATCTAACCGGATAGCAGACCTTCACGATAAGGAACTCTCTCTAGAGACTGTATCAGACTGTGATATAGAGTGTGGATGTTGCAAGACTCATCCATCCCCATTGCTATGGATCCATACAAGGTGTTATCAGCTTTTAATGGCCAGCTACGAGCCGTCTGAGAAGCCTTCCATGAAAGATATCAAAGACTACTCACTGGCCACAGACCCACTTTGGCTAATGATGTATCCAGAATGTGGGAACCCTGGAACGATCCTGGAGGGTCTGTCGTCCCCGTATGCCGCAAGGCTAATTCCAGAGTCCTTCAGGCAAATTTTCTTTGGTAAATTACCCCCTGAGGTACAACGCAGGATTGCGGGATTCGTTGGTCCATGTTGGTATTTAGCGGTTCTGGGCGAGGCCCGCCGGCTCATTGAATATATCCGACAGAACAAGAAAGCGCCTCAGGAGAAGAAGCTCGAAGTCACCAATAACTTGTGGATGTCGCGGATCCTTTGCCAGGATCATTCTTACGTGTCACGGCTCAGCGATAGACCTCTCGAGGCAACTGAAGGGACTGATGTGGTTCAGATACAGATCCCTCAACGAATCCGCAAAGTGATCATTTCCAAGGACCACATTGGTGTGCGTGGGATTCAGTTTCTCGACGATGAAACTCCAGCACAAGATCAGTCACCATGGTATGAGATATATGACGTGGAGCATTCCTATCCAACACTGTTGATTGCATATGATGTAAGGCAACCTAAACCTCATTATTTTGGAAAGCAGCTGACGACCCAGTTAGTGTCCCCTGATAAAGTGGATTGATTTTGAACGCGAGAAAGGATCTCGTGCAAACACGTTGACGTGGACCTCCCCAGTTGCACCCGCTCTCCATCAACTGAACAATGCCTCTCTTCCCCAGATGCATCTGAATGGACTGCACTATATGAAACTTGGTCCCCCAGTGAAAGGTCTTCTTGTTGTCTTTAGTGGTGTCAGGCGCATACTTGGGATCCACAATTTCTCGGGCCGCAACAAAGCATTTTGGGAATTCATGGATTCGGTGCGACACTTTATCAACTGGCCAGTTAAGGAGTCATGTCCGTATTGGTTTTATTTTCCACTAAATGATCAGGAAGATATCCAAGGGGCTTGGATTCGGAATTGGAGGCAGCCCCAAGGAGAGGCCAAGGAAATATTCACCGATGCCTTGATGGTAAGTGCCACTCCATCCCAGGTTCCATTTCAGTGACTAACCGACTAGCTGCGAACCTCTCTAGGAAGAAGCGTCACTTTCGGTCCGGTATATCCGGACCGTTATACCGATGACTGTGATTACATCCCTTTGGTTCGGAACACTGATGGTCCTATTTCCGGGATATTTCACGATGGTTTCGATCCGGTGAAGGACTGTATCCAGGTGTGTGGAGCCACCTGTGACAGCCCGCGCGATGACAAAGCCCCAGTCCTGCTCCCATGGCGTAACGCTATACGGCCTCCAGGAGTCAATCCTGACGACGACCGCTATCCATGGTTCAAGACCAACGCCACACTAAGGGGTCTGACGAAGGTACAAGTGTGCAGGGACCGGACGCAGCCGCATCATCCTTGTCTGGGCATGTTGATGTTCTATGCCGACGGTCACGTTGAGTCTAGTGGACAGATCCGCTGGGACTACGGACTGGATGAAGAGATATGCGGTCCTATCATGGTTGTCAAGGGAGTGGTTAATGGAAAGTTGTTCGTAAAAGATATCCAAAGTGCGAAGGACGAGGTAGAGTCGACAGTGCGATCCCCCGGGCGGCATATTCTGCCCGCTGAGGGACTATTCGTATGGTGGTTTAGCGAGTTGGGCGATAGGCTTACCGTTTGCTATCAGCCATAGGTAGCGAAACCCATTGCTTTTCAACCCGTTTCGAAACTCACGATTACGTGTATTCCGAGTATCGAGGATGGGTACCACCAATGGTGCACAGAGAGAGAGTGAGTGAGAGTGAGAGCACCACCTCAAATAGAACAAGTACAAGAAAGGAAATAGAGATGTTGGCTTTGCCAGAAAGCGACGGAGATTATATTAGGTTCATATTATAGTGCGCATGTGTCGCCCTAGATAGCTGAGTGACGCACTCCGTCCTTTGATAATCGTGCTGGCTATACACATAGGAACCATACTTTATATTATGTCCCATCTTTATATAGAGAGGTGTAAGAGCTGTGTTTCCACTAATATATTCCGATTCTTGAGGGTTTAATTACTGAGGTAGAAGTGCAGACCAGTCCTATAGGAAAAATACCCAAAATCTGCAAGAACCTCCTTTAATGTACTCAATATAGAGAACTCTAACGAAAGGTATCTGAATGTAATTTTGCTGTAGTATACTCCTAGCTCCCAGATTCAATGCCTATGTTCTATATGCCCCCAATCCTCTGCTGTGGTCTATTGTGATGGTTGCGGGATTCACCCACTCATTCCTTGTTATAGAAATGGACCAGACCCCCCTCTGTTCGGAATCTCTTCGGAAGCACCAGGTGATTACCACTACACCACCCGGCCACAGACTAAGATGATGATGAGACCTGAACATCTAATATATCTGGTGACAGTCAGATCAGCTTTAGAGAAGCCTTGGCGTGCAATTGACAGATACATGATTAGACACCTTTGCTGTTGCAGATTGTTTTGGACCGCTCCCTTCAAAGCATACGCAGAAATGCCTTCCGGTTATAGATTGGTTGGAAACATTGAAGAGGTATTGGAAGCACAGAGGGTCATCAAATGCATCGTTCGTAATTAGAAGATCTCGGCTACGGGGCAGAAAGAATGTCTCGAGATACGTGCCAGGAGGAAGGAACGTGGAGCCAGAAGGAGAATGAAGAAGTGGCCTCAGATCAAGTAACCACCACCATTCACACAACATGTCCTCTGCTATATTATAATTACGCTTCACCCACAAACATAAGTTCTCCATCTGTTCTTCATCGACTCAACGGCATCTCTGATCTGTGAAGCCTCCGGTGAGTGGAGATCAACGTAACTATCAGCAACCCACCAGTCCAGAGAACCAAAGAGTGGCACCAGATATGTATCCACCCTCGAGAGGGACCACACCCTACACTTAGTACCAAATGACGTGAACGCGTACACCCTTGACAAGCCAGGGTGGTCCAGAGGATAATTCATACAGGCTGCGAATGCATGTTTGGTAAGTCGGTCCAGATCCTGGCGCATTGGATCCATCGCGGCTGGTTCATGGATGCCAAAGGCCATGGTTTCGATATCGCCCCTATTGAACTGTTCGATGGTGATAACGACCCGTTGGCTGAGACTGTACAGTGGCGTGGGTTGCCGGAAGACAGCCCACTTCTTTCCAGAGAAAAGGTGTTTGCCGAACAAGTGATTCCACAGTCTGGAGACAGCCCTTTCGTTGCCTGGTACCTGGGCGTCCTGCCAAAGCCTCATGAGGATGGCATCATCGGCAATGAGCGACATTGTCTGTGAATAGTTAGTTGGACGTACGCTGATATGGGGATGGGTACACCAACTTGAAGAAGTGAGGCTGGGTTTTGTTTTCGGGGCGTGGAATAAATCCTGGGATATGGATTCAACAAGCAAATGTGAGCTGTCGAATGGATTTATACGGTTGGCGAGGTAACTCAGAGGCAATTATCACAGTAGCTGTGTCTTGGAGCCTGGTACTGACCCGACGAGGCTCTAGCCTATCAATGGAGAAATCCTGTTGGGTCGGTAGAGTTGAAATTTCTTTGTGCTTCAGGCGCTGCTTGCAGATGGCGCTGACTACTACTAGATCCTTGTATGGCTTTCCCCATAGGCCTATGCATAACAAATTCCCGACGTTAGAAACCATGGCATACAGAAAAAGTGGGAATTGTCAGTGGCGTCATGCGCATGACCAACGCCAGAACTCTGTCTCTATCTTTCGAATTATAGCATACACTCAGTCCGCGGCAGACCGAAGTTAGAGGTGTGCATCCTCAGCCTTTCCCGCAAGCCCATTGACCAACGGCAGCATCCTATCCTTTTCTTGTGGCTGGACATGGAGTAGACAGAAACCCAGTGCACATCTTTCTGACTGCACTTTTATAAATACACCTCTATTCGTCAAGAAATCATACATCCCATCTGTACTCGCCCTACTATCACCCTCTGCATATAACACTCTCGCGATTCATGCAAGATGACGCCCTCAAATGCCTGCATAGTCTGTGGCTGGGAGCCAGAAAGCCCAAATGCCTGCGGCTGCATAAGCCAGGTCAAAGTGTTCCATCAGACCGGCGACATATTTCTGTGGTCATTGGGCAGCGAAGTGGTCCTCAAGGACCGAGGGAAGGGCCCTCCAACCGATGAGGCGTCCATTATCCAATTTGTTCAGGAGCAGACATCCATCCCAGTCCCGAAGGTCCTGAAGAACTGGAAAGAAGATGACCATAAGCTGATCATGATGGATGTCACTGGCCAGCCACTCAACACTATTTGGCCGAGCCTCTCCTTCGAGCAGAGACAAAGCATTGCCAAACAGACCGTTGAGTATCTGCTCGAACTTCGCCAATTCCAGTCCGATCGCATGCAATCCCTCGACGGCGGACCGGTGTTCGACAACTCTTTCTTTGTATACTGGGATGACCGTTGTCCCCGCGGCCCATTCGCCTCGGATGACGAACTCTGGGCCGAGATGGAGCGGAGATTGCCTGAATGTGTGTCAGAGGCCGTGCGGAACCAGCTCCGAAGTCTCATGCCACCGTCGACGCCGTATACCTTGACCCATGGGGATCTGAGCTCCAACAATATCATGGTCAAGGATGGCCGCGTTACAGGGATCATTGATTGGGAGACGGCCGCGTACATGCCCGTATGGTGGGAGGCTGTTTCGGGGTCAATTGCGATGCACGGTCTTGAAGATGAAGAGTGGAGGGACATTTTACAAGATGAATTCGCCCAAGGATATGAATCTGATCAAGGTCCTGCATTTAATTTCTGGACCGCCTATCTCAACCTCTGTGTCGATCCGCTCGAGGTACAAAATCTCGACAACTGGGACTATCGTGAGGATTATATGGATGATAATTGAATTTACTCCCTGAGTGATGGATTAGGTATTTTTAGAGAAGGGGTGAAGTTTCTATATTTCAATGCTAGGAGATCTCAAAACAGTAAACTCTTTTTTCGTAAACATCCCATGCCGAAACGCACCTGTAATTAGCCAACGTGAAAAAGGCAAGTTCATCAGCTGCACAACCAGCTCAATCAATAGAACATATCAGACGCGCTAGTCCGAATGTAGTATAGTGTTTATTAGGGATGATGCCTTTGTTCATCTTGTCACATCCCATGTTTATCTTCCTCTTTGTAGAAAGAGAAGCTCGCCTAATCCGTAGACAAGCATCAATCGGAGAGTACCATGTTTTCCAAGTTGAGGGGGATCACAAGGATACGATACGCAGCCAACAGCCCAGCTATCCATTCTTTGTCGCGGTAATTGCCCGCCAGATAACAAAGGAGATTAACAAAGCGATCGCTAATGTTTCATCAGGAAGGCCAATTAACCGAGACGAACTGTTCGCATATACCAACGGCCATTTCCTGGCTGATGAACAGCATCAGCTGGCTCGACGTTACGTGAGATTCGATCTCGATGCTCTCTGCAGTGTGGCTGCGGCTGTCGGTGATGTTCTATATCCTGTAGCAAGCGTGGAGAAAATGGAAGGTGGCTTTAGCAAGGCTCTTCTGATGAAGAAGGAGAATGAGTCAGAAGTCGTTGCCAAGATTCCTTGTCGGATTGCTGGACCTGCAGGGCTCACAACAGCAGCCGAAGTCGGCGTGCTAGAATACTGTTAGTCCATCTTTGCTCCTTGTTGTATGCGATAGCTGATGGGACTGCATAGTACGCAGGAACACTACGATTCCAGTTCCTCGTGTGCTCTCATGGTCTTCAGACAGTGCCAATCCTATAGGCGCTGAGTATATAATAATGGAGAAAGCCGCCGGCATTCCCTTGTATCGTAGATGGGGGGATATGGCAGAATTTGAGAAATTACAACTGATTCAGAACTTGACGAAGCTCGAGGCGCAGTTATCAGCCATCCGGTTTCCTGCCTACGGTGGTTTATATTTGCGCGACCATTTACAGGACTCAAAATATCAATGTATACGGCTCGATGATATTTCTGATCTATCGCAATCATTCTGCGTCGGCCCTTCTCCTGACCGGTCATTTGATGATCAGTCTTCCGAGCAACCTACCCCGTCAGACAAACATAGTCATCGAGGCCCTTGTATGTATCCTACATCCGCAAACTCACCTAAACTTACCATTTCGCAGGGACCACATTATCAAGACTTGGTATAGCTATTGCAAAGCGTGAGCTTTCTCGACTTGCGGAAAAGCCACCTAACAAACCATGCATGTTCTATCATGGCAGTGTCGAAGAACATGCCCAGCTTCTTGACTTCACAATAAACCTCATGCCCATGCTAGACTCACATCCAGCATTGATCCAAGCCGGGAAAGCCACCCTGTGGCACACCGACCTCCATACGGGGAACATCTACGTGGCGCCCGAAGACAGCACTAGAGTCGTCTCAATTATTGATTTCCAGTCTCTCGCCGTAATGCCCGCTTTCCTCCAATCTCGGTGGCCCGAATTCCTCAAGCCCCCAGACAACTACACGCAAGGATTTGTGCAACCCCAGCTTCCCGGTGGGTATGACAATATGGACGATGAAAGCAAGTTACTAGCCCGACGCGAGTGGTTGCAGGCCAAACTGGCAAAAGGATATGAAGTTTCCACCTACCTCGAGAACCGACCCGCACATATTGCGAGAAACGTGCCACGAGTATTCCGTGAATTATTCAATCGCTGTGGGGAGGTATCTGAGGTGGGCGTTATTCCCCTCCGCGCATGTCTGATAGAGATCTTTCAAAACTGGTCCGATTTAGGCTTCACGGGGACATGTCCGTTTTCCTTCACGGAAGAAGATATCCAGACGCACGAGCGACAATTTGCTGAATACCAAGCCTGGCATGATGTTCACCGTCTCGCGCAGGAGTGTCTCGACACGGATGCAGAAGGCTGGATATCCCCCGAGCTGAACATCGAGGAAAAGCGACGCCAAAACCGGGAGTTACTGGCGATGTTCATCGAGCGCATGGCGGGAGAGAAGTCACCGGAGGAAGCGAGGAAGATGTGGCCGTTTCCTGATGACGATAAATACGAGACTTGAAGTGTAAATACCTCAACTGGATACATCGGGGATCATAACACAGATTCCACTCGAGATACGCGTCTCGCGTCTCTAAGAAGCATGATAATCCCAATCAGGCTTAGCCCCTCCTTACTCATCAGCATGACATAATTTCCACCTATTACACACTAACCCGAACCGGAAACTATATTACATAATGGATATGTTTCCCCGTCCCGAGTGAAATTTCATGTTTTACATGAAAAGTGAAATCCATGTTTTACAGGCAACATTTCATGGCAATTTCTGCCAATATAATGTACAAATATGCTGATATTTTTACATGTTTACATACTTCATCATACTCTCATCTAATCTATCAAATTTCAGGTTTAGAATCTGCCAGAATTCTAAAGTTTTCGTGATTGTAATGACATTCCTGCATGAAATTTCAGTGGTGAATTTCATCCTCCCTACCCCGAATCCCCAACCATTTCCCCCGGACTAACTAGTAACTACTCCATAGAAGTAGCCGTCCCCACAGTCCGACGTCACAGCCCACTATGATGGGTCTTGACTTGGCATGGCAGAACCCGGCATTATATCCAGGAAGAATTCCATTTCTGTGACGTTAGCTAATAGCGTAGGCATGTTCCGATCCGAGGCTATTTTGTCCTTAGTAACTAGCCAATCGGTAGTTCGCTGGTTACACTTATTAGTACACTGTGGTCGTCTCAAGTGATGGGATTGCCGGAGTTGTCGGATATAAATTATTGACATGATGTAGGCACTAGGCAGACACATAATGGCACTGCGAGATGTGTGGAGTGGTAAGTAATTAATGTTGTGGGTGGTTTGAAACAATTACTCAGGTAGTACTAGTATTAGTGGAGTCAGAGTTGAATATATATTTGTGACATTTGTGGACTGAGGAAGGGATAGCAGGGATGTGGACTACAATTACGCCCCGTCCCATTGCAATTAGTCTCGAACCATGATCACTACAAGGAAGATAGACTGGAGAATCTTAGTGAGAAACAAACGTCTAATTGCTTATCATAACGTCATACGCATGCATCTATATACAAACAGAAGAAGGGGACCACCTAGTGCGGACTATCCTCATCCGAGTCAAAGTGCTCGCGCGCCCACGGACTGCGCAACCGGATTGCACGACCCTTGTAGAAGAAGATGAACGGAATCGGCACGAGCAAGATGGCAATGAATCCCAGCAGACTGGACGCCCACTCGTAGTCGAGCTTCTCGTACATCTGCGTGGCGAACAGCGGGAAGCCGGCACCGACGAGGTTCCGGACGAGAATCACACCAGCCAACGCGGAGGCAGAGTAGGTCTGGTAGCTGTCCACAACATAGTTGAGGATACTGAGGATGACGATGTAGAGACCCGCGCCGAAGAAAGACGACGCAATGATGGGGACGATCCAGTGCACGGAGCGGTAGCTGGTCCAGCCGAACCAAAACAAACTGATAGGGATGAGCAGTGAGCCGACGCGGGCCATCCACATGCGCGCTTCGGGCACACTGCGGCCGCTGTTCTCAGCTACGCGGCGCAGGTAGTACCGTTCCTGCAGTGGGGACAGGGCGCAGGCGATGATGGGTCCGATGGCCATACCCAGGAAGCAGAGTCCCTGTTGACCGACGTTGAAGCCGTGGCCGTTGGGTCCGCCAAACACGAGAGGGAAAGCTTCGTTGAAGAGGTAGACCAAGCCATAGAGGAAGCCGTTGTAGATGGCTGAGAAGGTGGTAATGGGCTCGGTGAACAGGAAGCGGAAGGGACGGGTGAGGGTGATCGCGAACAGCTGGTGCAGGCCCTTGCGGTCTTCGGCATGGAGGTCGGTGGTGGTCTCTGCGGAGCGCAATCCCTCGCGTTGCATCTGCTTGCGCACGCGGGCGACCTTGCGCTGCAGGAGGATACTGTGGCGGGTTTCCGGGACAGTGAGGACCAGCAGGATCCAGGTGCCACCGGTGATGGCCATCATGATCCAGAAGATCCAGTGCCAGTTCAGGTTCAGGCCGATGTAGCCGCTGATCACCAGGGCCATGGGCGGACCGAAAGTGCTACTGAGACCGTAAAAGGCCATGGGGCCACCACTGTGATTACGTTCCCAGAGATCGCTGATGGTACCGCCCGTGTTGGTCAAGGGGGCACCACCGGCGAAACCGGCGATGAACCGGCAGACAATGATGGTGCCAATGTTGGGGGCCAGTGCCAGAGGCATCTGGAAGAGGGACATGATGAACCACGAGACGATGTAGACGGGTTGGCGACCGAAGTACTCGGACAGTGGGGCCAGCAAGACAGGTCCGATCGCATATCCCAGCACATACATGGACAGACATAGCGTGGTGACTTCGTTGGACACGTGGAAATGTTCCGCGATGCCGGTGGCCCCGGACGAGAAGGAACCACAAGACCAGGTGCTGAACCGAACATTAGTAGGGTTGACACAGACATTGGGCAGTAGACCTACGTGATGACGTTCAAGAAACTGGCAAACAAGGTGATGTACCACTTGCGCCAGTACCCCCAGCAGCGAGGGTTGTCCCGATCTTGCGGGCCAAAGGTGATACGCAAGGGGAGAGCTACATCAGGCTGGTTCCTGGCGCGAGCCAGAGCTTCCTCCTCAGTGACGACCAGTGGAAGAGTCTCCCGGTGTACATCCGCGTACTCCTGCTTCTGGTCGGCAGTGGCGAACACGTCGCCGATGTGGGATTCCTCGGTCATGGTCGCGACGCCAGGCACGGGCAGAATTCAAGTCAACAGACAACAGAACAAGAAAATTCAATCAGATCATCAGGGGACGAAAGACTTTTAATACGGAAAAGAAATATCTGCGGCGCGAGGGGCAAAAGTGCATCAGCAGCCCGCCGCGTGACGTTCCCCAATTGCAGACTGGCCATGACCAAAACTCCACTGGCCGGTGAGAGTGCAGATGGTCTGCCAATGAGATGGATGGCACATAAGCTTCGACTCCAGATTTTCTCCAGTCGCAGCCGTGTCCTCCATATACATTCTTCGGGGCAAGACCGAGCTGATTACAGTGTCATCCGGTGTCGGGAGGCAAGCTTTGAGTACCAAGGTATTAAGCCTCGGTCAAGCTTTAGGGCGCCGTCGCATCCGACGGATGAGGGCCGATTTTAGGCGGGAACTTGGCCTCCTTACCTCTAAAGACGGTTAGTCTCGCTGCACTGGCTGCACTGGCTGCACTCCAGGGGATCGTCTCTCCTCATTCCTCCATCCTCCTTTCTCCCCGTGGAGTTGCCCTAGTTTCTCTGACTCACCGAATTCGCACGGTCGTGGGCCGCTCCAAATTTCCCCAGGCAGGATTGCCGAACTCCCCAGTCGGCTGTTCCATTTGCCGTGATGCTTACAAAACTGTTTCCTTCCTTTTCCTTGTTCGGCCGAGATGCATTCGGTGAGCTCATTCTGGCCTAACAACAACCAGAGTTCAGCCACACCGCGTTGGTTTTTGTTAGCGAGATAGATAAGCTGATGATTTATCTATTCCGTGGTAAGCACCTTATATTCCCGTCGTGTACCGCAAGACAATACCGTAGAGTTCAGATGATTCAACAAAACAGAAGCAACGTCTTCGCTGTGAATGTTAATAATCGGGAATCATCGTGATTCTCAGCCGCTCTCCAACAACCATTTTTAGGCTAAATGCCATCAACCCCGAACCCCAACCCCAACCCAGACTGGCGAGTTGCAACACCAGACAGACACTAATCTCCCCGGGCGGTTTTTCGGACACTTATTCCCCACTTGCCAATGGTAAGCACTACGGCCCATTCTAGTCCTTTCGTCCCCACGGAGAACCAAAGTTCAGCTGCCGGTGAAGAGAATTATGTCGGTCGGTATGTCGCTCCCACCACGGTCGGCTTGCTTATAGTTTTCACTCTCATGCCGACCCGTCGGCATCCTTTTCCGTGTGAATAGTGAATATTGCCAATTCGAAGGGCCCTACTCTGCCCCTCACGTAATACCAGAACCATGTCTGGAGTACGGTGTACAGTAGACAGAGTATAGCTACTAGCTAGATGTCTGGCTATGTGTGGACCTTCTGCCGCACCTGGTTTGACCTGACCTCCTCGTGGATAATCTGCTGGTTTGACAGCCAATCAATGGTCCTGGCCTGCTTCATCGGCCATTCGGACTTCACGCTGATTTGTCGTGCTGTTGCTGGCGCTGCTCATCATTTTTCGGTCACAGCTGGTCTGCCCACATTAGCATTCCACTTGGCTGTTAGTCGACCAGATTTCTTCTGTGCCGCTCATGACTTGCACGGAATCAATTCTCCGCTGTCTAGGATATACTCGGTGGACTTGCCAGCGTTCTGGGCTGTTCCGCCATGCAGCGTGATAAGTATCTCCTATCCTCAGTCATCAACGCATTAATCGTTGGCCCACCTTGGCACTGGGTGAGATGCAGACCCCGATTCAGCTGGTCTTGTCCTAGTTGGCCCGGAATTTGTTGGTATCGCAGAGAAGTCCGACTGGAGCTTTCTCGGCTTGCTTCCTTCCATAGAAAGGTCGTCTTCGGGGAATGTGCCGGTTCGAGGACCCCACTGTGCTCGTTATCACCTTGTTGGAGATTTAGGCGGATATTTGTTGGTCACGCGCACAGTTTCTCTTACAGATAGTGCCATCGCCTGCTATGGGTATGGAAGACTTCTCTTTCAGGTTTCTCTGGTGTATTGTTGACATCAATGTATGGGCATCGACTCCAGATGTAATCCCGACGAAGGTCAAAGTATGAACGCACGGTCACTGCCTTTTATGAATATTATTCATGCATTGCATCTGGACCGTGTGCTGTCAGTGCTTGTGTGCAGTTCCCGCACATTAGTGAACTTTGAGCCATGGCGATCAGTCGGTCGGAGAAATTCTCCTTCAGACCATGTCCCTGCTAAACACTGTTTAGCTATGTTCATTGCCCCGTCGGACAAATGGTGTCACCACCTTTCGGAAGCCTGGGTTAGTGTGACATGAAGCTGAAAGAGTCTCCATGCCATGTTCGTCTTTCCTGACGAGCGTACTAACGGTCAACCAACGATCCCGACCGCCAACTGACCGTTACACCTGTACGCTGAAATGTTGGGTTTGTGGTAAATTTGCTATGTCATCCAGGATAGCTCAAAGCTTCATTCAGATGGTGGAACTGTTGTAACCGGAGGGATGCAGTCGTCCGATGAGACATTATGTCCGGGTTGGACAACAATGAGATCCTCCACGCGACGGAGTTAGTCTCCGGATGAACTTAACCCCTGTTATACAGCATCCTGGCGAAGGTCATACAGAGAATACCGCCTGTTCCAGGCTCAGGTTCCAATTTCTTATTCAATTTGGGTATATAAACGCATCAGACTGTTTGTCTGAGCGACGAGCAAGGAGATCGTGCCCGATAGCAGAACACAGATCCACTATCAACCCAGGTCAAAATGCGCTTCGCACTTACCGGCACCGCCCTTCTGGCCTCCATCTCACTTACCACCTCCCATATCATCAAGCGGGACATTTCAATTGTCCTTCGGGGTCTGTCCACGCTGAATGCCAACGTAGGCACATTCGGCGCTGCGGTTTATCGCTACGACGGGACCCTGCCCGGTGCGATCGACATCTTTCACCAAGAGAGTAGCCTGGAGAAGGACCTCGAGGCCACCGCCGCCGACACCAACAGCACGGCAGAGTGGACCGCCCAGGAGAGCAACACCGTGACGGAATCACTGGTGGGGTTGGAGCCGATCATGCGGACGTCGATTGCCGCGCTGGTTATGAAGGTGGAACCATCCTGATATGTCTATTGTCGGCGATATTCTGACTCCTGAATTGCAGAGAGATCTCTTCATCAGCGCGGGCGTGGGCGCCGCAGTGCGTCTCAACCTGATGAATCTGAGGAGCCGGACCGTTGCTCTCTCCGTGGCGCTACAGAGCAAGGCCGTCGGCGCTGATAAGGAGACCATCCGCCAAGGAACTGGAGATGTGGACGATGCGTATGATAGCGCGATCGATTCGTATGAGTCCCGGTTGTGAGCGATCTGGCCGTTCGTGGCAGACCAGGAAGTACTCTAGGCATTAAATGAGGCGCTAAAATAGTTGTTCGGAACTAGCTATCATCAATGCAAAACCGTTTGACGCATTTATCATTTCCTCATGAAGGGAGCGTGCCGTAGTGGATCGGAGTCCACACCAGCACTTCTTGCACTTAAAAGGGTCGCAGATGTGATCTATCGGTTCCGAACATCCATGCTAAGTGTCAATTGGACATGTTGTCAAGACCTCCCAACAGATCATTGCCAAATGAACCGGGGACGGCGCTTCACAGCTAGCCACTTTAGTGTTGAGGACGGAGGTGCCGGCCTCCGTACAGCCAATAACGAGTCCAATCTGGGTTCTACACTACCGACTTAATGCATACCAATGCGATAGCTACAGCTGAAATACCAATAGTCGATAGGATTGAAATTGTTTGCCTTCTCGGCGTTGCAAGGGGAGAGGGGAAGCACATCGAGCCGAGGTGCTTTGCTTCTTTCTCCCCGACGCGAGCGGGGTTGGTACTTGGTCCAGATTCGCGTGCAGCAGCAGAAAAGACAATCGAAATCCTCAACTTGACACTTTTCACTTCTAATCGTGCTATTTGGCTTTGCTCAGACTTCACTCACGCCCATCATGCCGTCCAACTACGCCCAGCATGTGGGAAACCATGATTATACTCGTGCTACTGTGGTGATTATCGGGGCCGGTGTATCAGGTAACCACATGAACCCCTTGCCTCTCGGTGAAGTCATGGGCTCTACAGCTAACAGTCTCCAGGTATATGCATGGCCATCGACCTCCTTCGTCGCACCTCGATCCGGAAGTTCGTCATCCTCGAGCAGGGAAGCGCGGTCGGAGGAACCTGGGCCAATAATCTCTACCCAGGCTGTTCATGCGACGGTCAGAAGCGACCGTAACAACCTGATAGCTGGTATATATGGCTGACAGTTGGGTGTAGTCTGGAGCTCCCTGTACAGCTACTCATTCGAGCAGCGTTCCGACTGGACGGCAGAGTATCCCGGTCAGGAAGAGTTTCTGGTAATCTCGTCCTTTTATTCCGGACGAATGAGAGGCTGACAATTTGCAGGCATATATCACGGATGTCGCTCAGAAACACGGCCTCTACCAATACATCCGTTTCAACTCGACTGTGCAGGAAGCCCGATGGGACGACCAGCGTCAGCAGTGGAAGGTTCAAGTGGCCCTGAATGGAACCAAGGCGAGCGAATTTCACGAGGAATACGAACTCACCACAGACTTCTTGGTCTCCGCCGTCGGACAACTCAATATACCCAGCTATCCTTCCATCCCAGGCCTGGATGACTTCACCGGCAAGTTGATACACTCCGCCCGATGGGACTGGAGCTATGACTTCTCCGGCAAGCGTATTGCCGTGATCGGAAATGGTATCTACTGCTCCACTCAGAACACGCAGCATCAATACTGACAGGAATGACAGGCGCCTCAGCAATCCAAATCATCCCCGAAATAGCCAAAACCGCCTCCCATGTAACCATCTACCAGCGCAGTCCGAAATGGGTCGTGCCACGCCTGAACAAGCCCATTGGCGCTGTCCAGCAGTTCCTCCTGTCATATCTGCCTCCCTTGCGCTGGACCAAGCGAGCGCTTTCAATGCGCTTCCGCGAATGGACATACAATATCCTCGTCACACCCGGCACTGTTCCTGCCCGCCAAGCCGAGGAAATGGCCAAGGAGACACTGAGAGCCCAGTTGCCCGATAAGCCCGAATTATGGGATGCGCTGACCCCGAACTATGCCATTGGATGCAAGCGCATCCTCATATCCGATGACTTCTACCCTGCCTTGAACTCGAGCCACGTCGACCTCAATACCAAGCCTATTGAGCGCATCACAGCCACAGGTGTGCAAACCGAGGGCGAGGAGCAGCAGGAGTACGATCTGATCGTGCTGGCCACTGGGTTCCGTGCTTCGGAATTCCTGCACCCAATCCAGGTGTACGGTGCTGGTGGCCGACCCTTGCAGGATATCTGGCAGGGCGGAGCAAGAGCGTATTATGGGATGACCGTCGAGGATGTGCCGAATTTCGGCATGCTCTATGGACCCAATACCAACCTCGGTATGTCCCCCTTCTCCCTCATAGTATAACACTCACCAAGATGAAGAATACTAACGCAGATAGGCCACAACTCCATCATCCTCATGATCGAATCCCAATCCCGCTACCTAAGCACACTGATCAAAGCCGTAGCGGACGCAAAGAAAAACAACCAAACACTGGTCATTCAACCCCGCCCCGAAGTACTGCAAGCATACAACGACCGCATCCAGAAACAACTAGCAGAAACCAGTTTCGCCGACCCCAACTGCCAGAGCTGGTACAAGACGGATCAGGGCCTGATCACGAATAATTGGCCCTTCAAGGTGGTGCAGTATCAGAAGGAGACCTCCCAGGTGCGCTGGACGGATTTTCTCATCAAGGGGAGTGGTGCCCCTGCGGTGGAGAGGAAGAAGGCGACGTATGTTGGGAGGGTGAAGGAGGAGGCGCTGGTCAGTAATGCGACGTTGTTTTTGGGTGTGGCGCTGGCGGCGGGTGGTGTGTATTGGCGGGCTACGAGGGGGTGGAATTGGTAGGATGGAAGTTACTTCGTGATACTGTTGTGTGGATTGAATGCAAATAATTAGCATGCCCTTTTTCCGGCTGAGGACATGCCCCTCGCACACGTAGACGAATATGGACTTGATAGGTTGAGGATAACCCTCTCTATAAGCGACAATGAAAACCAGTATCATTTACTGCCGACGTAAATGCCATGAATACGACTTCTGCTTGCACTCTGCTTCGTGAAAGATGTTAAATACGAGGGCCCCATTCGGATCTTATTGCAAGGAATGTTCCAATAAGCCCAGAGTACCCTGCCAGGGACACCTTCCTTGACACGAAAGTTAGAGAGCAAAAAGCCGCCGGCTGGAGCTCTTCCCAGGTCACCAGGTAATCTCCAACAATGCATTCTTCTGGCTATTGAAGACGAGTAGAGAGAAGATATAACAGATGGCCCGGCCCTAAATATGATACGAGGATAATATTACTTCCCAAGCTATTGGTTAACCAAGAGCCGAACCCCGAAACTACTGCCATCGACCGGCTATCGGCGGGTGTCGGTATCACGGCATCAAATATATACAACATCTTACTAGTACAGTATACCATTCTTCGATATCAACACCCTCTTCAATCCAAACCCACACTCATCTCCCTCACAATGACATACTCCATCCCCCACACCCCCAGCGGCCTACCCCTCCGCCGCCCCAATCTCATCCTCTTCATGCCAGACCAACTCCGCTACGACGCACTCCACTGCTCCGGCCTCAATCCCCATCTCCACACCCCCAACATCGACGCCTTTGCCAACCGCGGCGTCCGCTTCACCGAATGCTACGTCCAAGCCTCCGTGTGCAGTCAATCGCGCTGCTCAACGTTCACCGGTCGGTACCCGCACGTCAGCGGCCACCGCTCACTAGAGGCGCTGCTGCAGCCGTGGGAGCCGAACTTGTTCCGCGCCCTCAAGGAAGGCGGGTATCATATTGCGTGCCTTGCGCCGCGGGGGGATCTATTTGCCCCTGCTGTGACGGAGCTCAGTATTACGGAGTATGGGTTTCTGGAGCCGCCTGAGTTTCGTAAAGTTATTGGCTCCGCGGGTCAGCCGGAGGATACTCGTCCTGAGGAAGAGATTTCCATCTGGGAGCGTTTGTTCTACGCTGGACGGCGCGATGCAGCTCAGCAGGTTGATTATGATGAGGCTGCGGTGCGTAGTGCCATTAAGTGGTTGGAATGTCCGCCGAGTGAGCAGCCGTGGGTGCTTTTCTTGCCCTTGCTTTTTCCTCATTGTCCGTTTACTGTTGAGGAGCCGTATTTCTCTCTGTACAGGCGGGAGGATATGGTGGCTCCGTCTACTCCTGAGGTAAAGGTGGGATTGTGACCCGTATGTGTTATATGTGTGTCTTCATGTCTAATAAGGAAGCTAGAGTGGCTATGAGCCCCGGTACATGCAGATGATCCGGTCTCGCTACGGCACGCATCGTGCCACACCGGAGATCTGGGCCGAAGTGGCAGCAACTTATCACGGGATGATCGCGCGCTTAGACGATCAGTTCGGACGCATCGTCGCCCAGCTTGAAGCTACAGGGCTCTGGGATCAGACTGTGACGCTCTTCTTCACTGACCATGGGGAGTATCTCGGCGACCACGGGCTGATTGAGAAGTGGCCCAGTGGGCTCTCGGAGACACTGGTGCGTGAACCGCTGATCCTGGCTGGCGGGGGTCTACCACAGCAACAGGTACGCGACACGATGGTCGAGATGGTGGACCTGGTGCCCACCGTGTTGCAGTTGTGCGGGTTGGACGAGACGTTCCCTCATAACGGCAAGTCGCTGTTGCCGACGATCCTCCACAACACTCCGCATCGCCAGTTCGCTTTCTCGGAAGGCGGCTTTCTGCGGTCGGAGGAGCCGTTATTAGAGCGTGCGCGGTTCCCGTATGATCTCAAGGCGGGTTTGCAGCATGAAGATGTGGATTTGGTGGGTAAGGCGATTGCCATTCGCAACCGTGAGTGGACGTATATCTACCGGCTCTACGAACCGGCAGAGTTGTACAATCGGACAGAGGATCCGCTGGAATTGCGTAACCTGGCTGCAGAGCCGGAACACATTCCCATGGCGCGGTACCTGGAAAGCCAAGTATTTCGCTGGATGGTGGAGACTAGTGATCTGCTGCCTTACACCAAGGATCCTCGGTTCCCTGAGGTAGATCTACCGAGTCCCAGGCAGTTGTGGGAGAAGCGCAACGAGAAACAAGCAGACTCATAGCGCCAGAGAGTAGACGCTTCATGTAGTCCAATGCCAGTCCTCAAAAACCTGATGAAACGGAAACAAGTCCAACGTCCCATTGTCCAGTTCGTTTCCAGTCGCTGGAAGCCATAGGTCGTCTGTAGGTGTAGACAGTACGTGGTGGTCCGCCGTGGCAAGGGCGTCGCACTGGTCTACAGCATCAATAGGCACAGGAGATAAGCCAACAGTTGACGCAGATATTGATACCCCTGTCAGGTCATCGTTATCTGGTTGAAAGAGCGATGGCGTTGATGATGATGATGATGATCCGGTGCCATCCCACACGCTCGAGAGCATAGAGAACTTGGACGTAGTTTGACCTCCGCGAACACCTCGTTGGCGGAGTGTCGTTCGCCAGCATTGGGTGAGAGTCAGGGTTGGATGCTGTTCTCGCTGCGTGTGAAACATTGGTATCACGCGATCCAGCTCGGTAATTAGAAGCTGAATGTCTTGTTGCTGATTTTGATATCAGAAAGAGATCAAAGTCAAGGATTCTTTTTTTTCTTCTTTTAGGTCAATCACTTACAATTTTCGCAACTACGGGATAGAGGAGCGCAAGATGATCCAGAACCTGAATCATGACCTGAAAGCGCTCCCGTAGTTGTTGGTCCTGCCCATCGTCCAGATCCCACAGATGCGCCAGGATATGCGCGCTCTGATGAACGTAGCTAGCAAAGGTACTATCTGTCATAGTGAGCGGGTCCGCTTGCTGTAGCAATTCCGACCAGAGATCTCCTGCTGCCACAACGTGATCGAGACAAATTTTGCGGCACGATGCAGCATATGCTTCCGGGACCTGCTGAAGGATGTCTTCGTGGATTGATTCACGAAGCCCCGGAATCATCATCCGGTATAGGTCGCAATAGAGTTGGTGCCACGTCGAATGGAGCACAATGTACCCCATCAGGTGCGGCGTATACGCGCGGAGCAGGATGTTACGAGAGGTCAATTGAAGGTGATCGGGTAGCTGGGCCGCGAAGGTATCGAGAGCAGTTTCCAATCGGCGAAGTTGATCACGCTCTGCGTAAGGGTTCTTTCGCGCAGACATAATTTGCCTCGTCTTCCTAAGTCGAGCAGTCAGCCAGGCGTGATATTTCTATTGGGTGGAGGTACCTATCAAAACATACT
This sequence comes from Aspergillus brasiliensis CBS 101740, assembly GCF_001889945.1. NCBI lineage: Eukaryota > Fungi > Ascomycota > Eurotiomycetes > Eurotiales > Aspergillaceae > Aspergillus > Aspergillus brasiliensis. The sequence goes on from NW_027137458.1 coordinate 228,132, forward strand.
GCAAAATATCATGTCGGATAGCGAAGATTCGAACCATGTAGCCCATTAACCCGACCTTTTTCTCGCGATCCGGAGATACCTCGCTTGGATACAAGGTACTGGTTATTACTGGAATCTCCAGCTCGAAAGATCGTTCCCCGCAGGGCAACTGAATATACATTGTCTCCGGTGGACAAAGTGTAAGTTCGAGAAAACCACCGGCATACTGCTTGTCCAGCATGAAGATTGACCACATCAGGCGGCGGTTAGCCTCACGCGCGACAAACGAAGCACCATGACGGCCGCTACTGTCGTCGTGGTTCAAGCGGATTCCGTAGGCTATGCGAGCAACCATGGCAGACATAGTCCAGGCCATGGTAGTATTATGTTCCATCAAGTGCCAGTAGGTCAGCAAGACCAATATCTGCAGGTTTGGGACGTTCATATCTGCTAAACGCGACCACACCTGCGACTCGGCGTGTCGGAGCCAGTCGCGAGCATACTGGAGCGCAGTGGCGTGCTCGCCTAGGTGCAGAAAGCGAGCAGTAATGCCGCAGACACAGCGGAGGAGAAGGGGGTCCAGCTTGTCGTGCCGGAAGCTGCGTCGAAAGAGGCTCTGGTGGAGGAAGCGAAACCGCGGATTGGGGTAGACGTGCTCAAAGAAGGCATCAATATGTGCTTCCAGTACTGGGCGGACCCACAGAGTATCAGAGCCTACTGCTGCTGCTGTAGTTGGACTAGCAGTCAGGGGAGTAGGCAGAGGGGGAGTTTGCCGTCTTTCCGGACTCCTAGTGATCTCATAAGAGACCAGCCTCGGAGTCTGTCTATTGGACAGATAGTGACATTGGAATCCGCGCTCAGCACATCGACGACATCGTGGCACCTCTCCGCTGCATCGGGCTTTATGCCTGCGGCAACATTGACAGGCACGCACTCCGCGCCGTCGCTCAGTACCTCCAACTGTGTACCGAAGAGGTTGCTTAGCCACATTCGCGCATTGTGTACTAATATCGGCTGTTTCCTGCTCATTTGACACGAAGGAACAGGCAAAGCTCAGCCGCATGCAGTTGGTACACCCAGTGAGCTCGCCGCCGCAGCGGACCTGCAAAGTGAATCAGCGGCAGTCCCCGATGGGGCCTCAGTACGTACCTTCCTCCGTCGGCACTGCATACACGTATTCTTGCGGACCCTCATTCTTGACTCACGCTGTGGCAGTCATCTACAATCTCGAGAGCATGATTACTGCATGCCAACCGGAGAGTATGGCGAAAGCCACACTGCTGATGGCGACATTTTGCATCACGTGACCGATATTCAGATTGCTATATTGCTACTTGCGACTATTCAATTGCTGTACTCACACATGCTAATATGAAATCGTACCCTTCAGTTCTCTTTTCGGCTCTTTTGGGCACATTACTGTCATGAGCAAGACTTTGACACGATGTCGTCAGACGGCTCGTCTGTTCGATTTTATGTATTTACCCACGGGGTCACAGTGCTCGGTCCGATAGCCGTCGGAAGTCGGTATCACCATCACTGAGGCCGATGAATACATGCCAAAGAGGACAGTATATTATACAATAAGCTATCGTGAGTACGGACATGGGAGCACTGGATGTTTTTGAGAGTCAAAATGCCGTTCTTCTCAGTTGGCAATTACTTCAACCGCACGTTGGCCCTATCGTGCGCTCTGGTGGCCCTGTCCCAGCTGAGCTATGGCTTCGACAACCAGGGTTTTGCGACCACCCAATCGATGACAGCCTTCGAAAAGCAGTTTGGAGAGTACGATACTAAGACACGCAGCTACGCCATCCCCACCTACTTCTTGTCGTTGCTGAACAGTCTCAACTATATCGGATTCGCCGTCGGTGAGAGCCGAACATACGAGCCCGTTGACCACTTGAGATTTTGCTGACAGGGCAGGCCTGGTGGTGGGAAGCTTGATCAGCAACCGCTATGGGCGACGAGTGTGCATGATTTCCATGAATTGTTGGGCGCTCGTGACAGCCACGATCATCGTCACGTCACAGACTCGAGGCCAGATCTTGGCGGCACGCATCCTAAACTGTATGTCAAAGAGCGACGGTATGCAGAATGCTACTGATCACAGATAGATGCTTTTGTGGGAATGGAATTGGCCGTAGTGCCGGTATACCAAGCGGAGATTGTTCCGGCGCCTGTCCGAGGGTTCGCTGTGGGAACATACCAGCTGAGCGTGACAGTATGAGGCCAATATATATCCACTCATTGAATTTCAATGCTGACCACCATGAATCCTAGGTCGGAGGCCTCATCATCCATGTCATCTGCCGCGCCACAAGCACCCTCCCCGGCAATGCCTCCTGGCGCATCCCCCTCGGCTTATACTACATCATACCTTCGGTGGTACTCTGCCTGGTCTGGTGGATTCCAGAGGTTTGATGCCTAGTCGTGCATACTCAAATCAAGACCACTGACATCGTCTAGTCTCCACGCTGGCTCCTGACCAAAGATCGCCCTGACGAGGCGGCCGCCGCTATGAAGCGCCTCCGAAGCGGCAGATTTTCCGACGAAGAGATCGCAGCAGAGCTGTCCGACCTGCAGACAGCTCTGGCTACGGAGGTGGAGCACGGTACCTTCACTGAGCTCTTTCAGGGGGTCAATCTCAAACGCACATTCATTGTGATCGGACTGAATTTCTTCCAGCAAGCAACCGGACAAGCATTTGCAAGCCAGTATGGAGCCATTTTCATCAAATCGCTCAACACCATCAACACCTACGATGTTACCTTGATGAACAGCGCAATCGCAACCGTGATTTGCCTCTTGTCGAACTTGTTCAGCGACCGCGCCGGCCGGCGTCCGCTGTTACTACTCAGCGCAGGGATTCAGGCCGTCGCACTCTTCGTGATGGCCGGGTTGGGCGAGGCCTCGTCCTCCGCGTCGGGCTCCTCCCTGAAGCATATCAGCGCGGCCATTGTAGCCATGCTATCCCTATTTGGCGTCGGCTTCGCCACGGGCTGGGGTCCACTGACATACGTTGTGTCCGCCGAGGTGCCGGCTCTGCGTCTGCGCGATCAGTCGCAGCGTGTCGCCATGCTGACCAACATCGCCATGAACTTCATCGTCACTTTCACCCTGCCGTACCTCCTAGACGACGGGTACGCGGCGCTGCACGCTAAGGTGGGATTCATCTTTGGTTCACTGGCTGTCGCGGCGGCCGTCTTCACCTACTTTTATGTGCCCGACTGCCGGGGCAAGTCTTTGGAGGAGGTTGATCGGCTGTTCCACGAGGAGGTGTCTGTGAGGCACTTCAGTCAGATGACAAAGATTGACTAACTTGAACACCTCTGACCTTTTTATAGTCTGGTCAGGAGTTATGGATCAATTCCCTGAGTCTATTGTTAGTTCAATTGGTCATCTTAGCTTATACTTTATATAACTGTTCGTATAATCTACTTGGTACTTGCTGTTCAGGTACAGACAATAGTACCTGAATTGAATATTCTTGGATATCAGTACGGGAGACATACGTTATAAATTTATTTCTAATATTCAGAGTTGCTCTATATGGATCTACTTGTCGGACTAGAAAACCCGTTAGCTGGGTGAGAGACCAGCCGATCATTTGAGAATTTTTACCTATTGAAAGAATTCCTCTCGATATACTTGACAAAACACTAACGACTGCTTTGATGATTCAATACGTTTATAGACGATTGAATATGTAGAGCTGAGTTCTTATATACTACGCAAGTCAATAACTCCTTACTGAGTACGCAGGTTACAGTATATTGCTAGTATGGGTCCCCAAATTATGAACCAAGCCCTCGGATATGGAAATTGATGCTATAAGCGCGTACTTTAATTTATGAGAGCAACCTTCGAAAGGCCTTCCTACAACTGGGATATTATTTCAGGGTTGTGCACCATCAAATTAAAGCCGACCATCTAATATCACAGCTAAGATAAGTACTTGTATGACAAATAGACGAAGCATTGGAGAATTCATTTCCCTTTCTGCGTAGTTCCATCAAGACCACATGAGTTTAGAGCCCTGTAGAAGTCATAGAACCCAACGAAAGGCTCTGAATCTCTCAACTCCCAGCTTCAATATGCAGTACAGTACCAATGTTTCATTACCCCTTTCCTATTATCATTCTGTCCCATGAAGAACAAAGGTTCGGGGCACTTTACAAGTAGCTCTTTGGCTCAGAGCAGCACCCGGAGGATTCCTGAACCGTCGACTTCTGATCAGTGTATTCAACACTCTTGTTGAACTCTTGAGTCGACGGAGGAACATCATTGGTCGGGTTAAAGAGGCAGAAGTTAAAAGGACTCAGCTTGACTTGTGCCACTTCAACAGGCATCACCGGAAAGTCCTCGACGCGTGGGTTGTGCGTGAAGCCAAAGGTATGCCAGATGACGATATCTTCGTTCCGTACCGAGTCGCGACTTTCATTGATCCACGACTTGATGCCCGTGCCGCCAAGAGACTGATTGGTGTAGTCACCCGATGGGAACAGCTGACGATACTTGTATTTGGTGACCCAGATTGGGCTCTCACAGAACTCTGAACGGCGCCAATGCCAGGAGCCCGGGCGAGCGAGTAGCATCTACGATCAATTGTTAGAGAGATCTAGAACCAAGCAGTTCGTGGTCGACTTACCTGAGAGCGATACGGCACCAGTTTGTACCCAATTGGAGTCAACGACACGGGGTTCTGAATATTCTCGTTTAAGATCTTGAAGACTCTGCCTTTAGAAACATCGTCCTCGACAGTACCTGCCCGATCCAGGATGCTTTCCTGCGTAACGAATCCGTGACCGAGAGGGTTCAGATCCTCATCCCAGGGAAGCGGAACAGTATCGGTGGACGCGAAGCTGTTTTTATGGCCTCCCACGGCTGGGTCGATGCGCAGGTTGAAGATATGCTGATGGTTTGGGGCCATCACGCCATCTGCGACACGAGTACCCCATGGAGCTGTAGCATCTTTATCAATCGGCTGAGTCGAGAGAATGCCGGTAGCACGAGTTTCGTAGGTAAGTTCCCCAGATTGATCAAAGTACCACATGAAAATGTATTCATAGTTCGCCACCGTGATAATACTTTGTAAGACAAGCTGGCGCTTCCTCACCACGGTTGCGTTACCAGTCCTGTGGTTGGTATGCTTCCACTGGATTCCATTGTCGATTTCGTGGACACAAATAGCGTTAGGTCTAGGCGCGGGCTTTCCATCTTTGGTGACCACACATCCGTCCAGATATTTAATGAGGCCTAGACCGTAGGGTACAAACATTTCCGACAAAGACAGACGATAGAATGCGCTCTTTCCGTCGAAAGACACGTCGTGGAGAGTCATTCCTAGATTGAGTCAGTATCGAAGCTATCACTCGGATATTGTGAAGTTCATCTCACCTTCACGCCAGTTGAATCCAACACGGAATCGCCACTTTTCCCATTCAATCAAGTATCCATTTACAGTGAACGATGCTCCCTCCGGTTGAATCACATGATAAGGCTTCAGCGTTGTCCGAGGTGGATTCTTCTGCAGGCGATGGTTATATTCCGGTTCAACGGGGTCGGTCCGACGATGAGGCACCTCCGAGCCAACAGCAGAAGCAGTTGGGTCCGATCCCAAGGGCAGACGGATGACCTTTGTCACCTCCATCTTACAAGGATCCACAATGACCATGAAGTCAAGAGGGAAGCTGTAGTGACTGGAATCGGGGTCATTATTCGCTGGGTTTCGCATGTACATGAATACCTAAAAGTGAATCCATGAGTTTGTTGTGCACCTCGAGTCTCGATAAAAGAGAACCCCGTACCTGGATGCGACGAGTCTGCGTCTCTTCACCATCTACGCCATGATCCCAAGGATCTAGCACGACAGTGGTGTCATCGATATGAAGTCTCTTGATCTCCGCCTGAACAACAGGGTCCTTCAAGACAACCTGCGCAACCTCGTTCATCTCCATTCGATCACTTGGCCCATGAAAGTCGCGCGGAAGCTCCTTATGATGGACAAGTGCCTGTTTGGAGAGGTCCACGATGCCTTCAAAAAGACGAGGAGTGTACGCAATGTACCAAATCACAAATATCTGGCGGGGAATGACGGGGAGGGCCTGACCACAGTGCTCTGCGTCCAGGAAGTCTACCAGAGCGGCTTTCTGCGGTTCCTCCAGTCCGGCAGCTTTGAAATGCAGTGATATCCCACTGTATTCTGCTTTGATCAGATCCGTCGCCTGCTTGATCTCCTTCGCGGTAGCTGGGTCCAAGGGGTGGCACGACATCGTGATAGAGATTGATGAAAAAGGATGTTAACGTGTGAGAAGAACGTTGACGTGTGAGAGGATGCAGTGTTGACGCTGGTTCGTGTTGATCAGGTTGCAACTTTATTCCTCGTCGTGGGGCCGACTCCTCGCGGAGCCGAGTTGTAGTCACTGACCTCAAGCCGAGTTGTGAACGGGGCATGCATGTCTTCACAGGATCAGCTGAGCTGAGTGCAGATGTGCAGACCTTGAGAAGATAACGTCTGTTTTGACCTCATTTCGCTCCCATCTTTCCATCTGTGAGCGCCTCACTGGTTTCATGATTGGGTGATATGCAGATTGACCATCAAGACAGCCTCAGAACGACCGCTGCCAAACTGCGCTTCGACAGGAGCTCCTTCTCTTCTGAGTACTAAACTTCTGCAAAGATTTCTAATCAGGTACTCTATCGACTTATCGAACAATCGCCATGCCACGTCGCCTATGGTCCGCGGAAGAAGACGCGAAGCTCTTTGCACTCGTAGAGCAATATGAGATATGCCTGGCAGAGAAAGCAATTGGACTGAGATCTCCAAAAGCCTACCCAGTCGGACAGGCAAGGTGAGCTTTTGAGGGAACGCATGCAGACCGAGTACTGACAATAAAGGCAGGCTTGTCGAAAGCGGTGGTTCTATTCCTTGGATCCAAAGTTGCGGAAAGGTCGTTGGACGAAGGAGGAGGATGAGATACTCCTAGATGCATATCAGCGATTAGGCCCTGCTTGGAAGGAGATCGGTAGGTTGTGGTATCGCTTTATCTTTTTATGTTGCTAAGTACTATCCGTGCAGCCCTCCTCATCGAAGGGTGGACCAACGATCAATGTGCCAAGCGTTATACCGAGATGCTAGATCCCTCTGTGGAGAACCGCCTCAGAGCTTGGTCGCAAGAGGAAGATCAGTACTTGATAACAAAGGTAAAGGAACTCGGACATAAATGGTCCACAATTTCATCGGGACTACAGGGGCGTCCCCCTTTGACATGCCAACATCGATGGGAAAAATTAGGCAAAGAGCTCGCAAGCATGCCCAATAAACCTGGCCAGGACCAGGATAGTTCCACTAAGTTATCACTAGTACCATCCGGATCTGATTCAGTCTCTCCAGGATCTAATTGCAGTGGCAATGTCTATTCCACGGACAACGGTCCCCAAGATGACGCTGAAAGCCACAAGAACCAGTTGGATGGGATGGATAGAACACGAGGTCTGGAAGATATATTCTTACCACAAATGTTCGATGTCGACGATCTGACACTTTGGTCAATGAATAATCGAGAGGAAAACTACACATCGGTGCAAGATTCTACGGGAATAAGTCAAGATGGCTATGTGCCCTGGTACGTGAGAGAGTTGACTTCTTCAGTGGTTCTTCATAATCACAGTTTACCGAGGGTGCTTACCGGGACCTAGATGCAAAACTGTCAAGGAAATCAATAAGAGTCACCTCTCCATCCTGAGACGAACAATGTGCTTTCGAAACTCTGGGATTAGTAACAAATATCCAGTTCTGGTGTTGTTAATGACCGTGTAAGCTATGGGTTTGCCGAGCATTTTTTGGATGGGCGTGATGATGGCTAGGCTGGAAAGGTGGTGTGTTCTTAAATTCCCTAGGGATACTGTCACATTTCGTCATGAAACTAGGTCTGCGAAACAATCGGCCACTTGTTCTACTTCGTATATGAATGTAGAATAGCATGTAAATTCAGTACCTTAGAACTCTTGTTTCCTAACATGATCTCGGTGCACCAACGGGAGAAGAGTGTATCCGGCGAATGAACACAAATACGGCAACCCTTCAATGACCAGATTACCCTCGCTTCCATTTCCGTCACCCTACCAGCGCAGCACCTTGTTAGGGAAGTACTCGTCAATCAGCTCGAGGTAGTAAGGCTGGCCAGGTAGAAACGACGTCAGTGATCGAACTCATACCAAACAGCAATTTAGACAATCTCACCTTCAACTTCTCCGGGTCTGGCACGCTATCGCTCTTGCTGTACAAATCATAAGGATTGAATGCGCGCACCGCCGCAAGCATCTTCTTATCATGCTCGTTCATCAACTCATGATAAGCGTTCTCACGATGCCAAGGATAAAACGAGTGATATCTGATCATCGCAAGGCCTTCATCAGGGATAGTCGACTGGTCTCTGACGATATGATAGAGATACTCATCATGACCCCAGCAAAGCATGACATTCTCCAATCCACAACCGGGAGAATAGATCCCAAACTTGGTATTGTAGATCGGATTCTTCAAGTCCTCATTATTTCTGAAAGACTCCATTCCAAAGATAATACGATCATCAAAGGCACATCCAACAGGAAACGTATCACCCACCACATCCCACTGGCCCTGTGCACCGAAGAAGAAAAGCAACTTGCCCAGGTCATGAATCAATCCGACAAGTTGCATCCAGCGGGGCTTTCCCTCCTGACGAATAGCCTCTGCAGACTGCAGGAGATGTGTCATCTGTGACTCCTGGGTATCGGGATCACATTCATCGATGAAGGTATTAAGCTTCTCGATGGCTTCCCAGACTGTCATGTGGGCACGCGTCTTGTTGTGGAAGTCATGTCGGGCTTTGAGGTTGTAAGCCACGGTATGGAGGGTATGTTGCTGCGCGTAGAAGTTCTTGACCCGGTCACAGGCATCGTTGAACTGGCGGAAATTGGTCTTATCTTTGGCTTTGTCGAACTCCGAGTCGTCGTATAGATCTTTGGGTGTCTTCTGATCGGGACTCTTGGTCTTTAGGACGTTCACTGCGTCGATCATGTCCGAGGTGGCCTCGATGTTGGTGGGAGCATGCTGGATCTCGATGGAGGGCATGATGGGTGTTTGCTTGGTCTGTTCGAAAGGATGTCTTGAAGATTATCTTGTGGGTGATTGTGTCTGATTCAGTTGTTACCCGATCTGATGACTACCGGTGGATTCATAGATTTTATATCCTTTTGGAGGGCATTCAATCGACATGCTAACTTGTTTCACTCGGATACAAGAATCCGCATGCCTTTCGTATGCATTGGTAATGACATAGATGCTGTGATCTGCCGCTATTCGAGCCATGTATGTAGCGGAAAGCGGTTTCATGCCTGCTGGGGGCAAAGCGAATTCCGTACAGAGTATACATACCTTTCCAAGGCCTGACGGGGATCGCTAACTCGGGATTATAGTTGAAGAGCAGGCATTCTCCATACATCCGGGATTCAATTCGATACCCCTTCCACAGGAAAAGGAGTTCCTTCCGTCAACTATGAAATATCTCGAGACAGGATACAACTTACACCAAGCGAGTAGCTTTTTCGTTTCGGGCTGAATGGATTTGGCCTGTGTAACACATCTATCACTAGATTCGAAGGAGTTCCCCAGTCATCATCAACTGCTGCATGGTTGGGTGTCTGTTTTAATAACGTAGCTCTAACGATAGGAACTTCAACATACAACATGATAACCAACCGAGTATCTAACAGTGCACTACCAAGATTAGGGCCTTACGAGTACCACCAAGTCCAACTGTCTTCCTTTCTACGTCATTATCGACTACCAAGTAGCTATTTCCAACATGCCGAAGGCACAGACCCAGCTCAGGCACAGTCAACCATATCAATTATCTCATGTGCAATGACAATATACATTTTGGGATAATATCTGGCTATTCACTTCTACCAGCACACATCAGGCTAAGGCCCAGAACAATTGTTGAGTGGAGTCTCGAATACTTTTCCGGGTAACTAAAACCAATAAACGTAGCAAATTAGTGATCTTGGAATGTGATAGGCTCGACTGAGCGCAAGGATCGAAGCATAAGTGCTCATCCAATGCCAGGATTGGGTCCGAGGAGAATGAATGAGATGAGATATGCCAAGTCGGAATCGACTCGCGTCTGCGGGGAAGCTCTATCTTACCGGAGAATGATCACCGGGATATCTGACCCATATTCCGCGAAGTTCAAATTGCCTTTCATTATAGCGAGAGGATCATAGTGCTTGTAAGATAGAGGTGTCTGTGTTGTGAAGAAATATGCCAATGTTTAGTAGACTGAGTCTGATGAAAATTGGCAGGGAAACTAGTCACCCACGAATGTTACAATATGAAGGGCGAGGCTTTTGGGAAAGTGTTTCATGCACACAAAAATCAGAGAGTGAACCAGAATAATATAACATCCACCTTATCTGTGCATTCAATCTTCGACCACTTCTCATTATATCAAGCTGGATGGATAAATACAACGGAGTAAACAAGTCGCATGTCTCATTCGTATTCTATCTAATTCTTGAAAGTCTGACCCTCAAAAAAGATCTTCTCCCCACTGATCAAACTCCGCTGCAAAGCCTGCCCAACAGCAACTGCCCTCACAGAGCTCCGAAGACTAATTGGCGGCGCTGTATTCTCCAAACAACACTCAGTAAACTCGGCAGCCTCGGTGATAAAAGCCTCTCTGAACCGCTCATAATAATGCTGGGGGAGTAGGCGTCTCGCACCCGCGGCATCATGAATCTCAACGTGATTCTTCCTTGGTTGGAAGTTAACCTGGACTGAACCCCTCTCGCAAATAAGTTCAGTAATATCCTCCTGACCAGCCGCCATCATACGCGTGCAGTACAAAGCCGCGATCTTCCCACCTTCGAATTCGAGTGTAGCCAATGCATTGTCTCGATCGTTGTTCTCCTGTAAGCCGGAATGCACGGCACAGACGCCCACGGACTGCAGGCTCTTGATACTGGTGTCTTCACCGAGGAACCATAATATGAGGTCAATGTCATGGATGGAGCAATCGAGAAAGATACCGCCGCTGGTCTTCGCGTAATCTACGAAGAAGCCCGAGGTGTCAATCAGGTCGGCGGTTTGGGAGCGGAAAACAACAGGGAGACCGAATTCGCCCCGGGCGATCCGTTCATGAGCCTCGCGGTATGAGGCGTCAAAACGGCGTGAGAAGCCACACATCACCTTCTGGTTAGGGTGAGTTTGCAGCGACTCCTCGTACGCGTCGAGGACCGATTGGGCCTTTGAGATGGAAAAGGTCAGCACGTTGGATATGAACTGTCACTGACGTGGTAATACGTACAACATCAAGGTCAATACTGAGAGGCTTCTCGCACAGAACATGCAAGCCCTTTTTGATGGCCTTAATGGCCTGTTCTGCATGTACTGCAGTGATGCTTGCAATGACCACTGCCTCCAAATCTTCTTTTTCCAACATTTCATCATAGTCGGCGTAAATCGTCACACCCTCCAGGTTGTCCTGTCCCCATTTCCTTTCCTCACTATCGGGAGTGCTTGCAGCAACGACGTTTGCTCGGGCAGTCAATTCATGGAAGTTGGTAGCGTGGCGCTTGCCTTGGTGATCATTAGCTAACTAGCTGATCTCCTAGGCAGTTTGAACGTACCCATGCGGCCGAGGCCGGCGATACAGATACGGAGCTTTGTTTTCGCCATATTGCCTGATTAGTATCAATGAGTCGCTAGATATATATGTCAATTTTTGATGGGCATTACACGGTTTATATAGCGCTGTTGCTGCCCGCGAAATGAAAGCCGATGTCATTCAGTCCCGGAAATCGAAACATCCTTCCCGGGATTGTATGTCCGGTCGCAATAGTTGGACAAAAAGCAAGTGCACAACTACCTTGAGTGAGAAGAGTAGTCACATGAATCATGGAAGTTGTTTCCCTTGTCTATCAAGTATATACCATACCACACCGACGAGGTAGCCATGCCCATCCAGGCCGGCGCCTGGTCCTCCGACGGATAGGGACCAAACAGTTATGACCAGTGAAAGGTCTAGTGAGTACTTATTGCGAATGGAAGTCTGCTCCATATACTAACTAGTTTATATACCAGTATGGTTGGGGTTATGGGGAAGGGGAACATAGATGTTATTGCTAGACTGCACCTCCAAAGCTGTTTGTCGTCGTGCCAACACACTGGACGGGGATGATTTCACACCGTAAGCTCACAGTGATGAAGTTCTCGGTCTCTGCCTGCCCGCTTGGAACAGCAATCGTGTTCATACCATCTCAACCCTTGCCACGTCACTTCCCACAATTAGCTGGTTTCAGGAAAAGACGTTGTTTGGAGCATGGCACCGACGAAAAGCGTGCAGTACGAAAATGCAATCGTCACACCTTCTTAATCCAAGTGTACAGGGAATTCCTCTCATGAGCTGAAACCCAAGGGGCCCGTGATGCAGCTAAGCTCATAGGTAGCAGTTATTTGACCTTGTATTGTGGAGATTGGTGTCGAACGTCCGTATGGTATGACCGTTGTCGAGCGATCCACAGAAGACATAGTCATACCTAGAGAGAAGTATTCCAACACCTCAAGCATCGTTATAAGCATCGTTATAAGCATCGTTATAAGCATCGTTATAAGCATCGTTATATGTTTTATTAATGGCTCTTGTTGAGGGGTTGAGAACACTGCGATGCAGAGCTGGACCTACTGGGTACTCAACTGACAGTATTTAAAGCAGTATATTGTGAGAGATCCCAGCCTTTCATATATATCAGATGTTTCCCAACAGCTATCTGTAGGTACTAGATACTATTGTCACCTATAACGAACTCCTGGTCCGCGCAAAATTGAGGGATTGATGTGGGATAAATTCAACATCATCCAGATCGCATCGGGCCTCGGAATTGGCGAGGTATACAGAATTCGGGTCGAGCTGTCAATCAATAGAGATAATCACTGCAGTAATTGCCCCTTTTATACTCTATCTTTGTTCCTCAGGTCCAGTTGCCTGCCCGGATGGAGTTGATCACTGCGCCGACCACTCCCGATCTTCTTGCATTATCCAGCAGGCAGTGGCCAGCAAGGCATGTCAAACACAACGAAGAGAATATAATGGCCAGTTCTTGTCGAAATATTTGAGTGTACCGTTGATGGAAGTTTTCGTCGCGAGCAAATATAACCAGAGCGTGCATCTGCTGCGAGAATATAAGGGAGGTATGACTCCGTTAGAGAAGCACTGCTGTTGTCTAACCGCACGATTCCCATTCGATACTTAGCTAAAGGGATATTAAACTAAAACAGTAGGTAGTTCGCGATCTCCAGTCTCAGGTTTTATTTTCGGCCAACATAAAAACCAGATTAACCACAGTCAGATTTAGGTAAGAATACTCGTTTGAAGATACTGACCCATCTTATGCTCACCCAATCTTAAAATAACATACCTCGAATTATGTGCAATGACAAAAGCTGCGGTTGCTTTGAGTGATCATTACTGCAAGTCAAAAAATAATTTTTACTCCAGCAAGTGAGATTTTGGGGCCTTGTGTTGAAGGAACTCAGCCAAGACTACAGGTATCCTGTAACTCATTGTCAGCATGTGAGTTCAGTTTAGGGATGATGTCATGATCGACCGAGGTCTCGAAGTTGTCTCCGCGATGATTGAGTTGGCAAATCCCTCAGGGCGCAGGGATCTTTGCTGGGCTGAACCGCGATTGCCACTTGATGGAAGCCATATTACTAAGACTTAGTACTTGATCGTACTTGTACGAATTCCCAGTAACTTTACAATGGAAAATAAACAACCATAACTCCAACAGCGTAAGTTAGTCAGATTGCAATGGTAGTTTGTCCATTGCAGTGGTTGGAGTTGTGGGATGATATAAAATACGAAGGGTAGTATATATATTCGGATGGCTGATCCCTCACTGCCACATCTTTCGGTCACCCCAATCGTAGCACACCACCTTCAAGTCCAGATATCCAAGTAGCTAGCTGGTAGGTGGTTAGTAAAAGAGAAGACGTGATGGAGACTGAAATTAAGTTTGCGCCGCCTGATAGGTACAGCACTCTTGGCAATGCGAAGTCTACGAGCAAGGCTGAGTGTTGCGGAGAGCGAGGTCAGGCGCGAAAGATCCCTGTCAGCACGGAGTACCGTACCTCTGCGACATAATTTAGGAATGTAACATGTCACATAGCACTCTCTGAATCCTTCAAAGAGATGACTGAGTAACAGGCAGACAATGGTGGGGGACGTCCCCCAAGCTTCAGGCAACACCAACGGTGACACGTTCGCTGCCTGCGATGAAACCAACATGACTAATTCTATCAACGGCGCTTTGACGCCTCCAAGACTAAGACCCTGCAGGGCATTGAGGGGTCAATGATTATCTTAGTCAGGATCTGGTATTTGGTAACTAACTATTTGGGAGCGACTAGTGAGATGGCACATTTATTTTTCGGGTTTTAAGTGTGATGGCGGTGAAGTCCGGAGCCATGCCGTGATCCACCGCGTCTATTAATAATAGCAGCCAGAGACAACAAGAGACAGACTGACAGAGACAATGAGTCGGGGATAAAGGACAAAATCCGGTGGGACTGCCATGTGCCAAGGACATTGTTCCTCCCCAATAGGTCTGGCGACCCGGAAGTGCTTCCCACAGCAGCATCAGGTCTCGTGCCAGTGAGTTGAGGAAGGAGAACAAAGCCGATGGCAGAGCGGGGAAGCGAAGCTGCATCTGGTCCCATGTAATATGTAGTATGGATGCAGATGAGCGGATTCTAACATCATATGGAGGAATGCACACGTGCTACGTGCCTTGCTGCAGTTGACAATCAAACCTACAGTTGAACCTACAGTGAACCTACCGGTTCACACGACACTAATGGCAAGTCAGCGCATGATGTGAGTAATCTGACTGGTCAGGGGAGCAAGATGCCATTGGCAATGGTAGAAGGTGGCTATGTAAGACAGTGTTGGAGTGAGACAGCGTGAATATGCCGCAATGAGGGAAGAAAGAAAAAAAAGAAACTGGTGAATAACAAGAATCCAAAATAATCAAAATGGATTAAATGAACGGACAAGAGATTTCTCTGGAAGCCTTGGCAGTGGAGCCACCCACGGAAAGAGCAGCTACTGATTGGAGAGAGCGGATGTAACCCCCCGCTCGAGGGCCCCAAAAAGGAATGTGGTCACGCCCGACGGACCCGACTTGACTCTTCTGAGCAGTCCAGCCGCCCGTTTGGGATGACAATAAAGGTGCAGTTTTCATTCAGACCGAAGAGGCAAGGTCTTCACCACGTGTTCTTGGGGGCGGAAGACAAGCCTGCGGATCGCTGGAAATAGTGGCAATTAGACTGAGAATGATCTCTTTGCTGGGATCAGTGGGGGACAAAGATCATGCTCAAACCGCAACCCCGTCTACCCGTCTAGTGCTACCCCTATTGCAATTAATGGAAAGGATGTTTGGGATGGAACACACCCCCGATGAGAATTGCAGTTAAGATTTCCCCTGTCTCAGACTGACTTGCCAGGGTCTGCGGGGCTGGGCCCGGAACGAGTGATTGGCTTTCGGGGCACGTCTGGCAACGCCGCTGCTTCTAATTTTACGGCTGCTCGCCTGCACAGCCAATGGTGTGCCTGTAGCGGGTGGGCCATCAGGGTCCAGGGCCCTCAGGGTCCAACTTTCTCTACCAAAGTAGTGAAAAGTACACCAGGCATCCATCCCCAATTCACCCTCCGCCCGTAGTAGAGCTCACTAGTCCCGGAGCACTACTGGTCTAGTCTCAAGTCACTAGACTGCTCCGAGGTTGGCACACCGTGAACCACCCAGCTTAGAGTTCGCAGGTTCGTTGGACTGGCCAGCATGCTATATTGCCCGTTTCGATGCAGGGCTGTGAATTGAAACTGCGGCTCTATCCGTGATTGCTGGCTCTGAAAGACTCCACCTCAGGCCTCCATCATCATGGCGTCCTGCTCCTCGGTCTCTCCTCTTTTCTTTCTTCTTTTCTTTCTCTTCTTCTTCCTCTCTCCTTGAAGAATTCCCTCTTCCCTGCTTTATCTTCTGACGCCAACTGCCATCATCTCCGGGCTCCCTTCCCGGTGTACGCCATCTACGTCCCTCCCACCCTTCAATGGGGGTGTCCTCTTAGTCCGTGGTGCCATGCGGTCCGTCTGCTGAGATACTGTGACTTTCCTGCTGCACCATGAAGCTCTTCAATCCCCTTCGTCGCTGCGGCCCTGCCCTGCAGCGTCTGCGTACCTCTCCCGGCGAGTTCTTCGACTACACATGGGAGTTCACCCGCCGATACTTTTTCACCGTCTCCTTTATCGCACTTTTTGGCGCCAAATTGCTGCATCTTTACGCTCACATCCACTCTCTCCCTCCTCCGAAATTCTTCCTCTGGGGCTCTACCTTTTTCTTCCAGGATGTGATTCTCACCCTTCTCATCCGCTTCTTTACGCAAAAATTCCACCGGCGCAGCGTCGCACTGGTATCAGCTGTGGTGATTGTACCGTTCAGGTAGGCTGCAAACATACCAAAAAGTTCTGTCAACCAACTGACCCATCTAGTTTGATCATGTCCGGAATGACCGCCGCCAATACCTCCTTCTACGTCGTCACCGGGGCCGAAATCCACTGGCGCCAGGCCAAAACCTTCCACCGCGATGCCGCCGCCATGCGCACATTGTTGCAAGGATTAACCGGGTTCTTGATCGTGGAAGGCATTCTGCTTACAGTGGCGTGGTTTCTGTCTGCCCCACTGCATCGCGTTGTTGGTGGCATTCTTACAATCCTGGGACAGCCGTTTAAATGTTTGGTGCGCTGTATGAGCCGGGTTCGTGCGTTCCGCCCGAGATCCGCGTTGCCGGAGCCCGAGATCTACGAGCAGATCGACGTGGATGACTATCTCGACGACAAGAGTGACGATGGCTCTTCGATACACCTTCTCGAGCCATACGGCGAGGTGTCACCAGTTGCGAGACGGGGTCACTCCCTGTTGGTCAAGCTGGCCGTCTGGGTGCCGTTCCTCTCGTTGGTCTTGCTGCGCGTGGTTCGACCCTGGGATCCCGCATATATGTTCCTGTCCGAAGCTCTGCCAGTGGCACCCTTCATCGGTGGCCATCGACACTCCCCCGTCCGTGCGGGCGGCCTTCCTGGCGACTATGAGTGGTTGGAGGGTCGCACACCATTGGACAAGGTACCCAAATGGGACTGGCTGCCGAAAGGTGGACTCCCGGGCTTTGAAGACTGGACAAGGACCGATGTGCCTCGGTTGCACTACAATCCTGAGAGCGATCCGTTGCATGTGTCGAACCTGCAGAATCCGGTGATGGACTCTTTGCAGGAGGTCCTGTCCAGCGGCAACGTCAATATCAAACATGTTATCCTTATCAAATTGGAGAGTACTCGGAGCGATGTCTTTCCGCTGCGGAAGGATGCTTTTATGTGGAACCGCATCGCCAGAACATATTCCGATAAGAAAATCCCCAACGACGTTCAGAAGCTCGTCGCCAATCTTACCCGTACCTCCGAGTTCCTGACCGGCTTTGACGCGGGCTTCGGCCACGACAACGAGCATGATTACGGCCGACGTGCATACGGCGGCATCAGTGCCCGCAACGCTTTCACCACGGGCACCTACACTCTGAAAAGTCTTGTTGGGACGGTGTGCGGCGTGACGCCACTCGTCGCTGACTTTAACCGCGAATACAACCACCACATCTATCAGCCGTGCATGCCGCATGTTCTGGATGCGTTCAACCACCAGGATGATGTGGATGCCAACAGCACCGATCAATCCGACTATCGCACCTGGCCGTGGCATTCGACGTGGATGCAATCCGTCACGGAGGGGTATGATAATCAGGACAAACTCACTCCACAACTGGGATTCCATGACGTAGTGACGAAAGAGGCGCTGGAGCTGGCAAATGCAACGCATTCCCCGAACACGACAAAGGAGGTCAACTACTATGGGTACCCGGACAAGGTGCTCGGCGACTACGTGCGGGATGCCATCGATGATGCAGAAGAGAACCACCGCCGGCTGTTCCTGACACATCTAACGGGCACGACACACCATCCGTGGGGCATGCCCGACAACGCCTATGAGGAGATGGTGTCATCCAAGAACACCAACTCCAACGAGGACATCAACAAATATCTGAACACGATCGGATACATCGACGAGTGGCTGCAGCAGATCATTGACATTTTGACCGAGAAGGGGGTGATCAACGAGACGTTGCTCGTGATGGCTGGTGATCAGTAAGTATCCATATTTCAAGTGTGACTGAACTCAACTAACCAGACAGTGGTCTCTCCCTCCCTAATGATGGCGGCGTCACCCCCTACGACAACCCCCACATCGGCAGCTTCCACATCCCCATGGTGTTCGCACATCCTCACCTCCCAGCTGTTGAAGTCAATACCCCGGTGATCACCCAACAAGTGGTCCCTACCATCCTGGATCTGCTGATCCAATCCTCCTCGCTGGGGCCCAACAGCACCCACACAGCGCAGGACCTGCTTTCCATCTACGAAGGCCAGTCCATGATCCGCGAGCTCGTCCCGGAAATGGACGGTCGCCAGAACTGGCAATTCACCGTCATGAACACGGGTGGTTCATGGCTGGCGGTGCGGTCCGCTGCGCATCCCGAATACCGACTGGTGATTCCGCTCGTCGACGACGTCGAGTGGCGGTTCACGAACGTCGAGAAGGATCCGGAGGAAGAGCATCCGGTGACGGAGTTCAACCTGGTGGATCTGGCGAAGAGACTGGAGAAGGACCATGGCAGTGATGCGGTGGATTGGGTGCGTGATGCCGCCCATGTTGCAGAGTGGTGGGTGATTGAGAACTGGCATTTGTATCAGTATCATCCTAAGCATTAGGATGACAACCATGACGCAGAATCAGTGAAACATTTGTACATAGTTTTGGATGATACCATGATATCATTTGCACATCTTGGCGTTATGCTGTTTCACCTGTTAGCTACTTGAATTGATTATTGATTTTAGCAGAGTTGCCAACTTCTCAAGTCAGAAGATTCATACGTAGGAAGAAAAGACGACATCGCCAGAATGAAGTCGTGTTGATGTCGGCACTATTACGCTTAATCTCATGCTGCCGTAATCTACTTCTCATAACCACAGATCTGGTTGTAGTAACAATCTAAGCCTAGTGCCTCGGCGTCTAGCTCTTGATCTACCGTAGGGCCGAGATGGAGATAAAGTTGCAGATCGTTATATCTGTTGGTTGATCTCGGCAACATTGATGATCAACGTTGACCAGATATACATATACACGATTCATCAAAGCACAACCGACTCACTAGGTAGTACAGGCATGTAACTGTGCTATCGTCAAGATGAAGAGATCACATCCATACATGACGTGTCTGTCCATACATTTAATGCCTCAGGCAAATATCACGTGATCTCCGATAGCGGCCCCTGAACCAAACCCAAGCGAACCTCATCCAAGCCGGGAATGTCATCCAAAGCTTATCATTATCACCATGATAAGCTTATCCAGGACCGCCGTCGGTATAGCCGTTACGATGGTCTCGCTTCACACTAGCTTCATCCTTCGCTAGCTAGCACCAGCTAGCTCCATGATAATTATATGATTCACTATGAGTCATGCAGACATGCCATCCACCATACCATTGATACTCATGAGAATATCCTCAACTTCATCAAGGATACTACAATAATAACTACTATATAAGCAAAATGACAGCCCGTCAACTAACCACTAAGCTCTCAGCGAACCACACCCCTCCTAATCCATGACCACAGCGTCTACAACTACAACAATGACTACAACAACATACCTCCCACCCCCCCTCTCAACATCCTCCATAACCAAACTAATCCTCTCCCTCTCCCTCCCCAAACCAACAAGCATCACCCCCCTGAACGTCTCCGCCGCCTTCCACACAATCTACCTCATCCACTTCGATGCCTCCACAGCAGCGACAGCCTCAATCCCGGCCCGCCATGACCCAAACAGCGACGGAAGCATCACCCTCGTCCTGCGCATCTCGGGGTCCCAAATCCCAAGGATCAAAACCTCCAACGAAGTCGCCGTGATGACCTGGGTCCGACGGAATACGAAGATCCCTGTCCCGAATGTAATTCGCTACTCCGCAAGTAGCGAAGACAACCCCCTCGGGTATGAGTTTACATTACTGGAGAGGATGCCAGGTATACCTGTGGCCACGGTATATGATACTCTGACTGAGGGACAGAAGATCAAGCTAGTGGAGCAGTTGGCGGGGTATGTCATTGAACTACATAGTATGCCATGGGAAGAGGGAGGAGGGTATGTGGGTGGGTTAAGATTATCCCATGATAATCATCATGATGATGATGGAAATTCGGAGGGGATAATTCCCGCCCCACCCATGGAAGAAACATACTGGCAAACACCCGATCTAGCTACCCACTGGACCGGTCTGGACGTGTCATTAGACACACTAAACCCATTAAAAAGCGACGGATATGCAAGCTACACAGCGTATAACATCGCCTGTATGGAGCGATACATCCACGCTATTACCATCCATCCATCGCTATCTGCCCATAGGGATCTAATTCCCCGATTGAAGGGTTTCATCTCAATCCTGGAGGAAGATGACGAATTGAATAAAGTGTCATATGTCCTCGCACATAAAGACCTCCACTTCGCGAATATCCTATGCGATCCATCGCATCCCGACTGTCCTATCACTGCTGTGCTGGACTGGGAGTTTGCCAGTGTGGTGCCGGCGCCGCGGTGGAATCCGGTGAGGGCGTTTCTGTGGAATTATCGGTATGGGGTGGAGGATAAGGCGGAGAGGGATCGGTTGGAGGGGGTGTTTGAGGAGGTGTGTCGGAGGAGAGGGGAGGGGTGGGTGTTGGAGGGGATGAAGTTGAGTGAGAAGCAAGATGGGATGCAGAGGGTGGTGAGTCATGTTAGGGCTATGGTGGAAGTGGGTGTGAAAAATGGAGAGGAAGAGGAGGGGAGAGAGAAAGTGAGGATGTGGAGGGAGGTGGTGGAGGGGATATTAGATGTGTTTGGTGTATAGCATCGCATCTATATCAACTTATCTACATACAAAGAAGTATCACAACTTCGCCTCCCTGACCAACCTCTTCAACTCCCTCCTCAGAATCTTCCCCGACGGATTCCTCGGAATACTCTGCACAAACCTCACACCCCCTCTCAACCTCTTATACCCAATAACCCTCTTCTCCACATATTCCACAATCTCCCTCTCCAACCCATCCCCTTCCTTCCCAACAAACTCCCGCTTAAGAACCACATACGCCCTAGGCAACTCACTCCCCGCCAACCCACTCTTCACCCCCGTCACAGCCACATCCCTCACAGCCGGATGGCCCAACACCACACCTTCCAATTCGGCGGGAGCCACCTGAAACCCATTATACTTGATCAACTCCTTCACCCGATCGGTAATATAAAAATGTCCCTGGGGATCCTCATACCCAACATCCCCGGTCTTATAATATCCATCTTCGGAGAAGGACTCCCTATTAGCAGTGGGATTGTTTAGATACCCGAGGAAGACATTGGGACCTTTCACCCATAGCTCATTTTCTTTCGCGTCGCTGTTATCATCGATGGGGTGGTATTTGGCTGTCATGTTGGGGATGAGGCGTCCGACGGAGCCGGGGTGGGTGGATGCTTCAGCCATGGTCTATCCATTAATTAATTAGCCATGCCTTTATGCGTAGTGGATATATGGGAAGGACGTACCTGAAAGTGAATAGCCGGAGAACACTCGCTCATCCCATATGCCTGACGAACCAGCAGATTCAACTTCTCCCTGGCCGCGTGGATCAAATCCACTGCTAGCGGTGCCGCAGCAGAGATGACCATTCTCAACGAAGAGAGGTCGTAGTTCTTGGTATCTGCGTTGGAGACCAGCTCCAGAATGACCGGGGGCACGACATATGCGTAGGTGATGCGATGGCGCTGGATAGTATCGCAGAAGGAAGGGAATGTGAAGCGCGGGAGGACGTACATGGGGACGCCGGTGTAGATGGTGTAGTTGAGGAGGTAGCCGATTCCTATACCATTATCAATATCATCAT
The DNA here is from genome assembly GCF_001889945.1 of Aspergillus brasiliensis CBS 101740. NCBI lineage: Eukaryota > Fungi > Ascomycota > Eurotiomycetes > Eurotiales > Aspergillaceae > Aspergillus > Aspergillus brasiliensis. Next base: position 250,238 of record NW_027137458.1, read on the forward strand.
CAATTAGCAATTCGGACAATACTGAATGTTATAGATGGTGGTGGGGACTACCGTAAATATGGAAAAACGGTAAAATGCCGAGAATACGATCTTGATCCCAGACCAGCTGGCCCTGACCCTGCTCGACAGCAGCACTCTGCAGCAAGTTCGCAACCATATTGCGATGCGAGAGCATAACCCCCTTCGGCAATCCGGTCGTTCCAGACGAGTATACCAGAAAAGAGAGGTCCTTTTCCGGATTCTGGATCGGGGGACGGTGCGGTGCGACGTAGTCTGTATCTTTGATGGATTTCCAGACTGGCTCTAGCTGATCCAGCAGAATGACACGGTCGCGGGAGAGCCCGGCATGTTCGATAGCTTCGTATACGATGGGGGCTTGGGCGGCGGTAGTGACGATGGCTTTGGCGGATGCATCGGTCAACGGATGGCGCAGTTCTTCGGCGCGATAGCTCGGGTTCACCGGGCAGACGACACCGCCGATGGCGAGGGTGCCCCAGATGACCGGGGGGACGTCAATGGCATTCGGGGCGAAGACGACGAGCACGTCGCCGGGTTGCCAGGAGAGTTGGGATTGGAGGTGGTGGGCGAAGCGGAGGGAGCGTTGGCGGATTTGGTGGAAGGAGAGGTGGCGGTTGCTGAGGGGGTCGATGAAGAGGGCTGTTCATATTAGTTAGTACTTTCACAGCTAGAAGTGATATCTGGCATGATGATAGTGGAGAACGTACGATGGGAGGATGGATAGGGACGATCTGGACGCTCGAAGAGAAACGACCACAGGTCGACGGAGGGAATCTCCACGTCGGGGTAGGGAGACACGGAGATGGAAGTCATGATGCAGTGGATTGGATGTGACAGACAGGCAGTCAGACAGATAGACAAAGAACTGGGGTAGGGAGCAGAGGCAGAAGGAAGAATAAATATGGGACTAGTTTAATTAAGCCCGGGGCTGTCATGCAACAAAGTGGATCTTACAGCATCACGGACCATCTCTCGTTGTCGGCTTCACAGTTCACCGTGAGAGTGAAAGCCGGTCACCAGGGTCATTATGCTGCTCGGGAATGTTTCCCGGGTTAATATCGCATAATTCCTTAGCTGTCATCCCAATTGACCCGATTTTATCAGTATACCTCCGTGAGAGGGAGTTCCAGAAGCCATGCATTGATCTGCATGCACCGAAGCGAGGACCTGATCGGGCCGAGGTATCTCAGTGATCGTCTGTTCACGTTATCACAGTGCATCACGGCTCGCACGGCATCTCTTGAGCTGCAGCTTATTTTTAAATCGCATTTAATATAACTACTCGGATCAGCCGGGCTGAATTTGTAGTGAACACCTCGGCATCCTACTATTGTTAGTCTATAATTAGTGGTGTTGACCAACCCTAACAATCGGCAGAGTAAACCACGCCATAGATTGCAAAGTAAGACTATATATCAGGTGCCACACTCTAACCTGTTCCGTAAAGTTAGTATGCATATATTATACATCGATTTTCTTTCATACTGCGATCTGCGATCTGTGATCTGCGATGTGTTGATCGACCATCTTCTTCATGTCCAGACCATTCATTCATCCACCTCAGTTGTACATTCACCACGCAGTGTCAACCCCAGATGAAATGTCCTCACAATCTAATATAATTCTCTCAAAATAAGCATGATCTGACATTGCATGAGCTAACACTACTATCCCTTTCAAAGCTACACAGCCTATGCATCTCGAGATACAGAGCGTCTATGCTAGTAGATAGAGTGGTTCCTCCCCATCTAACTATCACACTAATGCATCTTTCTAACGTAATATGCTCCTGGCACTACGTCGATCACACAACTGACTAGCACGTCACAGGTTAATCACAACCTAGTAACTTCATCGGAATGATATATTCGTATGTAATGAAGATAGAATGAAAATATCAAATCCACCAATCCACAACCAATCTTTCAATTCATCAACTCATGTCTCTGTTCGGGATAGTAGACTCAGTTATACAAGCACAGCAAGCAGTCAGATCACTCCAAGGCAGACACTGCACCTGCATTCAGACAGACATACCTCTCACACTCGCTCGAGGTGTCAGATAACTCCAGTATCGAAATCATGGCTAGAACCACCGGTAAGACTACAAATGTCGAGCAGACTTGCTCGTACGTCATGTTGGTAGTAGCTTTCCCTGCAACTATGCTTCTCTTCCTGGCTATATGTCATAAACATCTTAAACAGTATGCACATTGTTGACGTGCTCAGCACGAATTAAACCGAGTCTATGGATTGTGCTTTTATATACATTAAATCGCCTCCCATTAGTCGTCTAGTCATCCAATTCCTTATCCAAACACCTATGCATTGTTGGCGCACGAAAAGCTGGCCCGGGACGAATCGTCGTGGATCGCCTTGCCGGACGCGTACAGACCAAGACCGCACTACACAATTAGCATTAGCAGAAGCAACATAAGGCAAGGGTGGGATAAACCTACCATCGCGCCACCAATGGCAAAGATGAGCATGTTGATGATCGTCAGGGCACACTTCCTCGGGCTCGACCACCACTGGCCATAGTTCATGTGCAACCAGTAGGCACCGGGCAGACCGAAACTGAACCAACTGGCAAACAGCGAGCTGATCAGACTGACCAGGTTGCTGAACGAGGGGATACCCTCGCCAATGATCCAAGCGATCACCCAGCAGGTCACGCCAATGGCGATCCAGGAGCCCACCGAGACCCAATCGTTCTTGTGCATGCGGCCCGACTTGCGGAAGATGCGCACATAGATGTACTTGAGACCAACATGTCCGTTGACCACACCAGCACCAATAATCTACACTTATCAGACTAATCCTTATCGAAGTTAGAGAGAGGACTCACCGTAGGAATGGCCATGCCGTAGGCCACCTTCTTCAAGACAGGACCAGCCGAACCCAGGGCCGGCGAGTCAACGCCGTTACCCACATAGTAGTATATGACGATGGCGGCGGTGACGTAGAGGGAGATTTCGAATCCCTGCAGCAGACACAGGGCCTTGGGGAAGTCCTTGGGCTCCTCCATCTCGGCGATCAGACCGAAGAAGGCGACGTGAGCGCAGTAAGCGAACATAATCTGGGTGACACCACTGAATGCGGTGTACAGGTTGGTCTCGGTGGTGATGCTGATGTTCTGTCCGCCCTTGTACTGCACACCGACACCGATCATGGTGATCATGACGGCGGAGAAGATACTCAGGAAGGCTAATCCATTAGCATCGCCCTGCACAGGTGGGGGAACAGAAACTTACAGGCCGTGGAAATGTAGGTCAGGTTCTTGATGGTGCGCGGCAGCGAGAGAACCAGACAGATGACGAACGCGACGATACTGAACACAATGGAGCAGGTACCGTGATCGGTGATGGTGTTCATCATGACGGTGAAGGTGACGATGTGGCTACCCATGATGAAGATGGAGAAGAGGATCTGGCCCAGTCCGAACAGCTCGCGGCCAAAGGTGCCCATGAGGATCTCTCCCGCATCGGCGAGGTTGTGGATGTAAGGGTGGCGTTCGCGGAATTGACCAATGACATAACCAGTGTAGAGGGCGAGGATACCGAGACCGATGATGAGGATGAGAGAGCTGCACCGGTTAGTCGCAGCGCAGAAGCATCGAGGCGCTGACTTACGGAACAAGACCCAGCGCGGTCATAGTAGCGGGGAGAGACAAGACACCGAGCGACACGGATTCGGCAATCATGACTAGGCTGGTTAGTATTTCAATTGTTGCACTTTGGAGTGACTATCCCGATCACATACACATTCCGCATTGCCTAGCGCCATTAGCTTGTCGTCCATCATCACGCACAACAAAGTACTTACCACCACTTCAAGGTCTTGTACTTGACCTCCGCATTCGCTTCATCGCCAAAGGCGTCCACCTCAGGCGCATTATCGATCGCCTTGAGGTCCTCCAAGTCCTCATCCTTCTCCCGCTGACTCTTAGGCTCAACCGCATCAGGCGGAGGAGCAACACCGTCCAAACGCATGGTGATGGGAGAGTGAGCTGTCTGATTGCAGATAGACGCAAGTAGCAACAGCAGCAACAGCAACAGCAACTAAGTGCCGACGACGCGAAGCTGATACTAAAAATTCTCACGAGTGGGTCGATGACGAACTGGTCCTCCGGCTGGCTGTGCCTCTGCAGGATGAGCTACCGTCCACACAAAGTTCGCAGATGAACACGGAGGGAGACGAGAAGCCAGAGGAGAGAAAGGAAGAAAGAAAGAAAGAAGGGAAGGACCAGAAGGATGAAGGTAGATGACCTGGTGTTGAGTCGCGGTTACTCAATCGGGGGACGAGGGGAGCGCGGGCGTGGCTTGTCCGTTGAGACCAAGGGCCGTGCCCATCCGATAGCTACATTTGCTTTTTTTTTCTTACTTTTTTTTCCTTATCAGCAACATAACCAGTTCTACTTCATTAGCAGCATCGTAGAAGGCGAAGATCCTGGAGTTCCTGCCCCACTGAGCAGCAATTTTTGTTAGTCTTTTTTTCAATGGTGAGAACCAATGAGGGTTAATGCGGGTTAAAATTGAGTAACAGAAAGACTCCCGCCCCGCCCAAGTGTGCCGCGCTCCGACGATAGCCGCGTCTCCGCTGCTCGCTGATTGGTGCGGTGACCCTGGCCCTGGTCGGTCTCGGTGGAATTCCGATGCTGCTTGTAGCCTTCTAGAAAGCATTTCTTACATCTGTTTGCCACTTATCAACCCTTTGGTACTTTCATGACTGCCACAAATGACTGATTATTAGCTCATAGTTTGCTTGTCGGCTAATCGCTCTCGTCTGATTGATGGAGTGTTGCTTTCCTTCTGGCTATTTCGGTCTACAATCGTGTCCATGTCCCCGCGGTAAGACTCCACCGCTGCAGGCCATCCGCTTTAGCCATCCACCAGCCTTCTGGCTTCTCCGGATATTGTTTGCGGGTTAGCGTCTGTTTCAACGGTGACGGAGAACCGAGTTATCCGGGTGTGTATGAAAACCGTGAATTATGAAGCGTATCGGTAGGCTGCACATCAGGTACCAGTGTCTTTGGGTCCAAAGTCACCACACCATGTCTTACCCAGGTGTCTTCCAGAAGAGCTTAAAGTTAAAGTAGCTGCCCATATATACTTTGAAAATAGCCTGCCAATTAGCTTTTGAATTCTGGGAGTAGATATAAACTTGGTTCTAGCGCCTTGACCAACATCATGTTGGGTTCAGCGTCTTCACTGCTAAGGGTGGAAGCCAATATATATGCTCCCCACAGATACTACTCTGCGGCTTTAAGAATTCAGTGACATTTAACATTCGCTTTCACTGAGTAGGCTCTACCTACAAAGGCTTCACTCGATTTCTCCGATTTCTCACCGCGCAGTATACCCTCCATCGACCGGAATCACTGCTCCCGTTATCCAGCTGGCATCCTCACTGGCCAGCGTCACCGCCACCCGGGCAATGTCATCCGGCAATCCAGGTCCTTTGAAGGGATGTCGTCGGATCAGGTCCGCCGCTGCGCTCATGTATTCCGTGGTCTCCTCATAGATGGCCGTCTGGGTGTCTACATGCAGATGTCAGCCCAACCCTCAAAGTCTCCACCAAATAGGGACACTTACAACCCGGACAAATGGCATTCGCGTGAATGCGATCGCGCCCATAATCCAGCGCCACCTGACGCGTGAGATTACTCACCGCCCCCTTGGAGGCACAGTAAGATGCTATCACATCACAGCTTAGCATCATCATCTATCATGGCTATGGCATCTGAAATGGGGTCAACCTACGATTCTCCGTGGCGGCCACGATCCCCAGAATGGACGACAGATTGATGATCCATCCGCGATCGCCCGATGGATGCGGATCCTGTTTCAGCATCTGTGCGATAGCGTACTTGCTGCCCAGGAAGACCGAGCGCGTGTTGATCCGCATGGTGGTGTCGAACAGTTCGTTGGTGGTTTCGTGGATGCGAGCCGGGGTACGAGATTCCAGAGAGACGCCTGCATTGTTGACCATACTATACACCATCAGTTGTCAATCGCTTCGCAATCCAGGAGGGAGTAAGTCGATGGGGTAGATGGATACACACATATCTAACCGACCAAACTGCTGTGCAGTTTTCAGCACCGCATTTTCCATCTGCGATGCATCTCCCACATCGGTTTGCAGGAAGAACGCCTGTCCCCCATTTTGGCTGATCGCATTATGGGTGGTAATGTCCAGCTCATTCGGCACGGGCGATCGTGCAGTCGGAGAGATGTCCGCACAGGCAACCTTGGCTCCTTCGCGAGCATAGCGCAAGGCAATGGCCCGTCCGATCCCCGAGGATGAGCCGGTCACGAGAGCGACTTTGTTGAGGAGACGCATGATGGGGCAGTGATGATAGACTCGAGGGATGGTGTAGTTTGACCGCCAACAGATACGAGGGAAGGGATTAGCTTAATATACCAACTACTCTCGGCCCTCGTACCGAGGGACAGACATCGAGCACCGAGACGAGTCCAATGCATTCGTATCTCTGCAGCAGATGAATGGTCAATGGGGGGAGCTCTGCTGCATGATGCTGAGGGGGTCACGGCAACTTTGTTGGCTGGGGAAATGTGCGGGGTAGAGACAGTCAGTCACTTGCTGCGATGCTCATCCCTTGCGGTCAGTTCAAGTCATACAACAGCAACGCTCTCGGAGAGATTGCCGATGCCATGCAGCAACAACAAAGACAGCACACGATGCAGAAATCAATCTGCCTATAGTACCCGGCCTGCTGTCCCACAGACAGGACTAGCACACTGCAACCGAGACGAGGGCATCGATCGCAATTGCAGGATACATGGTGTCCAGTACCATTTCGATGGCCCATCCCCAACACCAGAAACTTGAGGTAGTTAACATTGACTCAACCAGCATACAAATGGCAAAACAACACCTTCACACACACACATGACACAATCCTGAAATTCTAGTGGTGAGAGAGAGAGAGAGAGAGAGAGAGAGAGAGAGAGAGAGAGATAGATAGATAGACCAGATCCCCAGCTCAGCAACTAGCTCGCGACTACCTACCGCTTACAGCCACCATATTACCAACAATCATCCCTACAATCCCTAGTTAGATAAACACACATTATTAAGTATATACATGCATGCGTGCATACATACATACTACAAGACACAGCCACACTCCAGCCTCTTCTGAAGAATCCATTCACGATTCATGTCAAAACAATTCCAAATTCCTATTAGCTCACAAAATGAGACCGAAAGTGAGAGAGATCCGCCAGGGATGAGGTTTAGACAAGGGGGACGTGCAGGAATGTTCGTGCCTTCAATCCAGTAAATAAGAAAGAAGGGGGGGAAAATAGAATTAAATAAGAATAAAAAAAAGAAAAGAAAAGGGAAAAAATAAAAACAAAGCCACCCCCTCGATTCGATTCGATCAGAGGATGAAGACAGGGATCGCATCCCAAACATGCCAGATGCAAACTTTAACGGACGGAAAAAGATCGAGAATCTCCTGTCATTGACTCGATCTGTTGTTCACATACCTTTCGATCAATCATTCATTCATTCATTCATTCATTGTCGGAGGGTATGTATGTACCACGGATTGTGATTCTCGGGGCATAAATCAAGGAAGTGTCTAGCAGAAAGGCTGTTGATGTGGTTGTTGTACGTATGCTGCTGTGGTGGTTGATGGATGGGACTTGATGATGATGGCGTAGTAGTAGTAGTACAAGGAGGAAGGTTCAGAAACCATCATGACAGATCTTCGGGATTCCCGTCTTAGGTAGTAGTATTCGATCCAATAGATCCTCTGAGCTCAGTCAGCTTCAAAGGGATCAATTCAAGCTTTCATCACTAACTAACCCTTGGCTGCTGCCTTGGAAAGGCAGCTGTAGCCACAGCCACCACCACAGCGGCGCTCCCGTCTTGAAGATAGGTTCATCCATGATGATGGGTAGGCTGCCTGAGAAAAATAAGATTAGGGTTAACGGGAGGAAGCAAGGCAATTGCGGCGCTAAGAGGCCAATGCATATAAAGAGTTTCGGACCTTAGAAAGAGGGTTCAATGCTCTATCCACAATTGTATATTAGGTTGCTTCCGTGGGAAGCGAAGCTTATGTGTAGTGCTCAATTATAACATCCGTTGCTTCTGGCTCTTCCGCGTGACTTTGCAGGGACCACCGATTGCGAAGCGCAGACCAGCCCGGCCCGCTGCTCATTCGGTTGCTCCGTCGGACGCTAACGGAGCGCACCGTTAGGTTGCGTCCCAGCCCAGTAGAACCAGGGCCCCGGTTCTGCGCGCTCTCTTCCAGCTTCAAAACCAATCCCACCGCTTTGTGATCTTCCGTTAGCTTGGGTCGTCGCTTGGCAAAGTACCGGGCATATTTGTACAGGGACCAGTAATTGCTTCCGACGTTGATCATGGCGATCATGATTTTATAAGGCATCTGCGATTCCCGGTCAATATCAAGTTACTCCCCCGCAATAGCTGTGGAGAGGGCAAGACGTACATAATAGAAGATGATGATTTTCAAGCTCACCCGCTCCTGCTTGAGTCGCAGGTGGATCTCGTTAAAGATAATGGCGTTCAAAAGGTACAGCGCGAAGGTGGCCATGATGAGCGCAATGCAGAACCTTGGGCGAACGACCAGGGATATTGGGAGGATGAACGGAGCTAGAATGGCAAGGACAGTCTCATATAACTGGTGCATGTTAGCTCACTCTATTGATGTCGGTAGAAACCTCTAGACGAAGGGGTTTAGGGAGAGGAGTTAGGCGAGATGGAGATAGTGGACGTACCTCCTGCAGTACGAATAGTTTCGTGCCGATTTCATATACCCCCAACTTCCATGATCTCAATAGGTAAGATACATTGTACCGCAGGCCGTTCACAAGAAAGAAATTCCACCGCATAAATCGCTGCTTGAATACTGTCGTCTCCCCAAACCCACCCCGTCTTTTCCCCGTCGCAAAGAGAAACGAAGGAGGTGCGTGAGTTTCCACAAACACAGAGCTGCACATCTGGATTCGGCCGCCGAGCCGTCGACAACTGTTGCCAAGGAACCAGTCTTCACTGATGGAAAACCCAGGGTGGTCCTGAAGGGTGTCTCTCAAAAATGAGCGTTCCCAAAGAGAAATGGCCCCATGAGGGAATGTCGCACTGCCAATGCGTCCCGCAAATGTGCGGTGCAGCCCCGCCAGCTTGTACTCCAGATCCTGCGCCTGTTGGCAGTATGACCCGAGACTGGAATCCGCAGCGACAGCCTTAATTGTGTAGCCGATACAGCGGACGGTGTCGCTGAGACGGGACACTACGACGGGGAAGTGAGGTGGCAAGATGCAGTCGTCGTCGATGAGAAGAGCATAGCGAAATCGCTTAGCAGCGTAACACCCAACGAATAAGGCGATGATTTTAGATCCGACCGGGCTCCATATATGATTAACTCCAAAGGGGCGGCAAACGTCCTCGGTATGATCAATGGGCGTTAGGGCATCCCCATTCGCGATCACGAATATGTGTGATGGAGGGAAGATTTTCACAGCTGCCTCGAGCGTCCGGCCCAGAACCGATGCCGCTCGGTAACAGGGTATGAGCAACGCTGTATCGGGGGCTGTCGGACTGATGCGGCGACTTTCATAGAACTCGTTATTGGGAGCATCGTCCTCAAAGGTGGTGAGAAGCGGCGAGAACGAGTAACTAGGTAGGCACGAACACACGGAACAATTAACGACGTCTCTTCATGGCTTCGGATGGGCAGAAACCTACAAGACCGCCAGGCTGATAACTATGGCCCAGCCTCCTGGTAAGGCGAACTTGTGGCGCATCAACCAGTATAGCCAGTAGACAGCACCTTTCCACAGAGGCATTCCCACCAGCACGAAATACACAAATGCGACATAAATTGTATATGCGCCGTATTCGATCACCAACTGGACCCAGTATCTCCGTTCATGTTTGATATTCACTAACATCGCCCGGTTGTAAAGGGTTCCTAGGCTGCTATCGCGGGCTCGATCCACCACACTGCGCAACGACTGGCGAAAAGCTTTCGTGGGCAGGCTGAACCGTCTCGTTTCGATGGAAGGAGTGGGTTTCGGTTTAATAGAAGGCTGTTCGCTCACAGACCGAACTACTCCTGCACCGTCAGGAGCTGCGGCGTTAGGGTCGATGTATTGGAGCTCCAATGGATGCACTCCCTGGGGTCCCTCGGGCGTTTCCACTATCACCTGGTCCTCTAGAAGCGGGTATATAGTCCCTCGGCCCTCCTCCAATGCCCCCGAATGACTGGTTTGTCGTCGTCGGGCATCACCTGAACTAACTCCAGTGGCCGGATAGCTGGCGCCCGGTTGCCTTCGTTTGATGACCGACACCTCCTCCGCTGGGCTGGGGGCAACCGGTTGTGGGGACCAAGGTTGCAGGGACGCCTGGTTCCATACCTGCCTGATTGACGCGGCAGCTAGAAGAGATTCCGGAATCACAATCTCTTCTGTGAGGGGCTCATCGTCTGGAGTGACCATGCGGCCTGAATAGGACCACTCGGAAGGGTCAGGCTCACGAGAACAGACCTGGGGAGGCCCCTGGGATAATTCCCAATAAGGGCCAGGGGTCTCTCCGGGGTCAGCATCCTCCGCAGCAGGGGGACTGTGCATGTAGGGTAGTTAGCCTATCGCAACCGCACTTCAGACCGGCCTTGTGACCTATGATTTAGGTACGCGCTTCAGGCCGTCCACCTTTTATCTATATAATAATTTTTTTTTCGAGGATCGGCCAGCGCGGAATGTCTGTAGGCCAGCATTCAACCTGAGCCTCTTTAAATGTGGCTACACAGGTCCAGGTCTGGAGGCCTCTTATCGACCGAGTCATGACATCTAGACAATGGCATGATGGTGCATTAACTACCCCATAAGCAATAAGCACTGCCCTCACAGCGTCTAGCAGAGATCCGAGTCAGCGCCACGCAGACAAAAGCATAGCTGGCTTGAAGTATGCTAGGCTCCTTGCGCACGGACCGAGGATCTGGGGCATTTGCCTTGGTCGTTGCTCTGATTTTAATCCTACCTTATCTGATATTAGTTCGTACGTACTTTTGTTGTTGTGTTTCCCAATTATCCGAACCGTGGAGGAGATGTGAAAGCTACCCGCTGCAACTGAGTCGATCAGGATGGATGATCAGTACTCTCAGCGAGCAAGGGCTGAATTTTCAGGGCAAGCTCTATGCTTTTGTCTTACCAGCTAGTCCTATAGTCTTGACAAGCAGCCCCAGGTTGGTTCCTTCAGCCTGCCAGCTGAATTGGGATGAATCTTCTGCCGCCCGCACCTGGCGTCACGGCATCCCCGTCGGCGGCAAGGGGTAGACAGGGAGATCGGCCATCCGAGGCGCTCGTTTGCTGGATTGTGCGACAAGACCAATCCACTGACTCGAGTTACAGGTACACTGGGATGGAAGTGGGGGGATATGATTGGGAGACTGGGGAGATGGTTTCATCTGGTGGACGGATAATAAACCCGCCCACATTGCTGGGCCGCATACCAGGAAATGGGATCTGGTATTTCGCCCTTCATCCATTAACTTCTTACTGTGGCCGTCCCTCCGCAGATCATCCACGACCACAGATGGTCGCTCCTAATGATCCAGGCAAATCTATGCTCATATGGGAGGTGGATTCCGCCAACCAGAGTGAGCTCTTCTGCAAGCCAAAAGCCACAGCCTGCCATTTTCCTGTAGGCTTGGCCATTATGAGGCCAGCTGAGCACGAAGAGGTCTTGGGTCAAGATACCCTAAGTTCCCTGTGTAGGGAAGCAGTCGTGTATAGGAGCGTATCGAATACACTAACTCAGATCTGTTTTCACATGGTACCATGTTGTGTAACCAGTTGATGTGGACGATGCAGTTTAAGCAGCCCATATATGAGATCATCCAGATGCCAGTGGTCTCGTGGACTCCGATCACTGTTATTTCACCCGATTTCTGTTCCCAAATTTGGAGGTCCGGCTGCATCGCACGGCCCGTGCCTTCTTGCTGGTGCCTCTCGTGTTCACGGGCACCGTTGCAGCACTTCCACCATGGCCAGAGGCCTTTTTAGGGGTACAGATCTCCGGAGACCGTATAATCCAGCCGCAGACTGCCATCCTGCAAGGGACCCTAGAGACCTGCATCAGGGGAGGTTTTGTCGTCAGCCTGGGGGTGATGTGACCAGAACGAAGTTCAGATTCAGCGAATTATGACGAACGAGAATTGATAATCGTTGCAATGTAAGTCGGATATTGACAGAATAGCAAGCTCGAGAAGGGATATTGTCTGTAGAGAGAAGACTAGAGGACGGAAAACAAAGCATCGAGCATTCATGCGAAACTCCAAATCTTCGAACACAGCATACCGGGGAACAACTCCAGAATAATGTACTTACAGTGTCGTTCACCTAAATTCTCCATAAGGATAATTCTTCTCTATGTGTGGAGCTGCACGATATTCTAGAAATATCTTCCGATTAAGCAACGGGTGATGCTGCTCCTCCCTGTTATCGAACCCCTTCCTAGTGCGCATGAAGTGTACTCGTTGAAAGGGATATGAGCATAGTCCGAACAAGGCAACAGCCAAAAGGGTCATGGTCGGAATGACCAGAATTGCCCTACTGGAACATGGCTTTGCGATATGCACACCATGTCTCTGGTATTTTCAAGCATCCAAGATCTTCATATCTGGTATTCATTCTTTCCTTCCAACAAAGTGCACGAATAGGGCCTCAGTTGCAGCCAAGGGCATCTTCGTGGCTCTTCGCTATGACACTGTGTGCCAATGATATGTCGCGCTTCTATTTTCCGCAAGGGAATAAGAAACTTTGCCTATAGCTGTCGGTGGCGCAAAAGCCATATAATATACGGGCATTGTTGCTAAGCCCAAAATATACGCATTCCCCGAATTGTAGAGCTATACTCCGTGGTCTCGGGACAAAAGCCTCACCGCTGTGACCACCGCGGACGGACCCATATGGTGGAAGATGAGAACAGTAGGCGCTGAACTCTTGACATGGCATCGTGTAACAATCTGCCACTATGACAGCGGCGATGTGCCACTATAGTGCCAGTCTTTCCATGGTTCGGCAGGTGTCATGCTCTTGGGGATTTGAAGAACAAGCAAGGAGTATCCCGTTGCGGGGCCCAGGTCATACCCACTGATTACTATGTATATGCCACCCATGTCCGCCGCATAGTTCGTCAATTTCCATCAGATTCTCCCATTCTTTGTGTATAACATGGGTTGATGATATGTTTGTCGGTGTCGTAATTGGGCATTGACTTCAAGCATCAGCAATGCATAGTCTCCAGCGGTCATCACGTCTTTCGATTGAACTGTTGCCGTGGCGAACACTTGACTCAGTGAGTCCGAAACATGATTCAGTGGCCAGAGGTCAAAGCGCTTCTGGTATTGACATGTCATTGTCTTAGCCTGTGCACAGCCAACCCATTCCTGGAGGATAAATAGTGTGAGCTGGGGGCAATTGAATTGCATTAGGACGATTGAAGAATGCGGGGAGTGGACTTGGAATTCAAGCGCCATGTCTGACGGGTTCAGCTTTTGGTGGAGACGTACCCATCAGGAAGTTAGGAGAAAGAGAAGGAATTGGCGATGGTCATAACACTAGATCACCTAGCTATCCTGCGTGAGCTTGCGCGAGGTGATGCGCAGCTTTCGGTATCTTGCATTGTGGTATGTTCATCAACGACGTCAGGAAGTGGATGATGGCAGTCAGACTATCAAAAAGTGAAGTTTGTTGTCCGGAAGTCATACATCCCAAGAAAGAAGGAGCCACAAAGACAAGAGGTCAGGTGATATTCCTGTCTTTGGAGGATCTCAGCATTCACAGAGAATAGCACCTGCAAGCACTAGGCGCCTCCCAATGAGCTAGATAGCGACTGTCGACTGAGGATGGACGGTCTAACTGCACGGATCACATTCAGCAGTAGCGATCTTCGGTTGATGCTGTAACTACAATCTGGCCTAAGCGATCAACAACATGGTTATTTGCTGTTTAGGATGCCAGAACTCTGTATGGAGCCTAACCAATCATTTTTGATGTGTCAACACCTGGTAAGGTCCGAATAGTATCGAACGATTCATATAGTATGTGTTTTAGCACGAGTGTTAGTATGTATTAGCCGTCTCGAATATATACTCCTACTAGAATCAAAAGAGTCTCAGCGGATATATGAGTGTCATCCTGTCCGCACTTTAGATGATCTTTCAAGCTACTAAAGGCACCTTCACAACCGGCTCTCATAATCCCACTCTCAATTGTATTTGAGCCTATTTCATCTTCCCTAATCATACGTGGGTAGACAGACAGAAGGGATTATTCGTAAGCAAAAGTTGACATGATAGTATGTTGGGCAAAGTATCGAGACCTGAACAGCATTCAGTTGAGCCTTCCAACCTCATTGACAAGCGTATTCCCATCCTGGCATGGATGAAGGCAACTGTGGTGTCACAATGAATTTGTTGGAACAAAGAATATTAAATCCAGTTTATGATATTTCAGAGCCCTTGCGCAGAGATGTATCACGCTGACCGAATGACACGACACTGATCTTGCTTCACCATACTCATTTTCCAATTCATTACCTCAACACACATATCACTACTGTCATCCAGAAGACACCCTGTTATTCTTACAACACAAATCAAAACCTCTCTACTGCTTATACGCAACAGCCATATACATCTTCGCCTCATCAACCAACACTCCCTCCGCTCCCGCCTCCTCCGCAAACCTCTCCACAAACAACCTCCTCGCCTCCCCTCGAATCCCCTCACCACCAAAATTGCGAAACATCGGACTAGCCACAGACTTTTCAAACAAATCCCCCGCATCTTCAACCTTATACACCCGATCCTGAAACGACTCCGTCAAGAAAACCGTCTTCACCAGCAACCCAGCCCCCTCCAGAAGCTCCCTCAAAGACCACTCCCCCTGTACCCAACTCTCATCCCACACAAGATTCACCCCCAAATCCTCACTAATCCTCTTAAATATCCTACTAGGAACATGAACATCCCTGGCCGCCACATCCGTCACGATCCTCCCACCGGGCTTCAACCACCGCATCCAATTCTTAACCGCCCTTCCAGGATCAGGCAACAACACCAGCGCCGCAGCACAAGTAATCAAGTCAAAGCCTTCCTCCCCCTCCCCCTCCCCCTCTCCGCGCGGGAGAAGAAGAACTCTCTCCAGCCCGACATCCGATAAGTCAGAGATATCATGTTGGAGGAACGTCACGTTCGAACCAGTCTGCTGGGCTTTGCGACGCGCCACGTCCAACATGCCTAGACTGATGTCGATGCCGACAACGAGGCCGGATTTGCCGACGGCTTGTTCGGCAAGGAGAGATACGAGGCCGGTGCCGCAGGCGAGGTCGAGAACCGATTCGCCTTCGCGGGGGGCGGCGGTGCGGATGTAGGCTTCTGCGAGGGCGCCGTGGTGGGAGGTGTCGTAGTTGGGGCTGCGTTCGTCGTAGATGGATTGGATGATGGAGGTTTGGGATGGCATAGTGTGTAGTAGATATTGAAGAACAATACTAGTAGTACTAGAATAGATTTGTTCTGATCGTGACGAGGAAACAGTCTCAAGGTCCACATTGAGCTCCCCTAGTATGTTAGTGATATATATATAAACGTATCGCTTATATCCGGTAACCCCGACAATGAGGTCATACCAGTATTTAGTAGTTTATAGAGGCGGATGCATTTGAAATAAGGTTGAAGTGTATATCTAATTGAATTTTTTAGCATTATATTCTACTCAGGATGTTGTCTCAGGAATCTTGATTGGTAAGATGAGGTGCAATCGTCGTGATGCTACTTTCTGCTACGGACCATACTACTCCGGACAACCTTTGCAAGATCAGCCTTCAAATTTCTCTCTCCGGCTTGAACTTCGCACTCAACATGAGCACTATAAATGGTCTTGTAGCTTTCCATTGTTGACATATTATTGTCAGTCACATTTTATTTGCAGTCGTCCTCTAGGACAGCCCGTTTGTTCTAGGTGAACAATCAGCCGGTGTCAACAGCTCAGTTTCTCAAGCTACCAAGCTATCAGTTGTGTGTTACTGCTAATACTCTCTTGTTAACTTCTCTAGATACAGAAATATCGATCCTACCACATCTTCTCCCACCATCTCCTCGCCCAATGCATCCTTGCCAACTCCGCCCTCCGCCTCTCCAGGAACCCTCCATCCTCCCAAATCCGACACTCAGCGTCGACCTCAGCCTTCCCCGAGAAGATATCAGCCTTTGCTGGATCTACCCACTTCGTACCCTGATACACCTTCCAAAACACAAACATGACCACCCAGAATGCCAGGCCAAAGTACGAAGTCACGAACCCCTCCACACTAAACGGAGCAAATACCGTGAACCCATTGAACAGCGTCACCGCACACCCGATAATCAACGCCACGATAGCTGCGTACGGCTGGCATGGCGATGCCCAGGGGAGGAACGTCTTTCTGTCGATGCCCTGTGCCTTGAGGGCACGGTACCAGGCCAGAAAGACGCAGATCATGCCGGTGTAGGTTAGGATGAAGGCGGTGGTGGTGAGGTCGACGAACCAGTAGAAGACCGTGACGGCAGAGGTATCAGCGACGAGGAAGGTGATGCAGGAGAGGAGGGAGACGACGAGGACGCAGTTGATGGGGACACCGGCAGAGGTACATTTCAGGAGGAAGGCAGGGGCTTGGTGATCGCGAGCGAGCGAGTAGAGGGTGCGGCTGGAGCTGTAGAGGTAAGCGTTTCCGCAGGACCAGCCGGCTAGGAGGATGAGGAAGTTGATGAATCCGGGAAGGCCGTGGATGCCGAGGTTCTGGATGCCAATTACCCATGGGGAGGCGGCGGATCCGGCGGCAGAGGATTCGATGGCGCTTATGAGACGGGGGTCATTGGGGGAGCAGATGATGCTCACGGCGAGTACACCGATAACATAGAAGCCGACGATGCGGTAGAAGGTCATCTTGACGACGCGGGGAATTGTGAAGCGCGGGTTCTCGATCTCACCGGCGGCCAGGGCTGGGAGGTCAGGCCCGGCGACGGAAAAAGCAGCATAAACGACGACGGAGAACCAGCCCAGAAAGCGACCGGTGGTGCCGGTGGTATAGTATTCGAACATGACGCCGTGCGTCCAGTTGCGGAAGCCGTAGATATCGTGATGGGGATTACCGCCCAGCATGGTAATGAAGGTCAAGAGCACGAGACCAATCAGGAGGAGGATCTTAGTGGAGGCCATGATGAATTCGGTCTCGCCATAGTATTTGACGGCGACGATGTTCAGGAGGAAGCATACAACCATGGCCATAGCAACCCAGACGGCCGGGTTGACGCTGGTGTTCCAGTACTGCATTACCGTGGCCACAGCGGAGTATTCAGTGCAGAGAAGCATGAGTCCACCATAAAAGTATACCCAGCCCCTATAGATGTCAGTGCATAAATTAGAGATGGGTTCAGCATCACGTACATGGCAAATCCGAACGCTGGATCGATGTACCGCGCTGCCAGCTCGAAGATCGACCCCCGGATCGGCAGGTAGGCGCACATCTCACCCACGCAGAGGTTTGTGGGCCAGATGAAGAATACGCCATAGAAGAGATACCCCAGAAACAGTGACAGAGGCCCTGCGTCACGGAGGTAAGAACCGATGCCGACGAATAGGCCTGTTCCAATCGACCCTCCAATAGCCATCAATTGCACATGGCGAGAGGAAAGGCCACGCTTGGTTTCGTGGTATTCAATGACAGTTCCATTTTCTGTTTGGGGGAGACTACTGTCTCCAGATTCTCTGGATATGCTAGCTACCGAAGTTGATTTCCCCATGGCTGACTTTGACAACATTTTGGATGTGAAAGGCGACGCCACCCATTATAACTTTATCGTTCGTCTGCATTGACGGTAGAGACTGATAAGTGTAGCTCGAAGTTGCAGATGGCGATAAAGCAAGGTTGGAGCGAAGAAGTCTGGAGAAGATATTTGGTGATGCTATTCGTGGAGAGCAGGACTCGGATCGCGATAAGGCGCTTGATCATCGGATGATATGTTATCAAAGGTTATCACTTTGCCCGAAGAGGGAAGAGATGGCGATGCCAACCTTGCCAAGTGATAAGCTCACGCGCCAGCGTTGCCGTCTTTATCTGCATCTAACCGCGGTCGTCTGCTTGGATGGGGTTCTTTACTCTGTGGATAAGAACCTGGCATTGCAATCACCAAGCACTCGCAAGAAAACAGAAGCGACAAACATAGGCAGCATTGAAAGGATTCTACAAAGGCTGATGGATATTGACTATCGAAGTCTCAACGTCGCCTTTGAATTTGGGATGCTAAATCCCCCACTGGCCTCGCGAACATCCACTGGATCCTGATACAGTAGGGGACTCATGTTTCACCTACATTATCTGTTGGACTTCAGGTGCAGAGGATAATAGGGAGCCATTCAGAAATGCGTTGATACCAGGACCGGTGTGTATCCTTATGCTTCAGATTTGGTCTATATTCACTTGGTACAATCCTTCAGGGTCTTCCCCACTGTTACCCCGGATTAGCCACGCTCGTGTTTGGGAGGCTCCTGTGACTTTCCCCTCTTTCTTCGGGGTTTGATTTCAGCGCCATGTCTGTGGCTTCGGAGTAGCGGTGCAAAGCACACCGACTTGCATAATGGATTAATGATGCAACCATGACTCGCTTGACCGAGTTCTGCATTGGCTGTCTTTTGCCAATGATAAAATCTCCGGCTGCACGGAACGGTTAAACCACCAACAACCAAGACAACGCCATGAGATCTGCATACCTACACAGATATTACAAGCAGGACTTGGCTTTACCAATTCTCCTGTTGGTGGAATCACTTGATTCCATTCAAATGCCGGAAATCGTGCGATATAAAGCAGCTGGTGGTGTCGCCACCACATCATGACCTACGCTGCATAACAAGCAAGTATCTACAGCAATCACGATGAAGCTCTCTCTCCTTTCCATATTCTTCACCTCCATTTCCGCCCTCCCATCACCTATCGCACCGAGGAATGACATACCACCTTTCTTCCTCCTAGCCGGCGACAGCACCACCGCCGTCCAATCCAGCGGCGGCGGAGGCTGGGGCGACGGGTTCATCAGCACCACCCTCCACAACGGAGCCAAAGGTATTAACTACGGCCACAACGGAGCCACAACAGTCAGCTTCCGCGCCGGAGGCGACTGGGCCACCGTTCTCTCCAAAGTCGAAGAATACAAACCCGACTACCGAGCCTTTGTGACCATTCAATTCGGACACAACGACCAGAAAGCCGCGAATAACATCTCCCTCGCTGAATACACCAGTAACCTCGAGCAATTCGCAAAGGATGTCAAGAACGCCGGAGGCACACCGATTCTAGTGACACCCTTGTCTCGTCGCAACTATGACAATTCTACTAGGACGCCCCTCGTGATTGAGGATTTGGCGGTCCAGAGAGCGGCGACTATCGATGCTGCGAAGAATACGGACACGTCTTATATTGATCTGAATAAGGCGAGTACGGATTACTTGAATAGTATCGGGCCAGCCGATGCGTATACGTATAACTTGGCGCCGGATGATCATACGCATCTGAATGGGGAGGGAAGCAAGGTGTTTGGGGGGATGGTGGCGTCGTTGATTGATCGGGATTTCTCAGAGTTGGAGAGTGATGGTTATGTTAAGGTGGATGCGAAGCTTTTGGCAGCGTTGGAGGGGGGTGAATATTATTGGCCTTGACTGTGGTAGTGTGCTGGATGAACTGGGTTGTTGCTGGTTTCTCGATGGGATATGAATCTGTATGTTTTGCTTCCTGACGCAGGAACTGACAATTGTTGCAAGTCCAGTTGGAATAGCCTATTACGATATATATTTCTTGCTATTCACATAATCTGGTCCAAGTATTCAAGTATCATTGATCCAAGTCTTTTTGACCACCACAGCGCCATGCTGCTCTGTTAACCAAAGTAACTCTACAGATACACTGCATCGTATCCCCCTATCTCTGCCTTTTGCGCACCTCCATTGTAACTCACAGCCAAACCACCTGTGCATCCTTCCATGTCCTTCAAAGCTATCTGAATATATCCTACAACCCAAATAACCTCCGATATCCTACTCTACTGTCTCAGCTTAAACCAGATAGCACCGTGTAGTGTAACACCTTGCAGTGGACATACTCACATACCCCTCACGGAACTTACATATTTATCAGTAGTAGTATGTCATCGTGATCAGACCCGCACACATCGTTAACAAAGCCATTTTCCTCTCTTGTCTGCGTTACTACCAATATTGCATCTCATGAGGACAGCGCGTTCTGTATCATATGTCTTTGTGTCTGAGAATAGTATCACTGAGTCGGTGTCAGAGAGGTTAGCTACTGATATAGAGCTCCTTACGTGCAATGCTAATTCGGATGCATGCACTGAATTCTTCACAAGTAGTTGATATTGGTATAGTATTACTATATCTCACAGGCTTGCAGATGACACAAGTATCACTCTCTAGGACCATGTATAATTGCTGCCTATGCATAATAAACACGGAGCAGAAGCATGTGATACTGATAGTGATATTGACAAAGGCTGTCAAGCAAGGCCTTTCAGCATGATAATACCTTGAAATAACAACATTCGACGATTATCCTTCATCTACACTTCAATCTACTGAGCATAAGATCCTTCCTCCTCCGCCTAGCAAAGTAGAAAAGTGACCTATAAGCAGGAGCAAAGACTCTACACTCTACACCCATACACACCATATCCAATCACGCACCACAGGTTCAAAAGCAATGACAAACAAGCTTCTGCTTGCTGCCAGGATGACTTACCTGCGCTGCGCTGCGCAGCGCATCAGCCCAGATCTATAGCACGGCGACTACTCCGTACAGCGTTCTATGTATGCAATGTTATGTATATTATTGCATGGTTTCTGCAAGGTTCAGTGTCAGCAGAGCAGACGGAGGACTGCAGTGAGGGTGTTGTTCGACTAGCGGGTTGGCAGAGTAGTAAGTATCTAAGTAAGTAGTGGTAAGTACTGTCTACCTGATGGTACATAGGCAAGGCAGTGTTGATTGAAAGACTCCGTGATGAAATCCGCCGCCACCACACCACCACCACAGACTCAGCTGGGCACACCACACACCACATCACATACCCAGGCAGCTTCAACACCAGCCAGCTACATACTGATCGGCAATCTTCATCCGACAACCATCCTCAGTTACATCGACCAGAAATAACAGCAACAAGGGAAAAAGGAGGGAGGGATGGAGGGAGGCGAATCCCGAATCAAGAAGGTGACAGTGAAGTCCAGAGTCGGGTGTGGATGTGCATGAGCCATGAGACAATAATAGCAATAGCAAGCAGTCCAGCCAGTCCAGAGGACTCACTAAGTAACTTACTAGTAAACTAGTTAGCTAGCTAGCTAGCTAGCTAGTGAGTTAGTAGCAGTGCCCTCGGCCGTCGCATGAAATACTACACTCAGAAAGGACTGAGGGTCGGCTTATCTCCGTTACTGCTGATTGCATACAGCCGGTACCCATCCATACCATACCTAATACATGTTATGTTGGTCACAGTTAATGTCTCAGCCATTTTCATCTAGAGTCAATCAGTTCCCTATATCGCTCGGAATATAGTTGTAACTGGGAGAGATAGATACCACGGAAAAACCCCTTACAAACCTATCCAAGACTATTCCATCAACATCCGTCATCCGATCAATCACCCAACCAGTCAGTCAGTCAGTCTGTCTGTCTTGCAGCAATCCACTCAATTCAACCCAATTCAACATGTAACTGAGCGTTTCAGATGCAGGGACCACCAAGAGGCTTGTGCGTTCACCGGACGAATTTAGTTGGCTTTGTAGCTAGCTAGACTAAACTGCAGTAAGAAGGTGGGTGGGTGGTGGGTGGTGGATGGTGGGCTGGTCTGAAAATGACGGGCGGCCGGACGGCCGGGCGCGCGCACACACACATGCGCGGTGCGGACGTGGATACCTTCCTTACCTACCACACATATTATGATTATATTATTATTATTTCCTTCTCCTTCCTGCGACGCGTTCTGCACAGCGGCCCGTGGCACGGGAAAGATGGACAGACAGCGCTATAGGCTAGTTAGTCTAGTTTTAGTTCGTCTTGGTGGTGCGTGCCTATCAAGTATTGCTCCATGCGAACGGACGGGTATCATGGGTACCTCGGAAGATAGTAGATAGTAATGGTGGGGAGCTATCAAGTAGATAAGTTGATACCTACCAGTGGTATTCCAACCACTTTGGTGCACAAGGGAATTGTGTGAGTGAGTGAAATAGATAGTATGCATTATTCTACCGTGGCACACACATAGACGATCAACATAAACACATGGTAGTAAAAGTAGTAAGTAAACAACCGAGGAACAATACAAAGCAGCATAGTAAAGAGTACTCCGTAAGCTATCCGACACC
Organism: Aspergillus brasiliensis CBS 101740; assembly: GCF_001889945.1. Taxonomy (NCBI): domain Eukaryota; kingdom Fungi; phylum Ascomycota; class Eurotiomycetes; order Eurotiales; family Aspergillaceae; genus Aspergillus; species Aspergillus brasiliensis. Next base: position 272,716 of record NW_027137458.1, read on the forward strand.
AACCGCTCTGACCAGCAAAATATCCCTCATTCAAAAGCAAGAAACAACTGAAATAATCCCGTTCCCGTAGCGTGCAGGATCGTCAAGGCTCAGCCGCAGTTCCGCTCCACGTCTCTCTCCACAGCTGGTTGGAGAAGAATTATTACGGAGTACATCTAATAAGTTGAAACTTACACAGACACTTTACAGAATGGAATGAAGTTATCGGAGTAACTGCGGATAAATATTGTATGAGTACATACGATGCACCTTGCATTATTAGTAGTATACTTCGTAGAGTAGTAAAGAATTACTCAGGGAGATACAAACAGGTTTAAGCTAGCCAGCAAGGAACCTAGCGATCGATCATTGAGGGAAAACAGAATACAGAAAAACAAAAAAAAACAAGTAAGAAGAGTATGAAAGTAGGAAAGTCGAAGTGCGCACTAATTTCAATTCCTTTGCTGTGCTGCATAACGCTACTGTAGGTCTTATGTGCCCTAGTGTGAGACCGCGTAGCACCAGGAACGGTCGAGTCAGATTCTCAATGGTCTTGTGTTGCATGCTAGTACTAGGGATCCCTGTACTAAGTAACTTTGCTGGTGAGGGTATTATTGTGTATGTGTGCGCGCGCGCTTCCCACCATATTTACTGCTATAGTAGTGGCGGCTGCTCAATGCCGTTGGAGAATGGTGTGCAGCGAGTGGCAACTGGCAACTGGCAACTGGCAGGGTTACATATCATGCAACAATCAGGCCGAGCTTTCTCCACAGATGGGAAGCGCGGACATATTGCATACATAGGGTGGATAACTAACTAGTTTCATTACTAGGAATAGTATAGTTACTGTAGTCAACTATCACATCTTACTAGGCCGGATGGAGTCATTGGAGTGCAAGTCTAAAGCGGTATTATTACTGCACCAACCACCAAATTGTTGGTCACTTATCTAAGGTAGTTGACAAAATCAGAGGTGCATTATTAATCTCGACACCATTGCACGTTGCTAGTAGATTAAGGCGATGGTGTGGAAGACCCACTGGAATCCCATTGGACACTTACTCCTAAACGCCAAAACAATGTGGAGGGGAGGGCCTCCCGTGCCAATTGCAGTTGTGGAGGATGCCCACCAGCACAGGTGTAACACCACATCGTGAGGGACTGCAATTACTGGCTGGCGGTGCAGTGAGTGGAGACCACCACTGGTGGGGTGGGATAAGAAAGGACAACTGCAGTGACAGCGGGCCTATCATCATCCCCGTCCTTAATTTCCTCGGCCATTGGGGGCTGGTCGGAGCTACGAAGGAATGGCGTGCTACTACTTCAGTCGCCCGTAATTAGGGAGTTATATCCGGCCATCTGATAGCAAATCAACCCTAGACGCGTTCCGTGCTCCCATGTAAACCGCTGTTTAGCACCCGAATCAAGGTCCCATTGTATCCCAATGTCGACCAGGGCTACTGGAATATCCCTCATTGCACAGCGTAGGCGGAATGTAGCTTAGCATCCCTGAAGCACCCGGGAAGAAAACACGCAGGAGATCCCGATGAGTACAGGCTGGGTACCTCGACTCGGTGCTTACTGCTTCCACTTCCAGCCTTATCCTGTAAGTATTATTACTTTTGTGACGAGTCCCACGGCCCGTGCAGAAGTTATCTCGCGCCCATGATGCCATCTTGCATATCCGCTCAAGCAAAGACCACCAAGACGCCTGTATCCCACGATCGCCATGCACGCCCGTCGGAGATTTTTCTTCTCAGGCGGCGTGTTACTCGTGTCGCGCAGGATCGACAATGCGATTGTTCTATGCTTCGTATGGATGGATAGCCGTCCGTACAGGAGGGCTGATGACGCTGCAGTGCACCCAGACCGGATCATAGTGGTCCGTGACACCCGTTACTGGATCCCTGTCGGTATCCTGTTGCCAAGCTTGCTGGGATGACTAGGTTGATGCTTCATGCGCCTATCATCTGTGCAACACATTCCTCTGGATGCGTCTCAGATCGTCGGCAGCTTCGCAGATGTACACGCTCGCGTCGGGCGGCTCTAGGTATCCGCTTCGCAGTTGGCGTCCATATAGCACTGCGTTCGTTGCATCTTGCGGAAAAAAAAATAAGGGAGTCTTCCGGTTCTTGTTTCCCTGGGAACTCACAGGGGCTGGGGAATCTCAGAGACTCAAAAAAGTAATATAGTAACACGATCGCACCCGCCCCTAATCCACAAGGCCCTCGGCCCAGCCGTCGCCAGTTGAGCGCTAAGGAGGCACTGGTAGGAGATCTTCCGCAACGGGACCCCAGACTGGTTAGGTTCCGGATCACTCGGTTTTTTGACAGGTGTACTAACGTGTCGTTCCTCGGTAGCCCTTGATGGCGGATCGAAGGTTGCGGCAACGCCAACAAGCTGATTGGCATCTCCGCAAATGGTGCCTGTATATAAGGGGATGCTAGCGTCCTGCCGACTACCCTTTGCCTCAGGCTTCAGCAGTAGTCGCTGGGCCTGGTGGTGACGATGCGTATGTGTAGATCCAGGGTATTTCTTACCTGCTCGATCAGTACCAATAATACCATTGGCGCACCACATGACACCGCACTAAAATGTGCTTAGGCTGCCGATGGCCTCAGGTGTCGATTGTCGAGGGTCTGTGGTCCGCCAGGAAGAGGGGACCGTGCGATGAAGGAACTGAGCTCGGAAGGGTGTAAGAACCGCTGGCGAGCTCAGCTCACTCCTACGTGTCCCGCTATCCATGGGTGAGATTAATTATGCTTCGCACGAGTCATACTGCTCGTTTTAAGATGGTTGTGCAACACTGCTGGACAATGTCCAGTTCTCAAGCCGTGGTCCTAGGATCCCAGGGATTTCCTACCGTCTTCAGTGGCAATACTCCGTGATATTATTGCATATGCCACCATCGACGTATCGCAGAGGGATCATGGACCCCGTGCTAGATCCATGCATGGAAGCTGTCCTCAAGCATCTTCACTGCCAGCAAGCATCGCTCGACTTACGGTCTGCAAGCCCATGGACGTCATAACGTGGGATGTCCAACATGCTCGACCAATCGGTCATTGCAGCACTAACGTCGGCAGCAGAGGAGGGCGGCTAGTCCTGGCTAAATGGGGTCCTCGTGCATCTCCATAGGTTACCATGCAAACACCACCACTTACCGAGCAAGGAATCATGGTTCCATACGGGCTTCGATGTATGTTAGTAACCTGGTAAGTACATGGGATAGTTATTTCTTTTCTGTGGTTGCTGTTGGTGTACGTAGATAGCACTTTACGGAGATATTACAAGCTGAAGCAGCTTTGTATGTCGCTCAGAGTAGGGTAATCGTCAGTAGCTCGCGCTGTTCAAGTCATAATGGGAATATATTAGTCCAAGGCTCACGAAGTGTAGCTGCTCCATACTTCAGATACCAATCTTCATACTGCCAGTCCTGTTCTAAATCAATTTCCATTGCGACGGCACAGCGGTCGTGCGACCAACAACCGCCCGTTAAAGTTGACAGTCAGCAGGTCCGCGACAATCCGCAGTCCCCCATGCACATCCTGGATAAGACTGGACAGTCGCTTGTGCATAATGCGTGGACACTTTAATTACTGTTGTGTTTGGGCCTGCCTCGGAACGGCGACGATACCCCATGCTCAGACCATTTAGCTTGAAAGTCAAACTCGCGTGCGCCAGTGACCTCCTCGGAATTAGAGACGAGATTGGCCAATGCGACCAAAGTGGGCACGATACTTTGAGGGATTACTCGTGTTGGTTGGCTGTCCGTTCCCGGAAATCGAGAGCGAACGCGCTGTTCCTAGGGAACCGACCCCAGTGCTTCAGGGGACGCAAGTCCTTTGGGGAAAACTGACCAAGATGATCAGCCATGGCCGGCGCTCAGATCCAATCAACGGGCGGTGGAATGTCGGAAGCTACTAGTGCAACCGATGGGCTCCGGATTATTTCGCCCATGGCCTTTTGCCAAGTCTTCATCGTCGTCCGCTTGACAGGGAAACGTACTCCACTAGGCAACGATCAACTTTACAGATGGGGGCGTTACGGAAGGTGAGGTGAGATGAAACCGAACAAAAAAAAGAAGTCGACGATTAATTAACCTTAGCAGCCGGGACCAAAATTGGACACCGCCCGATGGAAGCGAGGATGGATGAACCTAGGTAGTTGGATGCCTAGGCGCATCTGTGTTCCATCGTGGATGATGGATGGCTGGGTAGGTAGCCGCCATATTTTCTTGACATCGGGGAATTGGTACGAATTGGTACGGTCCCAGCGACTTTGACTTCCCAACACTTTGTTAATACGATGAGGTATCTGCCTGGTACCATACAATTGCAGCGTCTACTCCGTACTGCTGCTGCCGCTGCTGCTGCTGCTTCTTCTCGCCCGGGGCAGGACACTCCAGGTAGGGAAATGACCTCAGGGGTCCCACCCACAGCAACGGATCGAACGGATACGATTGGCAAAATACCCGCGGGATCCAGGGAAATCCCCCACACGAACCTTGAACTCTCTCATTCGTCCTCCCCCACAAAATGGCGCAGGCTCAGTTTTCCATGCTGCGGTCCGGTCGTGAGACTAAGTGCAGGAGATAACTAGGCATTAGGCAGACTAAGATGCTCCAGCTCGCAACCGGAACCTTCCTTTTCCTACTCTCCCCCCAAGTCCCAACGTCCTCCCTGCGAAATTGGCACCAGCTGCCGATTAATTACGATCAGTCCCATTGTTTCCCTCCACTACCCTGATTGGGGGGTTTTTGAAGCGGCGCCAGCCGCCACCACATATGTAAGCAGGGCCAGGCAGCCCACCGACTCGGGCGTAGCCGTCGAAGGTTTAATGTTTACTTAGCTTTTCCCCAACCAGACTGACCCGTCGACGTGGTTACTTCTTCCCTCTTTGTTCCTACCCCATACGGATGCGCTGACTGGGATCTCGTTCCCATCGTGGCTCCTGCTAAAGCCGGAGGCAATAGTGGCCGATCCGGGCAGTCACGAGGTCTGGGGTTGGATTCCACCCTGAACTCTGGCTCCTGCCGAGAGAATGACCCAAGAGGCTAAGACGGGCCAAATAAACGGCCTGGCGACCGAACCGGGTATGGTTCTCTTACCATATCTTACCCTTTCACCAGCCCCAATGTTACATGTTGCGCCGTATCAATCATTACCCCAGGTCACACACCAACATCAAGGACCGGCGACAATCGGCCTGCAGCCCGTGAGCCTGCCTGATCGGGTTAGCCTGCATACTAGTCCGGTAGCCTGAAGCGCCCTTGACTTTCAGTAGTGACACACCCACTCACCGGTAATCTAATCTGCTATACATTTGCCGATGATAAGTGACAGTGGCCTATTTGAAAATGAAAAAGCCGTAAGTAATGCGAGATAATCATGTCATTTAGAAAATACTTGGCTAGCAAACGCATTGTGGAGTCCATACTATCTGCCTGCGTTCTGGAAGAGTTACGGATGCCTTAAGACTCTGAAGAGTAGGCGATGTTCTAGAAATACTTGATTCATTGCTTTACCTCTCTCTCGATACGTGACAGACCCGAATGAACCTAACTAGGAATACAACCCCCTCTGAGATTGTAGCCCAGATAGGTGCGAGATTCTGGCATGCAGCATGAGACTTGTGATTATGCCGTAATTTGGATTACCCTTGATCAATTACAACTAACACTGCAGTAATTTGGCCCTAGTCTTCAAGGGCTGCTTCTGTGCTCATCCTGTAAACACCGGTGCCTTTCTAGAGGTCCCAAGCGACAAATGCAGCAGCTCCAGTTTGGATGGATTTGAAACCCTTCCATCCAGCTACAGCGAGCATTGGAGCTCCCATACCAGTGATTTTCTTTCAGATCAAACAGAGTAAGCACGACTACACCAACAAGAAGAGTACGGTCTCCAACAAGCAGCAAAACAAATGCATCTGAACACAACTTATGCAGGCCCAAGTGCCAGATCAGCACTTAGTGTGTCCTCATAGAATGTCAACTGGGTTGAAATAACCACCTGGGCATTGACTGCTAGTAAGTCGTATCCATGTCTCATTTGTAGTAGTTGCACTTCAAGACAACGAAACGAAATTGATCATCTTGAGGAAACCGGCCATGCACGACTAGTCTTTCCTCAAGTCCTTTCTTTCCCCTGCCATATTCATGTTATTGCCTCGTACTCGGCCGTGTTCCCAACCGAAGGGACTATCGTTGACATTCTAGACGACGGCGTGTCTCGTAATAAGGATCATTCCACCGGACACCGGACGGGCTCAAATGGCCAGGTCGCGGTCTACGTAGGTAGCTTTCTGTCTGTCGCTCTCTAATTAGCTAGCAAGCTAGTTAGCTACTGAGTTAGTTCCCTTACTAGCTATCAACCCACTAGCAAGGGAAGTTAACTCGAGAATCGATACCACCTACCCAGGGAGTTTTAAGTGATCGGAGAGGCAATGCGTGACGTGCGAATACCGCGGAGACACAATATTACAATACGCGCGGCCGGGATGTGACCGTATTGTGGGCTGGGGGACAGCATCCACTTTCCCCCGTGACTGGGTTGTGGGGCCCGCTCGTTGGCTCTGGCCCTGTCATGGCCCATGCTTTCCCTCCCAAAGCACGCCGGACCAGAGCCACCCGGCCCACTCCGTTCCCCGTCATGACCCATTATTGGATGAAGGGTTGTGACTAAAGCTGGATGCTGTTTCGTGGGTTTGTCCCGCACACATTCGCCGGGGTAAGTTAGTTAAGTTCATAGGTCAAACCTCTCACTGCTCGAGCTGGTAAAACGTAAGGTGCGAAATAGGAATAAAAAAAAAAGTGAATTGGGAAAAGAGAAGAGAAATACAAACTAAAAAATCAAAATGAAAAAACGACCTGTTCGGCCTTGGTAGCTAACGTAGTAACTAGGTTGTAGTCCGGCCGTCTTTAGTTGAGAGGCTAGGCTGGTCTGTTCGTAAACGGGAGAGCGATCCCAATACTCAGGAAATAATTTGGAGTAATAAATCGAAACGAAGTGACATATCTGGCAATTGGAGATTACTGACTAGCTAACTAGTCGTTGGTTTAGTAGGGTGAAAGGACCGGACCTGCTTACGACATACCATCTACCTGCCACTAGATAACCCGGACAGCTTCTCGGAGCATGTAAAGGTCAGTGAAAAAGAAAGAACGAGAGAAAGAAAGACAGAAGAAAACAACTGCGAGCGATCCTGCTAGTTGTTTAGTCCTGGCGCTCCCCGTGCAACAGCAGACTACTAGGGCGTTTCCTTGCTGCAGCAGAGCCACTAACTGCTGCGGTTCCTGCTCGTACTGACACCCCTCGGAGAGTACAGCCTTACACCACCCAATCCACTCCCATTCCCATCAGTCATCCTTCTTCCTCTCACCTTTCATCCCTCTTAATTATCTTTTTACCCACCACCACTACAACTACTATTCTTCCTTTTACCTCTCTCATTAACCCCCCTCCCTTCATCCCGATCCCCATCCAAAAGTGTACCTTCTTCTCTTTCTTGCCAGCTGCCTTTCGGACAACATACCGCCCTCTGGTCTGCTTATCAGCAATTGATTGAGCGGCTCGCTCCAACAACACCCGCCCATAACTCCAGTCGGCTATCTCCGGCTTATCCACCGACTCACACCACCTTCGCGGCGCATGTCCGCGCAACTGACTTCCATCCTATCCTATACCACAACCCTCGTCTAAGGAATCCAGGATCAATGGTTTCTGGTATTCGTGGGTGATTTAATCCATCCTCACGAGTCTTTCCGTGCACAGAGCTTGGTGAGTAGCCACCCGTGGGTTTCCCCTGGAGCCTGGAAACTCAACCCCTGCTGATTACAGTGGCTAATCCCGAGATCGATTGCCTCCCCCCCAGGAACGGAGCCACTTCGCCACCCACACCCACTTGGCCTAATTCCTTTGTAACGGTGATCCTGTTAATCATCTAGAACAATTATCAAGTTATCGCCGCCCACAATTTCCATTTCCTCCACGACCTGAAAACCACCCCCCGAATAACGGCCGTCTTCTTGTCTTCTCCCCGGCTGCTATCCTCACCTGGTGAGCTTCCCGTGGCATTGCTGCATTCTATTCGCTGCATCTTTTGTCCGGACAACGAACCAAGCTAACTCTGATCTCATTGAATCAGAATGCTGTCAATGTCGCATCTCTTTCGCAATCTTCATCGGTAGCCTTCCTTTCGTCACGCACACTGTCCTTCCTCTATTGGCGGTGCTTTGTCGTCTTTCATCTACCTTATAAACAAACCCGTGCCTCGTGCTATTCCAAACCCCGCCCCCGCAACCAGTGCTGTCCGTAACTGGTTCCCGCAAAACAAAAGAACGCTCTTAGGATGTTATTAGATACAATGGTCGGCCAGGATCCGGCCACGAGCCCCAAAGTAGAGGACCTTGCTAGTATCAGCGAGGTTCCGGTCGATGTGCCTGGTGAGCTTATGTTCTTCGAGGCGTATGCTTATCTATCTTTTGAATCCTAACGAGAGCAGCTGCCCCCACAGAGGACTTGAAGAAGGAGACCAACGGCCAACCTGATTCAAAGAATACTGTGCCTCCCCCTAAGACTGACAAGCCCCGGCCTCATGGCTGTACGACCTGTGGCCGATCTTTCGCTCGGCTGGAACACCTCAAGCGCCATGAGCGCTCGCATACCAAGGAAAAGCCTTTTGAATGCCCCGAGTGCGCGCGCTGTTTCGCTCGTCGGGATCTCCTCCTCAGGCATCAGCAGAAATTGCATATGACCACGACCCCTTCATCACGCCCCAGAAATGGCCGAAGGGAGAGCACGGGAGGTGCATCCACTGGAGCGAATCGGGTTCGCAAGAACTCAATTGCGAGCAACTCCAGTAACATGCGTCCCAGGGCCAATACCATCAGTCACATTGATGGGACCTCCTTGGGAATGGTGAACTCCTCCAATCCTCCACCAGCGCCAGCTGCCCACTCGGGTCATACTTATCACGCAAGTATTAGCTCCGCGTCGGTGGGTTCAAACCTGGATTTTCGAGGCTACTCCTCAGGTCACCATCCGTCCATGAATGGCTTGACAAAGCTAGAAATAGAAACATCGGGCTTGCCGATGGATCTTTCGGGTGGCCTTCGCACTGCTCCTGTTTACGGTAGCTTTGACATCAATGTCCCAGACATGTTCATGGGCCATGGCAGTACCATCAACCCAGCGCAGCTGCACTTTGGAGGTTCCCCCCAGACCTACGGAAATGACTCGCCGTCATCCCCATATGCTCATGGTGCGCATCATATGCCGCCTGCGGATGGGATGATGGAAGACGATTTCAGCTTCGATTGGATGAACACCTTTGACCCTGCTATGCCGATGGGTAAAAGCGCCGATTCTGCCATTGATGAATCGTCCCCTTCCGCAATGAGCACAGGCAGTCAGAGCGGAATCAGCGAAGCCATGATGGATGGCTCACATCGCTATTCTATCTCTTCAAACAGCTGGCACAATCCCTTCCCCCCACATTCGGCAGCCTCCGGCCAGTTTCCCCTCGAATACACCTCATCCAGCTTCAACGATTTAAGCATTCCGCCGGAAACCGTTTCGCCCAAGTCATTGATGGCTCAGAATCCCTTTGCGGAAACATATGCAACTCCTCCATCCATGACTTCCGTTGGCCAGCCCTTAATGGGTGGACATTCGCAGAGTATGTTTTCATCCTCTATGGCAACAAACGGAGAATCTCCTAATCCTTTCAACCTCCCTTTCGCGAATAGTGCCCTACGAACTCACCATGTCCCAAGTTCCACGGATACCTTTACAGACTCCACCCGACAGGCTCTACTAGCAAGCATGGCGCGCCCTACCAGTCTCAATCACCGCAAGTATTCCCAGCCCGCCAGCGGCATGATTCCCTGCCGCGATCTGTTCTCCCGTTCCTCCTCGTTCACCGGCTCCGGTCAATTACCTAGCACCTCGGACATGCAACGCTACATCTCAGCTTACATCACTTATTTCCATCCACATATGCCTTTCCTTCATATCCCGACCCTTGACTTTCAGGCGCCTGAGTATACCAACAATCTGCGGACTCCCAGCGGCCATCTCAATCTCAGCTCTACCGGCATCACCGGGGGTGGTGGCTCCTTGATTCTCTCCATGGCGGCAATCGGTGCCCTCTACGAATTCGATACTGCAGCCTCCAAGGAGTTGTTTGAAGCTGCCAAGAAAATGATTCAACTCTACCTCGAGGAGCGACGTAAGGCAGACATGTCGACCACAGTCGGGCGCCATAGCAGCGCTCGTGAAAGCTCGGTGCATAATACGCCGCTCTGGTTGGTTCAAGCGATGCTCCTCAACGTCATCTATGGCCACACCTGCGGTGACAAGACGTCTGCTGATATTGCGAGTACGCATTGCGCCGCGTTAGTCAGCCTTGCCCGGGCGGCTGAGTTGAATCGCCATTTAGATGCCAAGGACCTCTCTCAGGATTACCTCACTACCGGACTTGCTAGCCGCGTTGGTACGGATTCCGTCAGTTGGGGTCAGCCACCAGCGGGGCAACCTAAAGAGAGGAAAGACTGGTTGGAATGGAAGATAGTGGAAGAGCGAAAGCGGACTCTCTACGCAATCTTTGCTCTTTCATGCTTCCTTGTGTCAGCTTATAATCATGCACCCGCTCTTACTAATTCCGAAATCCGCCTCGATCTGCCCTGCGAAGAAGATCTCTGGGCCGCGGAGTCCCCACAGGCGTGGAAAAAGCTAGGTGGACAGTCATCGCCAAGGAAAGGGCTGTCCTTCTCTGCCGCATTAACTACGCTTCTCACCGCCAGTCAACGAGAACAGCAACAGGCCTCAACACAGGCTAAAGCATCTGGGAACGATGTTTCTGAAGAATGTCCCAGTAGCGAACTGAAGCCTAGTACTTTCGGCTGCTTGGTCTTGATATATGCTCTTCACAATTACATCTGGGAGACTCGTCAGCGGCACATAGGCCGGCAATGGACAGCACGGGAGAACGAGGCCATGCAAGCACACATCGAGCCCGCATTGCGAGCCTGGCAATCCGCTTGGGCCAGCAATCCCGTGCATAGCTTGGAACGTCCCAATCCTTTCGGCGCAGGGCCCCTCTCTGCTGACAGTATCCCACTGCTAGACCTCGCATATGTGAGGTTATTTGTCAATCTAGGCAGGTGCAAAGAAGCATTCTGGCAGCGTGATTGGAATGCCATGTCAGACGAGCTTGCGCGTGGCACAGGGGTGGATCAGCCCATGGACGATATACCATCTGATGTGCTGGATCCATCGATCACCGAAGCCTCAAACCAGATCAATCACCGGCGCGATTCCGTGGCAGATCTGGGTGTAGGTGATCTGGCTATTTCCAGTACTCCCACCCAGGATCATTCGCTGCAGACTCTTATGGGCGTGTACCGGCCTGGCCAAACCAAACGGGAAAAGCATCTGCGCAAGGCTGCGTTCTATGCGGCTGACTCAATCTCGATGTCCGATCAATTGGGAAATACCTTTGCTGAATTCACCTGCCGAGAACTGCCCATCCAGTGTGCTATGTGTACCTTCGACTGCGCTCAGGTGCTGGCGGAATGGATCACTACTGTTCAAGAACGCGTTGGTCCGTACCTAGGCGTCCTTGGCCAGGACGATGTCGACCTCATGCAAGCCACCAGCCTTCTCTTACTCGAGGAAGAGGATTGTAAACTCTTGGGAAAGATCAAAGAGATCCTTTCGAGCGTTGAAAATAAGATGCAGAAAGAAGTTCAGAGTGGCGTCACAATGTCAGCCCTGAGCGTCCTACAACGTCTCCCTAGTGTTGTCGAAGGGGGCTATGGCAGCAAGATTCTGCTTGCCACTGCAAGTCTCCTTGACCGGGCCGCTGTGTGGCCAGTGACTAAGCTTATGGCTCGATCACTAGAAGCCCAAGCTATGCGGCTGAAAGAGCGTGCTCAGAGTTCGACCTTGGGGCCCAATTAGCTCTACGAGAGTGATTCTGACATCATGATGCTTGCCTTTCATTCTCTCCTGGCAAATCTTGCGTGCCCCTCCAAGACTAGCTACGCTACTATGGACTGGCACTACTGGCTACCTCAGATCCACTTTTATATCCCAGGCCTAGGTTACGCGTTTCATTACTCAAGCTCCTGACTGATTCGCATTTTATGTGCAGCAGCAGGATGGAGAGTGATTACAAGAGCAAGTGAGATCCTACTAAAAATCTTTCGAGTGCGAGCACCACGCACAGCTATGGCAGATCACCCAGGCGACAAATCCCTTTGGTGAATTCTTGCTAGAGTATACTTCTAATGTCATTTCATGACTGGTCGACGCCAGCAACGCATGTGTTCGGATGAGCCTGACATCCTATTGACGGTGCCCTTTTTTCCCACTATAACCCTTCATGGATCATGCAAGTGCGATTATATGTTTTATTATTGGGTGTTCCTTTCTTCTGACGCTGGGTTTTATGTGCCACTATCAAGAGCCGTTCTATGTATTTTTTCTTTCATTCGATATGTCATATCTGGGAAAGGCGGGACCTTGACAACGACCAGGAGGTTTAGTTGCTTGTGAACCTAACGACTGGGACATGGATCTCCACGATACCCAAAACCATTTCTGATGACTTTTAAGCATGACGTTCCGATATTGAGACGATACGTGCCATATGTTGGAGTTGGAGTCTTTGATTTGTCATTTGTGCATATATTATATATAAAGCGTGTACATATTCAGACCATGTGAAATTGAGACCGATTGAGACTGGCATACTTACTGGTTCTTATTCTTATTAGCATTGAATTAGTAGTTCTGTCCGTTTCACATGTACCATTACTGAATACTAGTAGTACTACAGCATAAAAGTATCACTCGGTTTCATTCCCCATACTTTGAAACTACAAAAGTATTCATTCAACAAGGTTAGCACTCGTAGCGGCGTATATCAGAGGGGCATATACTTCGAGGCTATCATGAAAACACACATCAAATGTCTTAGTTCTCGATACATTTGAAACCCAGTCAAATGTATATAACTAATAGAGGGCCTGAAGGCCTATTCGCCACCTAAAACGGAACCGACTTATACTAGAAAGCCCAGTATCTCAGATAGCTGGTAGCATTAACACGGAGACAATAGCAATAATCCATCACCTAAGAAACCCTCTCTTTCAATAGTAGTAATGAAACAAATGAGAAGATAGTAAGTAGTATGAATAAATATAGTGAAGTGTAAAATGATCCGTTTCTACTTTTATACCATACACCATGTCGTACCATTGGACCAAAACAAAAAAGAAATACTGAATCTATACAATAAGTCTCTCGAACGAGTACTTGCCCGCCGCTTTCCGCCGCAAATAACCAATCTCTCTGCTACTTCTCGTCTTCACCTCACCAGTCGACAACTTGACCTTGGTCTTGCTGACATCATTGGCACCCGCCTTCAGCGACAACGGCAGCAGCTTGCCGCTGGCGTCACCCTCAAGTCCGTCATCGTCCTCCGTGGCACCGAAGACCATCAGGTCTGCGCCGTTGAGCTTCTCGTAGCGCACCATAGCGGAGGAGGCCGGGGCGTCGCTGCCGGAGTCGACGGCTACGGTGGTGGTGGCGGAGCGGATGGCGCTGTTGGCGTAGCGCAGGTATTCGTAAAGGATGCCCTTGAGGTAGGTGGCCTCTTCGATGCCGGCGAGGGCAGCGGAGATCTCCGATTTTAGGTCGGCGATCAGTTCCTGGTCGCGGGCTGTGGAGTCATCGACACCCGAGGCGGCGGAGATCCAGCCGGAGGGGCCGATGGCATCGACGGAGGCGTTGAGGAGGTCAACGATGGTGGAGAGGGAGATGGGGGGAATGGTTTGCTCGGCGGGGACGGGAATGGGAGGGGATTCGGTGAACCGGGAGGTGTAACCTCCTGTTGCGAGGGAGAGGCGGAGATGGTGCACCATGGAGATGATCTCGGTGCGGGACAGGGCGGAGCGGATGGATGTGGTGATGGCGGGGAGAGGGTGGCGGTGGATCTTTTCGAGGGTGGTGTTGAGGGCGAGGAAGATGTTTGCGAGGCTGGCTTCGGCGGTGTGGGAGAGGGCCTGGGTGGAGGCTTGTTCTTGTTGGTCTTCGCCGTTGGTGAGCGCCTTTGGTGCTTCCTCGTCCAAAGTGACGGAGCGGGAACGAGCGGTGTTGATGAGGAGCTTGAGGATGTAAGCTAGCTCGTCGGTAGAGAAGAGGACGCGACCTTGGAGGACGTCGATGAGGCGCTGGAGGGATGGGTCCGAGTCGGTCAGGGCTTGAACGAAAGACCCAGTGGGGAGAGAAGGAAGGATACGGGGTTTGAAGGATCGACGGAGAGCGATCTCGACGTTGTTCGGGGACAAGTGACCGGTTTGGATGAGCCACTGGCAAGTTTGCTGGGGCCACAGGTTAATGGACAAGCGGAAGGAAGATGAGGCTGACAGTTGGTCCTGGGTCGAGGCATCATCTTTCAGTTGGAATATCAGAGACAGAAGATGGGCTGTTGTTTCCGGATTGACATAGTCGTCTGGTGAAGGGAAGCCATTAGCACCGAAGTAAGCCAGTACAGCACGGTCGAAACCATCGGCATCCTTGGCCTCGGAGCGCTGGTGGAGGTCAGCAATCAGCTTGTTCCAGCGCTCGACTTGTTCAGGCGATGAGAGACCCAGAACTGCGGCATCCTCAGTCCGATGCTTCTTAGCAGATCCAATACCGCGGCCGATAGCGTCAATTAGCAAGCCATCCCTGGACCGTTTAAGGGAGGGGTTGGCAGCGTTGTGCGACGGGCTCAGATCGAAAGCGAGCAGAGTGTTGTCCTTGGTAGCAATGGCAACTCCCAACTTGGCGTAGTAACTGACAAACGTTGTACGCGCCTTCACGCCGGAGGCACTGGCTGGGATGTCACCGACAGCAATGCTGCGTTGCACGGATTTGTATTGCGTGTCGTAGACTGCGATCATGGACTTGCCGGCACCGATCACGGACTGAGGCGAGATACGCATAAGGGAAGAGAATTCTTCGTCCTCGAGTATGAACTTGGAGGTCACAGTGGGAGTGTACTGAGAAAGATCGAAGTTGATGTATCCCTGTCCGAACGAAATGTTCAGCCCAGCTGATCCAGCATGGAAGTACCACTGCGAGCCACGGGTCTCAATCGTCTCAGGCCCATCAATGTCAGGCAGGTTGAATGTGATCAGGTGGCGCATCTTCTGGCTTTCGTCGTGGCCCTGAGAGGACGCATTGGCTGGGACGGAGAACATCTGGACTTTCACGTCGCTCAATTTCGTGTGCTGAGAGCCAATTGGTTGCGAAACAAGCAATAGCACCGAGGGTTCATCGACACCGGTCTCTGTAAGGTTTCCGAAGGCCAAGGCGGCCAGATCTTGTCTGCGTTTGAACAAGGATTTCTGCGCATCTTCGAATTCGACGAGGAAACATGAGCGGATCTCATGGGTTGCGCTGATTTTCGTGACCTCGCTGTGCCGTAAGCTCCAATGCTGGGTCTGCAGGTCCGAAGACAGGCGACGGACCCGACCGTCCTGGTGAACAGCCAGCACATCAAAAGATTCTTCCTCTTCTTCGTCCTTTGACTCTTTAGGGACAATGCCAACGAAAACCGCAGGACTCTCCGAATCGGTCACTGAATAAGACGAGGAGCCGATGGATGGCGCGCTAGAACCGTTCCCGCCATTCTCCTCCCCAAAAGACTTGATCTGCTGTTTCACGGCGACGTAGGTCTGTCTCCTGACAAGAGACTTATTCGAGATCTTTCTGCGCACCGAGCAGGGCTGGCAGGAGAACGCGGATTGAGGTGGAACGGCATAGGAGGTCACCAATTTAGGTGTTTGGATCTAAAGAGAATCGGGGGGTCAGCCTCTGATGTCCTGCCGGCTCAGGGTCGATGAGCACCATGCATACATTATAGATGTTCACGGCCTCTCCATCCACCGCAACGACCACTTCATGTCTCTTGCGCTTTTTCGAGTCGGCCAAGCTATGCACTTCACCCAAGTGGGTTTTACCGGTAGACGCATGCAACGGGCGCGGCAAATGCGCCAGCACCGACGGCGATTGCAGATCCATAATTGCAAGGACCGGACTGAAAGATTGCGAATAAAGCGCGACCGTTGTCGCCGAACAGCTGGGGCACCTTGCACTTCCTGAAGAATTTCATTCTGTATGGCTTCCCGAAAAATTTCCGGGCTTACGTTATGCCGATTTCCGGAGGCGGTGTGTCCCAATGGGGCTAGGTGCCACATGACTGCGGGTCTTGTATGGATTGGGTATGGTGTGAAATGACGTCCAAGGCGGGCATTATTGGCTCCATCTGTGGCTGCGCGGAAACACGCGCTGCTTCGCGTCGATTTCGTTCCTTGATTGCTTATCGTCGCTGCAGCTGTGAAGCTGATTCCAAACAATATTTTAACCGCTCCTTGACATTCTTACCCCAGTTCATGTCTCTATCACAGCTTTTACCTACTTAGATATTCTTCGGACGATGAGCACTGGCTCATCCTATGGATGCATCGTGGTGAGCCAGATTTAGTATGGCTATGGGACAGGGAGAGCAGCGTGCCATCCATCCGTTCTTTCGAAGAGGTTATTGTCTCCTTTGGCTTCCTCATGTCCATTGATGCTTATGTCTTACAGAACTTGGGGTATCTACGGCCCCAATTGGTCAAACACCCGTTAGCAACCACTCTTACGAAGGCCCGGAAATCGTGCACAAACAACCGCCCAGCAACCATGTCCCTCCCTTGTCCTCCTGCCCCGAGCCGTCCGCTACGCCTGTCGCAACACTAGATCATGACCCGAATGCCAGCCGGAGGAAGAGACGGAAAACCGACAAGGAGAAATCGAATCCAACAGTGTCGGGTCAGGAGACTGTGGTGAATTATGTCATCTCCAAAGATGCGCGATCTGGTCACGATAAAGCTACCACCCCGGGTGGAAGCGAAAGCGCAAATGCGTTTGAAGATGACCTGGGGCCTCCGGAGTCCAAAGCTGGCACTGAGCCCGCTACCCCTTCGGAGGGCCTGGACGCGACTAACCAAGGAGCTGAACACCAGGGACCGGCAGCCGGGACTACGCACGAAACGGTAACAGAAAGAAGGTCACCGCGACAGAAAATGATCAAGCTTAATCCGAACGGAAAACTGTTGCCTTCTCCTGTGGCGGATAAATTCGAAGATAAGCCTAAGAAGACGAGGACCAGCAAGCGTAGCAAGGTGGATATTCAACAGCCTGTCGGCCCCGAAAGCAAAATGGTGATCATCAGATACGGCATAGAAGGCAATGCAAGGGAACGGGTGGGAAAACTTATCGATAATATACTTGCTGGTCAGAAGAAGCATGGCGCTTTTAACAAGGCCAACCACCCTGTCGCCCCCGACTCCTCTAAAAACGCACAGCAGCCACAGAGACCTACTCATCCTTTCTTTCTGAAGAAGCCCACGCGCAAGCAAGACACCATAGACTCGCAGTGCCGAGAACCTAAACCCGTCAATTCGGAGCCCTCCGCAGGAACAGGACCGACAGCACACTCCCTTCCTGACCAAGATACAGCCTCAACAGCCGTTCCTTCCACCACCTTCACATCATTTAAGCATCGGCGCTCTAGATTTCCAGAACCTATACAGCCAATCTGGCCACCGCGCGACCTGGTCCATGTCCGAGGCATAGAATACAACACCCCAAATACCGCCACTTCCTTCCCCGTGATGCGGGATTTGAAGAAGGCGAAGATGGCTGCTATCAGTATCCATGACAACGAAAGCGTGCTTGCACACCAAATACGGAAATATTCGTCAGATTCTCCGCAAAGTTTAAGGATTCCTTCAAGACATGTCGCTAGCGGGAAGGTCATACAAACAGCCGTGACCAGACAACTATCAGCGTCTTCTCACGACAAGAAAACACTCATGGGAGCTTGTCACCCAGCCCTGAAGAAGCTCCATGCCTCGCTTCCCTGCTCCATGACTCCATTCGATCAAGGCGCATTCGAAACGTTGAATTGGGCTCAGAAGTATGCTCCTCAATCGGCTGACCAAGTTCTCCAAACCAGCAAGGAGGCATATATGCTACGGGACTGGCTGAAATATCTCATGGTTACTGCAGTCGACACCGGTAAAACCTCCAAGGGCGATGAAAAATTGAAGAAAACTGTGGAGGAGAAGAAACGGAAGAGGCGCAAAAAGGAGAACCTAGACGGCTTCATTGTCTCAAGCGAGGACGAGGCGTACGCATTGGACCCCGTTAATGAATCGGATGATGAACTAGCGGGCGATGTCACCACCAAGAGAACACTGGTCCGGTCCAATGACTTGGCTCTGGGTTCGAAGTCGGGGGCCGATCGAGCTCGCGTTTCTAACGCAATTCTTCTCAGCGGTCCTCCGGGATGTGGCAAAACGGCGTCTGTGTACGCGGTGGCAAAGGAGCTTGGTTTTGAAGTTTTCGAAATCAATCCGGGTAATCGCCGTAGTGCCAGGGATATCGTGGAGCGCGTGGGTGACATGACGCGAAATCATCTGGTCCATAATGCGAAGACTGGCGAAGTGTCTGTCGCAGATGCACCGGATGAAGCGCCAGTCGATCAGAAGCAAAACAAACTGATGGGCTTCTTCAAGTCTAGCGCTGCTAACGATTCAGTGAGAAGTCCCAAGGTTGACGCAAGCAGCGCCACTCAAGTGAACGATGTTAAGCGCCCTCGGAACCAGAAGCAATCACTCATATTGTTGGAGGAAGCCGATATTCTTTTCGAAGAGGACAAGCAGTTCTGGTCAGGAGTCATCACACTAATCAACCAGTCGAAACGTCCAATCATCATCACATGCAACGATGAGAATCTCATCCCTCTTCAAGATATAGGGTTTCATGCTATCCTTCGCTATCGAGCTCCTCCACTGGACCTCGCCGTCGACTACACCCTTCTTCTGGCTGCGAATGAGGGCCACATGCTCAAGCGCAACGCTGTTGAGGACCTATATGCAAGCAACGGCAAAGATCTTCGACGTACCATGACAGAAATCGGGTTTTGGTGTCAAATGGCAGTTGGGAGCGAAAAATCTGGTCTTGATTGGATCATTGATCGATGGCCACGGGGTTCGGATCTCGACCAGAATGGCGATCCGCTCCGGGTGCTGAGTTTGAACACTTACGAGCCACACATGGGCTGGTTTAGCCGCGATATGTTGATGTGCAACGGCATAGACGCTGATATAGAAACCCAGCACGAGGCCTTCAATTGGTGGCAGCTCAGTACACAAGAGTCGGAGAGTTTAGCAGATGCCAAGTCTCAACCTTCCAAATCGCCATTGGATCCGGTTTCGGCTCAAACGAACGCTGAGCGGCTTGATCAGCTACGGCAGGCGTCCGAGTTGACTGATATGCAGAGCGACCTCGATATTCTTGGCTCCTCTTGCTCGACTGAAGCAAAACTGGTAAGCCATGGCGTGACAGTCATCCCAATCATGTGTGCCAGATGTTTACCCTTTCTCTAGGATGTTGTGGATACCTCGGCCCCTTCCATGCCTGAGAAACAGCGTTCGAACTACGCTGAAGGCTACACATTACTCGACACCTCTCTCGTGCCTGACTACTCGCAGATGCAGACTGCCCTTGCTTGTACTTTCGAAGTCCTACTGGGGAGAGCCTTTCGAGATGTTAATGGACAGGACGAGACAGCTCGAGCCGCCCAGGTGCTTGAGAACGTTGCTAAGCCCGAATCTGCGAATACGTCCGAAGCAGGTCTTCTACTATCCGCATTCGCGCCCATTATGCGGGCTGACCATGTGTTCCCTGCACCCACGGGACGCTTGGCCCCCTCATTCGAGAACGGCCTAGCGCCTATTGCTGAAGATCTAGGCCCGTACATCCGGGGGATCATGTCCTATGACATGCGTCTCGCACAATATCGACACTGGCTGACCGGAGCACTTTCTGAGGACCAGAGCGGTACGAAACGCGGGCGACAGACCAGGGCTAGCCGAGCGGCGCTGGAAGGGGGGAGCAAGGCTCACACGCGGAAGGAAAGATGGTTCGCATCGGATGCGAACCCATCATTGATCCTTGCCACTGGCAAGCAAGAATGGCAAGATATTTTGGTGCAAAAGGGACATTTTGCGGTGCCATCCAGTGGGGAAAGCATGCCGGAATGCCATGAGCAAGCATCGGAGAGTTCTAGTGAAGGGGGCATCTAGCGAGATGGACGCGACTGCATTCTCTAAGCGCACGTATATAGATATATAGATTACCGGATGGGATGCTACATACGCCATCGGAATAGAATAATCTGCGAGACGTGTTGTTGTTTGACCATTAACAAGCAGTAACTGTGAACCATGGTTGTGGAGAGGGTCCTTGACTTGCCAGCCACACTAGCGCCTCCCGCCGGTGGAGCGCCAACGTTCCCCCCAAAGCGACACTCTCGCTCACTTGCACGCGTTGCTGTCTTATCATCACCCTCCCCGAGGAAAAGCAGGCCCTTTTCCCTCGCTGGTACAGGATTGTTCATCGCTACCATTCCAATCGGCTGCTTACTACCATCTATTTCTATCTGATCTGCTGTCTTTGAACCCCCCGTGGCCGTAGAGGTGTCTGTCGTGGTGGGCGTCCCTTTGCGCAGCACTTATCACTTCACTGCTCCTCTCCGACCGAGCTCCGCTTCTCGTCACTGCCTATCAACAGTCGCATCCATCGTCCCCCAGCCACCACCGTCTCCATGTCTCTCTTTGGCACCTCACCGGAGGACTCTCCACTGGCTAATTCGGTCCAGAGGTCTAAGGCCTCCCTTTTCGCCGACGAGCCGCCCTATGGCAGCAATGTTGGCAATGCGAGCTCCTCCCTGTTCGCCGATGACGACAGCTCCGGGTCGCCCTGGATGAGTAATACCAACAAGAGAACGTCCAAAGAAGAGATTGTGAAGACCCTGCTGCCGGATTCCGATGTCCCCGAGAGCTATATCGATGCATATGATCTAGTCCTTAGTGCGGGGGACCGCGTTGGAGCCGGTGTCGGGTTGACGTCCGTTCGGGAAATACTGTCGGGCAGTGGCCTGAGCGCCACCGATCAAGCGAAGATACTCAACCTTGTTATCTCGGGCGATATTGACAGCTCCAATGGTCTTGGCCGGGGAGAGTTCAGTGTCCTGCTAGCGCTCGTGGGTCTTGCGCAGGAAGGCGAGGACCTTACGTTTGATGCAGTAGACGATCGACGCAAGAGTGAGTTGGCGCTGAAACTTGTCTACTTTAATTAAGCCACTAACGGGCGCGGCGTGCAGAGCTCCCAGTGCCGAAAAGCTCTTACCTCGACGCATTGCGCGCCAAACAAGAATCGGCTACGCCTGTCCAGTCACAAGACCGTCCCACTACGCCCCCTCCTTCCTCTGCCCCCTTACGAGAACCGAGCTCGACACAGTCGCGACGATCTGCCCGAGAGTCGATGGGCAGCTTAGAGGCGGATCCGTGGGGTAGTCCCCAGCTGCACCGTGGTCATAATCATGCTCAGACCGAGTCTGAGCACGCCGTGTTGAATGGATTTGGGAGCGTGCGATCGGGATTTAACGCCTGGTCGAGTAGGGCCAGTGACGGGGATCATACACACGGAGCGTCTGATAACAGCCGTGCCAATGGCCATACCGATGCTGCACCTAACAACGCGGGATTTGGGTGGGCGGAGAGCGCGGGGAATACATCTGAGGGCACTGGTGGCGGACTGGGAGGGCCTGTCCGAGCGGGACTTGGAGGCTTTGGCTCCTCTGGAAGTGATCAGGGCGAGCCTAATCCCCGTCGGCGGTCGTTGGGGATGGGCCGGGTCAGCAGCCCCCGTCTAGAGGAAGTCATAACGATAACGCTCCTCCCGGAGAAGGAGGGCATGTTCATGTTTCAACACCGCAATTACGAGGTAAAATCGGCGCGTAGGCAGAGCACGGTCGTGCGGCGGTATAGCGATTTTGTGTGGCTCCTCGACTGCCTCCACAAACGATACCCATTCCGGCAGCTGCCTTTGCTTCCACCCAAGAGACTTTCAGGTACGTTTGAACAAAAGCTTGTTACAAGCTCTCCAAGATTACTTACCTAGTAAAAGTCAATGGCACTCACCTTGCAGCGGATTCCAACTCCTTCCTTGAGAAGCGTCGCAGAGGACTCGTCCGATTCACCAATGCCCTCGTTCGTCACCCGGTTCTTAGCCAGGAGCAGCTAGTGATCATGTTCCTCACCGTCCCTACGGTATGTCTTATTGTGGTTTCTCGTTCTAGATAGTCTTGAGGTGGGTGGGAAGCTAACGTTGGGTAGGAACTTTCGGTGTGGCGTAAGCAAGCCACAATATCGGTCCAGGATGAATTCACAGGCCGAACACTGCCTCCGGATCTAGAGGACTCGTTGCCGTCGGACCTGACGGACATGTTCGATACGGTTCGTAGTGGCGTCAAGAGGTCTGCGGAGGTATACATCAATCTCTGCACCTTACTCGAGCGTTTAGCCAAGCGCAATGAAGGGCTTGCCGCGGATCATCTGCGATTTTCTCTCGCACTTCAGTCGCTTACGGAGATGACACGGGAAACGTATGCCTTTGATACTAACGACGTGCCGTTGCTCAACGAAGGCATCAAGGCCACCGCGAGGCACCTTTCAGCCAGTCAGAGCTTGCTGGAAGATGAAGCACGGGCCTGGGAGGAAGGGATGCTGGAAGACCTTAAGCGCCAGCGGGACTGCCTGGTCAGCGTGCGCGAGATGTTTGACCGGCGAGACCGTTATGCGCGCAACAACATCCCCCAGTTAGAAAAGCGGATTGAAACCAGTGAGAGGAAACTGCAAGATCTACGGGCGCGGACTCAGCCGGTAAAGCCAGGGGAGATTGAGAAGGTAGAGGAATCAATTGTCAAGGTAAGAACTCGGCTTCCAATTTGGGCGAGGCTATTGTGTGAGAAGGAAAAGGCTGACCTTGCATGTCACTGCTATAGGACAAGGAATCGATTGTGCAGCAGCACGCACGTGGGGTGTTTATCAAGGAATGCATCCGGAACGAACTTATGTATTTCCAACAAAGCCAGTATCACATCAGCCGGCTTCATCAGGACTGGAGCCAGGAGCGAGTGAAATACTCGGAACTGCAGGCTGACAATTGGCGGTCACTCAGTGATCAAGTGGAAGGAATGCCACTGGGTGATTAGACTTCGGCAGGCTCCAGTCTGTCCCTCGTGTCGCTGTTGGCGCGTATGTCTCGATAAATGTGTGTGTGACTTGTCAATGTGAGAATTACCGGTGGTGGTCTTTGGCTCAGAATATTGTCACTTTTATTTGCTTCTCACTCGCATAATGTCTCGCTTATTTTCCCCCCTGTTCCGCGGTGTTTGCTACGACGCTGTTCCATCTACGCTGCTGTGTTGTTTAGCCTGAAATCTGTTGTTTCTTTCTTTTACCCGTCATGTGTGTTGTGTTGTGTTGTGTTTGTTGTGCTCCCCAGCGACTCCTGTTCTCTCCGTGCTCGGCTGCAGATTGCAGGGATGATCTTTTGACACATGGTTGGGTTGCTTTTTGGGACTGACCTGCAGGAGAGAAACACTTGCATGCAGAACCATTTCAAATTAGGCATTCATCGTGGGTCCGTCTGTCTGTGTGCCTCGTGCTGGTTTCCTCCTTTCCCCCAGTTGACTGAGTTTGAGGTGACTGGTGGGTTGTCACGTAGAATTATCCCATGAGTAGCAGTAGAGCCAGCTTACTGCTGACTGACGCTATATAGTATTTTAGTTACTCGTGTTGAACAAATATGCATATAGTATTGAGATCATATTCGACAACAATTGGAACAAGACTATTTCAACCCATCCCACGAATCCTCATTAATCAAATCAGCTTACTACTAGTAATTAATTAGTAGTTCAAAAATGTAAGAATGAGTCACCAATTAAACCCCAAAACTAACTATTACCAGCATCGCGCGCTAGCCGGGATAAAGTCAAAATGAAGCATCTCATCATCATCACTCCTGGCACTAGTATACAATCGACTACAGGCTAAGAATAAATCGCTACAGGTAGTTGCAGCCAGGAACTACTACATACATACATACATAAATACATATTCACATACGTACCAAAGAAGGCGTCAGTCCCTGTTCACGTGCAGTGCGACACACATAAACACATAATGCAAGCAGGAGGTCTAGAGCAGCGTTATGGTTAACTAACTACTGCCCACAAAATAACCGGTTATTTAGTTGCAGATGCACTATTAGTAGTACTTACTAGTAATAAGTGATATTAAATTGTTAGTTATCAATTAGTTGTCTTCGGCTGTTGCAATAACTAGTATCACTGATTCGAGATTCATTTCGATTCGATCCTGCAGATGCAGTAGATAGATAAATAGATAGATAGATGGTATTCATCACCTACTTCAGGCCAACGATACCTCTGCATTAGTTCTCCTGTTTTTCTTTTCTTTTCTTTTTCTTTTTTCTTTTGATTTAACCCCCACGAGGGGGTGGGTGGTATCCACGAGTATGCCATGTAAGAAACAAGCATTTGAGGGAAAGGTGACTGACTGACTCTGATACTGCTATTACAAAGAATAATGAGTAATCGATGGTGTTGTGTTACCTGCCGGTGGTCAATATTGAACCAGTAGTAGTAGTTACTAACTAACTGCTATTGGGGAGACTATTAGTAAAGAGGGTATGCTAAGATTACATTAGTGGTGATATTTACTTTTTCTTTCCGTTGTACTCGATACTATGTAGTAGTTCTCACTTACTCTGGATACTAGTAAGTTATAAATTGCCAGATTTGTATTCTTGGGTTGTACTTTTAAGTACACTATCAGTACTACTACTCAGTGTGAGAGATTTCTGCATATAGTCTAGGCATTCGCAATATGACGGTTTCGAAGTAAGCAGGTAAATCAAATGTAAATAAACAAGCTCGTTATATAGTATTAGTTCTCATTCAAGATACCAATTCCTCTTAGAGACTACGTACTATTACTACTCGCGCAATGGCACTGTACTTAGTAAGTATATATGATGGTTTTATCTGTGAAAATTTGATACTAGCACACCACTGGTATATCAAACATGAGAAAACTAGATAGAGTTCAACAACATCTCAAATATACTTTCTATCTGACTGTGATGCTCACACGCACTCGTACGTGGAAGTTACAATGGCGCTGCATCGAGTCTTGACTGAATTGTTAAGCATGATATTAATTGAGTTTGTCTAAAAGCTTATTTAGCATAATGGTGGGAGAACACTCAAGACTGCCTCCATCGGGGCAACTATCTCGTGGTGAACACGATAGATCTATCCATTCTGTCTTTCCCCCTTTGTTCCCTTCAGTAGTGTTCCCCTGCAGCTAGTAGACAGCATATGAAGAAGATCTATCTCCATGTAGTCCGCTCAATGACTCGCATTGGGTCTCCATGCCTGCCAAGGCAAACGGGCATCGGATTGGGCTCTGTCTGTGAACTTTATTCTTGTCGACTCTGCTGTATGTCTGCATTGAAAGTAGAGTGCAGCATCACATACCTAGCATACATACATACCTACCTTCCTCTCCTGCGGTGTAGGCCATATTTAGCCGCCATAACAGCGGAGAGCAAAAGTCAATTGTTTGCACAGCCCGCCTGCCACCCATCATGCAAGTTGCAAGTGTTGAGCGCCACTAGTGATGAGCGGGCATTTTCAGTCAGTCAAACTTACACACTACTTGCCAAACAAGAGATATCTGCATGGGATATGGCCGTCGCTGTCTAGACCGGACACGTCAGGATGGATCGTGTAGGTCTAGTGGCAGGTAAGATTTGAGGTGGATTGAAACCGCAGCATGTTGTTTGCGGGTTTCCAATTTCTGCTTCATGCTTCTCAAGCACATCAAGGAGAGATTCTCGTGGTATGCAGTAGAGGAGTAATGGCTATTTTTGGATGTCTGTCACTGACTTTTTATCGCTCAGCTCCGATTCTGGTACACAGGAATAGACATTGTGAGGGTTATGGATTCTGTATAAGTTGGAAGGTACGGCGAACAGTCATATGAATTTGCTCGAGTTCCATTGAAGAGCTTGGATGGTTGAGTCCACTATGGAGGTAACAGAAGGAGTTAGCGATGTGTACCTATTTAGTGACTACCTAACTAGTGTACCTGAGTCGATGGATCTGGTCCGCACTAGTCTGTCACGAGCAGTCAATCAGGATGCTTTCTTTCCCGTGTGATAGTAATCGGAGAGCGCTGGACCTGAAATGGAGACGGGAACTGGAATGAACTACTACTGACTTACTACTTTGGTACTAAGAGAGAAGAGACCGTGGGAGGGACCCAGCGTAAGTGGCGGGCGAGAAACGAAGGTGTGAGTGGGCAAAGCAGGAAGATGGACGGAGGGGCCTATTCCCCACTGTGGAGTGGCACTAACGCTTTAGTGGCCCTCACCGCCAATGAAGACCGGCAGGAAAAAGTCTCGGCAGCCTCGCAGGGCGAAGAGCGATAAGCCCCCCAGCTTGCCCGAGAGCGGGTGGTGCAGGATGGATCTCTCATGTGGAAGGGGAAAAACTGACTGAAGGCTGTTGCATGGCGTCATGGTACTTGATTGGCACCAGCTGGTGTGTGATGAATGATGATGAGGATAATTGTTTGGTGACAAGTGACTGGTGACACGGTCTTCCACCTGGTGAGTG
Organism: Aspergillus brasiliensis CBS 101740; assembly: GCF_001889945.1. Classification (NCBI taxonomy): domain Eukaryota; kingdom Fungi; phylum Ascomycota; class Eurotiomycetes; order Eurotiales; family Aspergillaceae; genus Aspergillus; species Aspergillus brasiliensis. The sequence continues at coordinate 299,356 of NW_027137458.1, forward strand.
ATGTTTGACACGAGTTCAAGCTTATCCTGCATCGTTCCAATCTGATACATGCCACAGATTCCACCGGTTACAGTATCCAGGCCATCTGTCTATCGAGTTATCGATCTCCCCAAGTTACACGGAAAATCTCCCAGCGGTAGGTCAGATCGGGGGAACTGGTCTGGGGCACAATAGACAGGTGGTACGGCTGGTTTATGCTGTCGGGTCACCGGGAGAACGTGAGAAAAATCGGCTACTTTATCTAGTACATCGTGACTATTGACAGGGGGACACAGACAACTCTCGATGGATGGATGGAAGCATATCCCGGAGCAGCCGGGTCAGAAGAACCGAGTTGAGGAGCGGGTTCTATTTGTTTTACGCGAGGTCACCAAGTGGGATGCCAACCAGGACTTCTTTGTCATTGCCAAGGGATACTCGGGAAATGAAGGAAGAGATGAGGATGTGTAGACTGTAGAGTTCCGTCGTAGCAAGCAGGACTAGAAACGGGCGAGAAGAGGAAACGAAGCAATCTAAAAACGAGAGTCCCGCTCCGCCAAGCCTCGAAATTGTTCGTTCCGCGAACGACCATGGATCGATCCTCTTACTCTGCCAGCTTCCTCCTACTCTACTAACGCAACTTACCACACTTAACAGTGGCAGAGAGAGGAAGAAAAAGAGTTATGCGCACCATTCCCCGCCCGGTCTGATCCGCGCTTTCTGATTCTTTCGCCCCGTTCTCCTTCCTGCGTAATCGCTTTCGTTTCGTCGCTGGGCTGCATCCAGTGCCCCCCAACCTTCGCATCAAATCAAGCGTCACGATGCCGCTCGGGCACTGGGTCTCGGGCTTGGTTATGGTCTTGGTATCCCTATCGCCTTCATGAAGGAAATTTCCGGTCCTCTGGTCCCGGCCATTCGCCAGTCTTTGCCCAGACGCCCAGTCGTTCTTGGTTTTTTCTTGTCCCTCCACGCTCTCTCTCTCTTGGTCTGCCTTGGTGGTCCTGCGCGCCGGGCTGAGAGAAACCTGGAGCTCTCTTTCCCCGTCTCTAACTACTTCTCTCTCTCTCTTTTTCTCCCGCCTTTTCTATTCTGGAGACCCATTTCCTCTTACTATTACTTACTCCTCCTCCATCACTCCCCGGTCTTTTCTCTCCTCTTCTGACCGCATCCCTCTCACCTTTCTAACTCTCTATCTCGTTATTCTCCATCTCGAGCGGTTCCGTTTCTGGCGGAGTCGGTCAGCAATTATCGGGGATCTTCCGGATAATCCATCCATTGCCTCTTCTGGTAAGCCCGGAACCTCTCTCATTCTCTCTCTCGCCCACCTTCATACCTTCCCTCTCGATAGTTACACGGACCAACTCTTTTTCCTTTTTCCCCCTTCTGCTATCCTCCCTTTTTCTTCCTTTTCCCCGGAACTTATCTCACATTCAGCGCAGCACCTAGGCATCTCTTTCCCCCTCCCCCTTGCAGGACGCACCCGCGACGCCCTTGGAACGACCGCGCCGTCTTCCCACCCCCTCTCTATCCTCCTCCGTCCGTCCTCGCCTATTCTCCGCGGCGCTCCCCGTCGCTCTCAGCTCGGTCCGCATTTCCTGTGTCCCCGAGGTATGCGGGAACCCGGCGCGTTGGTTGACTGTTGAGGTGGATCTCCCTTGCTTGATTGCGCATTGATCCGATCGGAGGAGGTATTCCCGCGATTTACGGTGCCTGGTGCAAGGCTATATCGGGGCTAAGATCACGGGCTGCGCGCGGGGAGGAGTTAAACCAAGCCATCCCGCAGCTCGAGCAAGCGCCCGCCGCACGACCTCTGTAATAGTTCGGGACCCCCGTCCGCCCGTCGCAAATCATGGCGTGGGATCATCTGGATATCGATAAGCCGCATCTGGCTTACATGATTCTGGGTGGCTTTACCAGTCTGTTCATGTTGTGCTCCTTGTTCGTCAAGGAGAAGCTGTACATCGGTGAAGCCACCGTTGCCACCCTCTGCGGTATCATTTTCGGGCCTCATGCGGCCAACCTGTTCAATCCCAACTCGTGGGGCAATGTCGACAAGATCACCCTCGAGTGCTCTCGCATTGTCCTGGTCGTCCAGTGTTTTGCCGTCGGCGTCGAATTGCCCAAAGCGTACATGGAACGTCACTGGAAATCCGTCTTCTTGCTGCTGGTGCCCGTCATGACCTGGGGCTGGCTGGTGACCAGTCTCTTCATCTGGTGGATGGTGCCTCCCCTCTCCTGGCTGGAGAGTCTCGTGTGCGCCGCGTGCGTCACCGCTACCGATCCCGTCTTGGCTTCGTCCGTCGTAGGTAAAGGTAAATTTGCGCGACGTGTACCCAAGCACTTGAGAGACTTGTTGTCGGCCGAATCCGGCTGCAACGATGGCATGGCCTTTCCCTTTATTTACCTGGGATTCTACATCTGGCGCTACCGCCCCAACGCCGGGGAGGTGTCGCTCAACTGGTTTTGCATCACCATTCTCTACGAGTGCGTGTTCGGCGCCATCTTTGGCTTCGTCATCGGCTACCTCGCGCGTCATTCGATCAAATTCGCCGAGCGCAAGGGCCTGATCGACCGGGAGAGTTTCCTGGTCTTCTACTTCGTGCTGGCCGTCTTCTGCGCCGGCTCAGGCAGTCTGCTGGGCATGGACGACCTGCTGATAGGCTTCTCAGCCGGCGTCGGCTTCAGTAACGACGGTTGGTTTACCGAGAAAACTGAAGAATCCCACGTATCCAACGTCATCGATCTTCTACTCAACTTGGCCTACTTTGTCTACTTCGGGGCCATCGTCCCCTGGGAGGATTACAACAACCCGGACATTGGGCTCGTGCCCTGGCGGCTCGTAGTCATTGCTCTCCTCGTCATCTTCTTCCGTCGCATCCCGATCATGTTGATGTTGAAACCCATCATTCCGGATGTGAAAACGTGGCGTGAGGCCCTCTTTGCCGGCCACTTCGGCCCCATTGGTGTCGGAGCAATCTTCGCGTCCATCCTGGCCAGGGCGGAGTTAGAGTCAGACAGCACGGAGCCCTGGTCGGAGTCGGACTTGCCAGGTCCGGGAAGTTCCAATTACTACATCATACAGCTGATCTGGCCCGTCACCACCTTTATGGTCATCTCCTCCATCCTGGTCCATGGTTCATCCATTGCCGTGTTTACATTAGGAAAGCGCATCAACACCTTGACCATCACGCTGTCCTACACCACCGCCAACGAGGAGGGACCTTCTTGGATGAACCGTTTGCCCCGCGTGCAATCTCTTGCCAAAGGTTCCATGTCGTTCCGGAAACCAGATGAGGACGAATCCTCGAATGAACCGGAATATCCTCCCGGGACGCTGCCTCCTATCGGTGTACCCGGTAATTTCCTGCGTCGCGTCCGCGACGAAGATACGGAGTCGACTGGTGGGAGATCGACGGCACGGAGGCGCCGCAGACGTCGCAGACGCACTGACGGCGCCGGTGGCCCGATCAGTCAGTCCGCTATCGCCCCTCAACGCCCGCTGGACACGGAGTCGGATGAGCAAAAGGAAAAGAGCGATGAATCCAAAGAGCGCGACAGGATCGAACGCGAGGCTTCCCCGCCCTCCAAGGAAGGTGATAAGTTTGGACGCGAGCCTGCGCTCGAGGTTTATCTGGAAGGACACAACATGGTCATGGAAGATGAAGAAGGCAACGTCCTCAAGGTTGAGGACATCAGTCATATGTCCAGCGAGGAGCAACAGCGTCATATGGAAGAGCAACGCCAGAAGCTGCAGCAACAATCGGATGAATATGCCAAGTCGCGCAGCCAGCCTCATGAAAAGACTGAGGGAGAGGATATTGAGCAGGCCATCGGCGAGAAGACCGGACACCCGCTGGACAAGGCCCGTAGGCGTTTTGGCCAGTGGTTTGGACTTGGAAAGAGTCGCGCAGAAGACCAAGAGGACAAGGAGGCCAAAACGACTGATGAAAAGAAGAAGGCGGAAGAAGCATCGAGAAAGCCTGCCAAATCCAAAGGTCGCTCCGCTCACGCCTACCAGTTCGGCAACACCATCATTGTCGAGGACGAAGACGGTGAGGTTATCAAGAAGTACTCCATTCCTTCCGGGGATAAGCCTGAGACGGATGCTCCTGTTCGTCGCGGACTGACCAGGATGGGAACGTGGTTCGGCATGGAAGAAGAGGGCGAGTCATCACAGGCCGCCCGCAAGGCCGCTCAAGACGACTGGCTGGCGGATGATGGTCTGCGTTTCACCCTGGCTGACGACCATGATGTCGGCAAGAGAGGCGTGGAGCACAAGGGTCGGCGCATGACCAAACATGAATTTGCTCAACAGATCCGCAACCTTGGTCCCAAAGCACGTCGCGATGTGGTTGAGGAGAGCGACGCGCCCGAGCGGGTGAAGAAGGTAGCTCGCCAGGAGGCTCAGAACGCTGAATCGCAAGAGCGACGCCGATCTGACCCCGGCGTGACCTCTCGGCCTGCCCCTGCCCCGGCCCCGGCCCCGGCCCCCGCCGCCGAAGATGACGAATCCGGCACTGGGAGCGAGTTTACAGACGACGAATCGGACGTGGAAGTGCCTGGCGATATTGCCGCCTCGTTGGCGCGGTTCACACGTGGCACAGCAGCTGAGGAGCGGCGCAGTTCCCACCTCAGTCCTACTGCTACATCCACATCTCCGAAATCGCGTCCCCGGTCACGACGGGACTCCGATGACGATGGCACGGAACGTATTCCGCCCGCTCAACTTCGCGAAGCGGCCGGGCTCTCTCGTCCTCCCCAGCAAGCAGACATGGATGACACTGGTGAAACGCCAGCGGAACGCCGCCGTCGTCTGGCCGCGCTCGGTGAGATCAATGACTCGGAGGATTCCGACGATCCGGATGCTATTCTAGAAGAGGACACGGATGATGAGGGCAATGATGCTGAAGCGAAGGTCTCTTTTGCAGACGGCACGAAGCCCCCAACCAGCAGACAACAGTCGGGTGAGAACTCCAGTGAGGGACAAGAGAATAATTCTCCGTACAACCGCCACAGTCGCAGTCAAAGTCGGCGGAGCATCTCCTGGGGCGGTGAGAAGGGCCGTGAAGATTAAGACAACCACGAGATACACCGCCACACATCAAGAAGCTGGGAGATGAAGGGTTTTGAAGGTAATAACAGAACCCAAGGAGATGGGGAGGGGAGAAAAAAAAGAATAGGGAGGAGGGCGGTGAAACCAAAGCAACCTTGCGGTGTAGAAAGTTCTTTTTTTCTACTGAGCCAAGAATCAACAGGTCCCTGCTAGAGCTCGGTTATGGGTTTGCTTGTTCTTGAGCATTTGGCGTTCGTTTTGCATGCATGACTGGATGCGAACATGTATAGAGCGCGCTTTCAGTTTCTTTTGTGTAACTACTTTACCAGTTTTCTTGCATTTGTTGGTGTCCCACCGCCTGCTGGTGCCCCGCGCTGTGCAACCCAGCCAGCTCAGCCCAGCTGCCTCTTATTGTTGTTGTTGAGTGTACTGTGGATCAGTACTATTCCTACTGTTGTTGACTGATAGAATGATGGATGGGACGAGTTCGCTGACATGTGGTGCCTACGCTTAGCACCATGAGTTTGTAATGGGTACGAAGTACATAAATGATATAGTATACTATTTTCCTTCAGTTCTCCAGTTTGTCATATATCTTTGTTTCTATACACATTAGTCTACTTACTGCGGAGTAGTACTCCGGTATAACAGTTGAATAGCAATAAATACTGATTCCTCAATTTGGTACTATCGAATCTTGATTTCCGTAGTAGCCCCAGCATTACTAGTAACAACAATATATTTTTTCTTAACCCCCCCCCCACTTTTCTCTTCCTTTCTACTGTAGCAATAGTAGTGAGTAAAACCGACACCCCAAAATGTAGAATCCTTTTGGTATAGTGGTATACGAGTTGAGCATCATCATATTATGACTCTGATTTAGATAGGCAACTATGCTGGGGTGGATGTAAGCTATCTATCTATGACGAAATATCTCAAACAAATATGGAGAATAGTGAAGAAGTGGGCATAGGTTAAGTACAAAGTTCACGATGAATGCCGCATGACCCCGGAAGCAGACATGATAAGTTCAAAGTAAATGTAGACAGAGAATTTATTCAGAGAAATTAAGATGGTAAGTAGTATGTGTTGGACTCGGACATATAAAAGTAGCCAGTAAGTAGGAAGAGATCGTAGTGCAGAGAGAAACCCAACAAATGCCACGCTGATTTATGAGCTTTTCCTTATCCGGGATCCCCAACACCGTAACACCGCTGATATGATGATGATGATGAGATGATGATGATATGAATCGAGACAATGACAGAAGCCCACATAAATGGTCTGAGAGAAGATCGAGAAGAATGGGAGGAATGAAACGACCCCATGGCAGGGTCCGGGGGGTATCTCAAGCGACAATTAAACGTGATAATGCTTCCATCGAGAATTACGTTGCAGACTGCTGCTCACAGCACGCCGCCGGGCAAATTGATCTGTGCTTGCCGTCCCTCAAAGCCAGCACTATTTGGTGCAGACCCTCCCCCGGAATACATGCCGCCATCAATGGGATGGACCTGCTTCCGTAACATAAACATGGGCTTGCGTCCTTCCTTTTCGAGCTGTTTGAACAGAATGAGTGGTCGTTCCTCAAGCCCGAGACATCGTTCTTGATCACCATATACAATGTATAGTGCATATTGTTTCCAATCCGCGTTGATGTTATACTTCTTGAGTGCAGCCGGAAGCACCTTGTGGCATGGATCGTCCATTGACACGCGGAAGGACTTGAAGATCTCCACGCTAGGCGGATCCTGGGTTGCCCTTGATTCTGACCGAGTGGGAATGTCGGGGCGCGTGGCTTGTGTTGGTGTGGGGTTTAGACGGTCCGGCCGCGATTGTGACGCCGTAGTATCGTCGTGATGGCTGTGGGAACCGTGATTTATGCTGCTAGAACTCGGTTGTGTATATGCTCGGGAGGCTAGGGTCTGTGGAGCGTACTGGTTGCCTGGAGAAGTCGGGGACGGAATGCCTGGAGATAATTGCGACTTGCCGTTTAGCATAGTCAAGTGGGAGGAATTGGCCGTGGACGGATCTAGCCCATCACTGTACATGCGGCCCTCGTGGATCGACGGAGGAATATGGGTAGGGGAGTTGGTCTTGGGAGTGGTGCCACCGTTGTGGCCCCGTTTGGAGAAAGTCCGGGATAGGATACTCCCAGAGCGATCCAGAAGCGTGATTCCGGACGGAGACGTGAGCGTCGGCCCATCATGGTATCCATCCGAGCCGGGTCCTGGCACAGAGGAAGGCGGGGGCAACGGCTGTGACTTGTCTTTCGCCATCTTGAACACCGGAAGAAGCTCTTCGCGAAGTCGACGATATTCCTCTGCAATCCGTCGCATCTCTGACTCCATAGACATGATGCGGTCATCTCGTACGCGAATGGACCGAATCAATCGAGAAATATCATCTTGAGTGGCGGTTTCGTTCATGCTCTGATCCGCGGCTGCCCAGGTACACCACATTAGCAAGTCGATAACACAAGCAAAACCAGCCAGAATCAGGAGTTTGGTGAACATACACAATGGGATGTAGTGATCTGCATCTATCGGAATATCTTGCTTGACCTTCGTTTCGTATACACTCTTCAAGATAGTCAATCGATGTCCCACACTCGCGATCCCCATCTCTTTGAGTTCATCATGTTTCAGAGCAATGAGCGCTTCGCCGACGATTTCATTTTCTATTGTAACACAGACGCCACGCAGTCAGTGACCCGGAAGTCTTAGCGCCTTTGTTTTGATGTCTTGGGCTTACCTAGAAACGCGGCGCAGTATTGACGAAGACCGAGGGCGGCAACAAAATTGGCACATTCCTCAGCAGTCCATTCAGTGATAATTGTCCGGGGCGATCGGGGATTATCATCCACATTGGCTAGAGTCGTGGGGGTATGTTCTGCTGACGGGAATTCGGATTCGGAAGGGGAGGCCTCGGAGTCGGTGGCCAGATGGGGGGACGTGATCACGCTGCGCTCGTATTCGTCGTCCGCATCCGAGTCGGCATGATAGGAGGTATGAAGAGACATGGTGGATGAAGGGGATTCAATAACCGGTGACGACGCCTGGAGACACGTAGAGGAGGGGGGCTGGGAAGGACGTCGGACCGGCTAGCAGACTCAGCGAAGCGCCAGCCTTCTAGACCCGAGACAAGTCGCCAAAGATTGGGTACAAAGGATGAATCCGGTTGCACAGAAGGCGTTCAAAGTTGTCAATCACGGACTGAGACTGACCCGGGTGTTGAGTGTTGGAAGCCAAACTTCGTCGACAGGCGTGCCACATGAACGGGAGGGACGGAAAGCGGGTGAATTATAAGGACACCGACAGTGAAGATGGACGGAGTCTGCGAAGCGCGGACTTGGTGACGGAGGAGACTCGGGGAGAAGAAGCTAATTATGAAAGACTGGGGGTGGAAAGAGCTAATAAAGAAGAAGACGAGAAGACGCAGTAGAAGGGACGACGAAGCATGAATAGCGGCCGTGATGGAAGAGGAGCGGAGGGGGATTCCTGAGGCCAACAAGGCATGCAGCGACAGCGAGAGCGGGGAAGCTCGGCCAAGTTCTGGGGGTCCAACCAGATGAAGAAGATGTGCGAAAGGGAGAAGAACACCCTTGTTGATGATAGCTGGGTTGGATGACGGAGATAATAATCAAAGGCCACGAGGAAGGGAGACTGGTGGACTGGGATGTACAAGAAGAGAAAGGGAGCGCATTCAGCAAAGATGAGAGGCAGCGATGGACGGGGAAGAAGCAGCAACAGAACAAGAAGCTGGTTGGGCGCGGAGTTCCAACGAACCGCCGAACGGGAAAACCAACAGGCGCTTCTAAAGTTGGATCGCCGCACGTGATGCCGGTCTGGACTCTCCGCAGGTCACTTTCCCTTGGAAGTATACAGACAGCTCAGCTCAGTGATTCAATTTTCTATGATCATCCCAGTTGGGTGTTATTCTTGACTATATGATGGTATCTATGGAATCCATGGAATCTATTGTCGGCCGTTTATCGGCCCAGTCCGACCCCCTCTCCAGTACTTGCTCCGTAAATGGATCCCTCATCCTTGCTTCATTCCCAGCCAGTTTCTGGGCAAAATCACTCACTCAGTGACGCATCTCGCAGACAACAGGCGGGATAGACCAACGGAAAAACCAGGGTGAGAAAAAAAAAAAAAAGGAGAGCCATCGCCGGATCCAAGCGCCAACGCTCCTCCAGGAACAAAATTGAGAATGGAAAAGAACAAATGGTGGACGGGGGGGGGCCCCATCCCCTGGCGGAGGTTCCGTGCGATTATGAGGACACTAACGAAGCGCCCATCCTAGTCACCAGCACTATTATCACACAAATGCTACTAGTTTCGATCGGGGTTCATGCAAACCAGAAACATCGCCGGACAAGCTCAACGGCCAGTGGACGGAGGGGGGTTGGGTTCAGGAGCCCATCTCCACGATTATTCCCACTATTATTCAACCCAGGCGCTGTCAGAATTCAATAGTGCCGGAGCCTCGACGTTTTCGGACGCTCCTGGGTCCGAATCCTCCGCTGTCATCGTGCCATTTGTTCCCCATCTTGACGCTGAATTGTCGATGATTGTCCATGCAAGGACATCCACGACTCCATCAGAAAGAAAACTCTTTTCCACTCGTCTCCATCTTCTTCTCCCCTTGCCCCTTTTTTTTCTTTTTTTTATCTTCTAGTCTTTTTAGTTTCTACCTGCAATCCACTCGAGCTTGGATAATTGGTTCTATATTTAACTTTCCTCGGATACTATCGCCGAAGGGCTTTGTCTCCGTGTGCCTGACTCTCCGTAGAAGTCTATTTGCACCATCGATATCCACCACAGTAGTAGATACTAGATAGAGCTTACGCATATTCGAAGAGATCCTACGTGTAGGCCCCAATCAACAGTACTTCTACACTACATGACAGACAACGGCCGAATCTAAAGTCGTGACTACCGAATTTCATCCGTTGCAGCTGGTAACACATCCATGCGAACGGGTTTACTGTGGAGCAAGCAGCCTGGGCAACACAGCACGACTTGTGTTCTACCAATTGAGCCGCCACTATTGAGGCGGTATAACACACTTGAATACTCACCATCTCCCAGTCTCAGGAGATTGTCTATCAGCCACGACGATCCCATCAGGCGGCGACAGAAATATCCGATCCGTAGGATTTTCGCACGTCTGAAATCTAGACAATTTTCCTTCTATCGGCAGCTCCGTGCTATATTTTTACTACCATATACCACCACCCCCTCACCGTGCGTTCAGTCCACATGAATCAAGGAAGCAAGCGCTCAGATCTGGCTCATCCTGCATGTAGGACGGAAGGACGAACGAACGGACGATAACTGCCTTACCGAGTACATACATACATACATACATACATCTTATCAGCACTGCATCACATCTTCCCCCCTTGCAAAGCTAGCCATCCCGCGCGCGATTGTGCGTGCCTTTTTTCACCACTGCAGCCCGGTTGTGACACCTCGAATCCCTGGCAACGCAGCAGCAAACTTTACACACGAACATGTGGGTGTGAACCAGCCATCTGGATCAGTATTAATCTCTCCTTGTCGCTTACATGCAGCTCAGCTGGGGAGATGTAAGTAGATTATCTGCACCTAGAGGGTTGGTGGAGCCAGTGTGATGGTAGTCATATGTCTACGTAAGTATTTACTTAGTACCTTATACTCCGTGCTACATATATGTTTATCCATACCCACCCCAGCGCGCGCAATGATTGCATCGTGGTCCATTCGATGCGCCAACCGCCGTTTGATGCTATTTATATCGGAACTTACATAGTAACTTGGAAAAAGCCTTGTTCGGATTATGCGCCCCGCGTTCTCTGTCTCGCGCGCGCCTATTTACACCTATAGTACTAGCCGTTGCCAACGCCAACTGGAGGTGCTGCAGTGCGATGCGATGCGATGCCAGGCGGCTAACTTTTCCGTTAATATTGCTCAGTAGACCGTTAGTAGGAGATGACCGAAGTCAGCCGGTAATAGGAGTAACTTCAGCAATCGCGATGAACTCCTGTGCATATAAATCCGACCACCATCCTTAGCCAACAACACGCGTCGATATTACGATCAATTCGCCGCATATCTTCCAACTCAGTTTAGAAATACTGCTGAGTAGACGGCGGAGTAATGGTGAGTGGTGACGCTGGATCATAGAGATGCTTCATCAATCATATTCCATCAAGGTATTGAGTCCACTGCCTAGGATGATGTTATCAAAATCCCCTCGGCAATCTGATTTCCAAGTCCGGCGCCTTTTATTTGTTTTAGGCGTGTATCGGAGCAGCTTCGTATGTTTCCTAAAGATATTAGATCTCTGACATCTCCGGTATCAGATGCCCGGTAATAGAATGTATTAATAATATAAGAGTTTTTTTTCCCCTTCTACAGAAAGGAGATTAAAGAATAAATGTCTGATGGAGGGCAAAAAAGGCGGATATCGTCCGCCATGATAAACGAAGTCGTGGAACAATGACAATGGCGAGAATGATTGCTGTGCTTACCGGACGTGCTAACCGCGATAACTGTCTTCAACTCAACTCTCCCTTTTCCTATCTCTAGAAGCCTTTGAGGCTGCTGACCCTTGATCAACATTATCCATGGCGTGTATCCAAGGCGTGACAAACTTCCTGCATGGAGAGAAACCCTTCCCTAGCCCAGCATCTCCCGATGACATCCCCCAGGAACACATTGTTCAAATCTGGGAGTCTGTCGGCGGTCGGCCAGGTCTTGAATGTCTTGAACTCTGGATCATCATCTAGGTCGGTCTCGATGTCGGGTATAACATAGAATTCGAACTGGTTTCCGGAGATAACCTCGTACATCATTGAGCCGAAGCGCGAAATGTCGGACTTGACTGAAACATAGTCGTCTGATACGAAGTCGGACATGTCCTCATCATTCGCAACAATGACCGATTCGGTGAAATCGCATATGTGAAGAGAAAGATCCTCCTCAAGTAGGAAATTCCGCGTCGCGATTTCGGCGACTAATACCCGCCGCTCATGTATTCCACGGATAGTATGTGCAGCTTCCTGGAGCCATTGTAATCGTCGATGGTTGTCCACGCCATCACGATGAGCGCGCAGATAGTGGCTGAGTGAACACTGGCGCATATATGGCATTCGAATCTCGGTGTCGGAGACCTGGTAGGGCTTTATTACGCCTGGTATATGCCCCAGATGACTATACACATGGCCCTCGTGTTTTAGGGATTCTTTGTTTAGCTCGGTCGTTTGTTCATAGCTGATGATTGTCGTCTCGGACGCGCCCTCAGACACAGTCCAAATATTGGCCGTTTTCACTGCAATATCTCCGAAGCGCATTACGCGTCCAACTCGGCCTAGTCCGATCAGCTCGGGGCCATCATTGTTGGTCATTCTTGATGAAGTCAACGAGGATGGATCAAGTCTTTTGGTCGCAAAGTAGCGCACTTGAAAGGCCCGGAGATCCCAGCGATCATGTGCAGCTGCAGATGAACAACTTCAAGACTGTTAAAGAAGTACCCAGTCCAGGTCTATTAACTACCATCATCTAAATTCATAGAGAACACCCCTGTAAAAGCGACGAAATCTGTCCACATTGGAGTAAGGAGCTACAAAGCATCATATAGATGGACACTAATCGGGATGCGGCAACTCATCTTATCGGCGGTTCCTGCGCTGACCTCCGACCACTGCAAGGCTCGCCTTTCCCCGGACTAGGATTATTCTCGCCCCCAAGTGCCTCCTCAACCCCCCTCTCGCTCCCTTCTTTTCGATTCTACACCACTCCGACGCTCCCTATCACATCGTGAAACAGATAGGTAAGACGCAGAAGAAAGAAAAATCTATTAGTCAATCAATACCGCAAAAGCTACAACTTCAACCCGCGCGCAATCTTTTCCATAACCGTACCCGCTAACCGATCGCGATCGCAGATATTGTATCTCAGCTCGTCCACGAGCAAGTCGCACGCCACCATCGACTTAGCTTTATATATACCTTGCTACCTCTTGCGCTGATCCGGATCATCCTACCTCTTTACTCGATACCTCTATCAACCGCCTATACATCGCAAGCGCTACACTCCCCATCACTAACCAGTCTGTCCCACTTCGCGCCGCGCCCACCCATCAGTTGTCACCTCGACTCCACCAGCAGCAGCACTACACCAACTCCAACCCTCCAAACCAGAAAAAAACAACAGCAGCAGCAGCAGCAGCAGCAGCAGCAGCAGCAGCAGCAACAGCAACAATGCCCTCCTCCTCCCCCAGCACAACAAACGCCAACCAAGCATCCTCCAGCTCCACCGAAGCCCTCGAATCCGACCTTCTCCAGCACCTAACCAGCACGCCCGCGCTCGAAGACCTTCACGCCACGCTCCTCAGCTCCCTCCAACGCCTCGGGTGGACAGAACGCATCCGCAAACTGGCCCAAGAGCTCCTCCGCGGCGGGCGATGCGAGCGCTTCGACGAGGTGTTCGAGGCGGTAGTAGCGTCCGCGGAGGGGAGGAAGCATCCGGTGCTAGCGGAAGCGAATAAAGCCAAACAGCAAAGCAATGGGAATAGTGGTGGCAATGGAGGTGACGAGGATGGCAACAGCATTGAGAATCTGGAGACGTTTGATGTGAGGATTCCCTCGTCGGTGGTAGAGCAGGGGGTTAGGGCGTTGAAGGAGATGTTGAGGGAGGTAGTGGTTGCGGAGGATGGGGGGGATATTCTTGGGGATCTGGGTGGGGATAAGGAGAATGGGCATAAGGAGGAGGGTGGAAGTGGTGGGGGAGGCAAAGGGTCGAAGAATAATAAGGATGATACGGCGAGTCCAGTGAAGAAGGTGAAGAAGGAGTCGAAGACAGGGAAGCAGGCTAAATAACTAATGTGCCTGTTGATATATTGTGTGGTGGCTGTTGAGTTCGTTTGTTTTGTGGCGGGCGTGTTGGTATGGTGTTTGGTTCTTTATCAGCCAGGCTCCCTGGCTATATTCCCTGGCTTATTGCTTATATGGCGTTGTTTTGGTGGTTTACTACGGAAGGCGTTGCATTATCCTGATACCAGCATGGGCATATATACATGCCTCATTATTTTTGTACAACAGTGGGGGTTGTCTACCAAGACGTGCAATTCATTTACTCTTTAAGCTTAATATTATGGCACTCAGTATGCGAGACAGATATTCGCAATCTCAGAACGATCAAAGGAAAAGTGGGGAAAAAAGGGAAAAGAAAAGGAAACTGTAACCCAATACGAATTTGGACCGGGGCTATATCCCGGCCTCAAAACCCGCTGTTTCTAAGTAGTAGTAGTAGTGCAGATGGATAACTAACTTGGAAACATGCAACCCAATCTAGTCATAGAGGCTGTCGTCATTGCCGGCTTCACCAAACGTGTTGTTGTCCGTCACCTCACCCGCCGACGGGAAGCGGAAGAAGCTGCTGCCACCCGAGTTCTTCAGACTCTGAGCAAAGGCCTCGTACCGACGGATCTCCACATCGCTGACGGACCGTCTGGCCGACTTCATCGCCTCCTCGAAGTGTGCCCGGGTAAGCTCCGGCACCGGGTCCTCCTCCTCGACCTCCTCGTCCTCCATCTTGACATCCTCGCCCTGAGCCTCACGCTGCTTCTGGCGTTCGATGTCAGCGCCGATGGACTGCTTGATCGCGAGCTTGACAGCACGCTGGGTCACGAAGCCAAGATCAGCACCGGAGAATCCGTGGGTCTTGCTGGCAATGAAGGAGAGGTCGATATCGCCAGCGATGGGGGTCTTGCGGAGCTGGGCCTTGAGGATGCTCTCACGAGAGGCCTGGTCGGGCAGGGGAACGTAGACCAGGGTGTCGAGACGACCAGGACGGACCAGGGCAGCATCAAGCTGCTCGGGTCTGTTCGTGGCACCGATGACGAACACGTTCTTCTTGGAGGTCATACCGTCCATCTCTGTATGAACATTAGTAACTACTCATATATAGTAGAGGCAACAAACTTACCGGTCAGGAGCTGGTTGACGACACGGTCAGAGGCACCACCGGCATCACCGACAGAGCCACCACGAGACTTGGCGATGGAGTCCAGCTCATCCAGGAAAACAACGCAAGGAGCAGCGGCGCGAGCCTTGTCGAAGATATCACGGATGTTGCTCTCGGACTCACCGAACCACATGCTCAGCAGCTCAGGACCCTTGACCGAGATGAAGTTGGCAGCACACTCGTTGGCCACGGCCTTGGCAAGCATGGTCTTACCAGTACCGGGAGGACCATAGAACAAAACACCGCGGGAAGGCGAAAGACCAAACTTCTGGAACTTCTCGGGGTGGTCGACGGGGTACTGGACGCTCTCGATGAGCTCGCGCTTGACCTCCTCCAGACCACCAATGTCCTCCCAACGGACGTTGGGCACCTCGACAACGGCAACCTCGCGCAGAGCGGAGGGGTTGGAGACACCAAGGGCGTAACGGAAGTTCTCCATGGTAACACCAAGGGAGTCAAGGACCTCAGCGTCGATGGTGTCTTCGTCGAGGTCGATCAGATCCATCTTCTCACGGATCTGCTGCATGGCGGCCTCAGAGCACAGAGAGGCAAGATCGGAACCAACGTAACCGTGGGTCTCGGCGGCAATGGTCTCCAGATCGACATCATCGCCAAGCTTCATGTTCTTGGTGTGGATGGAGAGAATCTCCAGACGGCCAGTCGGGTCGGGGATACCGATGTCGACCTCACGATCGAAACGACCGAAACGACGGAGAGCGGGATCGATGGAGTTAGGGCGGTTGGTGGCGGCCATGACAACAACGTTGGAGCGGGCCTTCATGCCGTCCATCAGGGTCAGAAGCTGAGAGACGACACGGCGCTCGACTTCACCGTTGGTCTTCTCACGCTTAGGGGCGATGGAGTCGATTTCATCAATGAAGATGATGGCAGGGGAGTTCTTCTCGGCTTCCTCGAAGGCCTTGCGCAGGTTCGACTCGGACTCACCGGCCATCTTAGACATGATCTCGGGACCGTTGATCAGGAAGAAGAAAGCACCGGTCTCGTTGGCTACAGCACGAGCCATCAGAGTCTTACCGGTACCCGGAGGACCGTACATGAGGATACCACGAGGGGGCTTGATACCGATGGACTTGAAAAGCTGGGGGTGGCGGAGGGGCAGCTCGACCAATTCACGGATCTGTGCCATCTGCTTCCTGCAGCCACCGATGTCGTCGTAGCCGACCTCGTTGAGGTTGCCCTCTTCATCCTCGCGCTGGATCGGCTCACCCTCGCAGTGGATGATGGTATCTTGGGCCACGATACCATACTCTGGGGGATCCACCTCAACAACCTTGAATTCCACTTGCCTCATACCACCTCGTACTGTGAACAGGTCTCCCTGTCTCACGGGTCTGTAGGCTTCGCGGAAGTAGGGGGCGAGGTAGACATCGAAAAGGGAGCCAGTCAGGCCCTCAACGGTGTCTGCAATGGGGAGAACGGCAATACGCTTGGCCTGTAGGATGAGAACAAGCGAGGTTAGCAAGAGAAGTCGCCCAAATAACGCTCAGAGCAGTCAAACTCACGTATTTGATGTCAGGGCAAGGATGGACGGTGATGATATCGCCGTGCTTGACACGGAGGTTGTGTCTCACAACACGGTTGATGCGAGCGCTTCCATCATCGAGATCATCATCGGCCAAAACAATCAGAACAGTGTCCTTGCGCTTCTTGCCCTTGACAAGAACGGTATCACCCCGGAACAGCTGAAGGGTGTCCATTGTGTTGTTGGAGAGGGCAATAACGGAGTTGTCATCGTTGACGGCATCGGTGACACTAGCACCCCGACAGTCAGTACCCGATCAGTATCCCCGCACCAAGGCCAGAACTAGCTTACATGAGGGAGTTGGGCTTCTTCTTCTTCTTCAAGATAGCCGTCGAGGTGTCGAGTTCCTATTTCGCAGCAGTGGTCAGTATTCGCCATCAAGGTCCCTTCCCGTTCCGCAGGCAAAAGTCTGTACCTCTTTCTTGTCGGCGCCGGAAGCGTCACTGTGCGATGAGGTTAGCATCTTCGAATGGGATGGAGATGTTGATGCCATAGTGGATTCCATCACGTACTGGAGGTTGACTCTCTTCTTGTCGTGGGTGTGATCGGGTTCTGCGCTCATCTTGAGGGGGGGGGAGTTGGATAAGGCGCGTAAAGCAACGTAGACTCTTGGGTACGTATCAAGGACTGTCGCTGTACCGGATTTGGTGAAGCTCGGCAACAGGAACAAAGAGGAAAATGAAGGGAGATGAAAAACTGAAACAAAGCCCACCAGACCGAAAGAGATGCTGGAGGGAGGGGAGTAAATTGAGAGGATGAGATGGGATGGCAGTAGGGGAAGAGAGTTGAAAGTGAGATCGGAGGATGGGCAGAGAGAGAGAGCTCCAGTTAAGAGGTGACGATAGTGCCAGGCCCTACCGGGGGCTTGATGACTTAAGCTGTTGCAGATTCACGAGCCACCAAACCTGGTTGCCGCCACCGCCTGGGGAGGAGAGAGAGAAGCGTATGGAAGCCGGTAGTATCCACTCTTGATCGTCCCCCAACTAAGACTACTAGTTACTAACGTAGTTAACTACTACGACTAATCAGTATTATCTGGGGTCATTCAACTATGTTGCTAACTACTCCATCGTTGCTTTATAAGCCGCAGTTCTTTTTCGCAAAATGAGTCACTGTGGCTGCTATCGGGGATTTGCCTGTTCTGTGCTGTGCACTGCACCGCCCGGTAACACTGTGCCTGTGCTTGTGCCTGAGGCAGCCGTCTCCCCTGCATGCATGCGCAGAGAGATGCTTCTATGACAGCCACGGCATGGCATCTGTCAGCCTAGGCCACACCAGGCTGGCTCTGGCTCTGCATCACCATGCCCAAGGCACTGTTAGTACAATAGCCTTGTGGTGGACGGCGAGTGCCTTGCCGGCAACTTGCTGCCTATGATCGGGACTTCCCTATTCGGCAGACAAGGGTATACATGTACCATCAAACTAGCCAGAGCCGTGTGAACCTGGCTTGTATTTGGTTGGCGAGAGATCACCAGAATACTACTCTTTTCTATATTGCTATGTGCACACCGGGCTATGTTTTTCACGCCGGGGCAACAGCTCGGTCAGTCCTGGTGACTGGATGAGCAAATTGGTATTCACAGTAACAGCCTGTCCGACATGGCCATAACCATATAAGTTATATTGACAGCCTTCTGTAGACATACACTACTCACTCATTCATCCTCATATTCTTTGACAGACCCCCTCCCTCACGAGTGAGCATCCATCGCACTGAGGCATTTCCCGCAACACGAGAGACACCTCTCCATTAGGGGATCACAGCTACTACTACTGATAGATCGTTTGCTTGCCCCATTTCATCAGCTTGACAAGCACTGAACGCACCAAGTCATGGACTATAAAGCGGATTACCCCTCAGACTTCCTACAAGCACGAAGCAACAGCCTAACAGACGACGAGGTAAATCACCTGGTCGAAAAGCCGGGCTGTGCAGCTCGTTTCGTCTACGGAGTGCTTATGCTCCCCACAGCACTCAAGTACCTCCTTGATATACCCCAGACGATACCCATCGCTAGACGCATGATGCACGCAACCGTGTACGGGTTCAAGCTCTACCAATTTGGCCCGGACAGCACACCCGTCATGCTACCTTCGTCAGACCCGCAGCATCGAGTTGAAGGAATGCTCATACTCGGACTGGATGAAGAGCAGCGCAACAGGGTCTACGAATACGAAAGCGGGCTCATGCAGCTGGTCGATGTTCGAGCGCATATCACTCAGCTTGACTCGTTTGAGGGGTACGATATCCGCAGTGTGAGGATTATCGATGCGGGGGCGTTCATTTGGAATGAGCAGAGGGTGGACGAATCGATGGATGAGCTCCTGTCGACAGATATGGGTAGTTATACCTGGCCGATAGATGGATTTTTGTGTAGCCAGTTATATCGGAATATGCTTGCGGCTCAACGCGCGTCGTCGATGGATCTGGCGAGGATGTCGGTACCGGATGTTTAGGGGGGGGGGGGGTTGTCTTGCTTTGCTGGGAGCATGGATCAAAGGAGTAGACATTCTAGGTTTGATTGTTTGGGCGTTTCGCTGGTTAAATGGGTCTAGACTGTCTATTTGTACGACCACTACGATTTGCACAGGCGTTGGGATAGGTAAATATCTGGATATGTGTTACAGTGATGGATGTGAACTTTCCCCTAGCATAGCAAGCTAGTAGAATTGACTATATGTCTTCTCCACCCTAATCTATATCTATATCATAGTATAACATCCAAGTAAGCATACATATGCTATAATCGCTCAATACAATATATAGAAGAATATCATCTCTAGGACAACCCCGTAGCCACCCACGAATCCCAAACATCCCAAGCCCCCGCCATAAAACTCACCAACCCAGTCAAGTGCTCGGGGAACCCAATACCCTTCTCAAAGCACCAATGCAGACACAACGGGGCCCAACAAACATTATTAACGAGACTCTTCCTCCACGCATGAATCTCCTTCTTCAGCGCTTCCCTCTTCTGCCCCTCTTCCTTCCCACCAACCTCCTCTCTCATCTTCCTCCTCCTCAACACCGTGCCTCTCCACAACACGAAAAACTGAAAGAAAATATGTCCGAACCACGCCCTCGTACTCCAAATATACCACTTATCGATCCCGCCCCACCGATCAACGAACCGCTTCGACACAATCCCCTTCGAGGCAAGGTACCCGACGTTCTCGAGCGCTTGGTAGATGACGTTGACGAAGACTTGTAGGAGAGTCAGGATGTAGAGGGGTTTGTCTGCGGGAGGATGTTTCAGGGTCTGCGAGCCCCATGTCCAGAGGGGTACGAGGCCGAGGAGGCGCAGGGTGAAGCGGGTTTCGGACATGAGGGAGGAGAGGGCGAGGAGGCGCGATGATGATGAGGAAGATGATGATGATGAGGTGGGGGTGGGTTTAAGGTTGGATTTGTTTCGTAGACGGGCGAGCAGGCTGAGACGCGCTTGGAAGGCGATCCATGGTGCGGAGGAGAGGATGTGATGTAGGGTGTGTGCGAGGTAGCCTGTGATTGCGAGGACTCGTTCCTGGCCGGCGGCTGTGGACATGAGTCTGTTTGGTTGTGTCGGAGTTAGTATTGGGATTGCTTGGGGGGAAGGTGGGGGAGGAATGGTTTGAGGATAGAGAATATTGCGAATTGCTCACCTATCTAACCGATCGACTGTACGATCTGTTGTCTTGAGAGCTGCCAGCAGCTGGCGACATTGAGTGTCGGTTATTGACGATACCGGCGGTGATGAAGAGTCCCCGTCCCCGTCCCCCGCAGGGCTGCTGCTCACCGGGTTCTTCCCCTCACTGTGTTTTTCCTCATGGTCAGGAGCAGCAGCAGCAGCAGTAGCGGGTGTGGATGAAGGTTCAAGGTCGGCGGCCATGGTCGATGTTTGTTGGTGGTAGTATCATGGAGCCATTGCTAAATGCAGCGGACAAACGGAGGGGAAGTTCGGGGACTTTATTATCATCATGGGGAAATAAAGCGAGCGTGATCATCCAAGCATCTGACCCAGTAGGTAAGTAGCATGCGCTTAGCGCGGTGCCGAGGTTCGGAACTGGCTCGGAATGGGTCCTGGTGGATGGATGGACCTGCCGCGGTTGGGTTGGGGGTGCCGATAGAAGATTAATACAATCTAATCAGTTAGTTATCTGCGCTACGGGTATTTTTAAGATAGAATTCAATGGTTTATTTCGAAGAATGTATTATGTATAGTATCTTGCTAATAATTCTGTAAATACTCGTTTCTATTGATATAATTCCATTTTTGAATTCTCATAGAATAGCACCAGTCCTTTTCATTTGATCGGCTATCATCTACATCTAGTTGTTTTCTTTATGTATATCATCACTTCTAGAGGTGTACGTATAGGAGTAGTGAACATGCAAAGCACAGTCACTGCTCCCTGTATACTCTATAGTATATAGCCGACTTTCCCTGAACGTCTGCAAAATAAACTCAGCAAATAAGACAATTCCCAACCTTACTCAATCTCAAGGCCAGGTATTAGGAAACATTACCGATGAATAATTTCCTCCCCTGGCAATCAGCTGCTGATCAACCCCATTACTCCCTTTATTCATGGACACAATCTTTGTATAATAAGTTTCTGTCCAATACTTGAAATCGATACCCCCCGGAATAAGCGCTACATCCCCCGTCGACAAGATTGCAGTATCATAGTTCGCGATCTGCACCCACAAATTCCCCTCCAGAACCTGGAACGCCACAACATCGGGGATATTCCACGTGGGGATAGTGATATTCGGTGGAACTGAGCTCAGCGTGATGGTCGAAGTCGTGAAATTCAGATCCCCGCTCTGGGTGGGCCCGACCAACGGTTGGATGATCTGGTATCCGGTTTCATTGTTGATATATTTTGGCCCGAAGCCGTTGGCGACGAAGTACGGCTGGCCGAATTGGACGAGTTGGTTGGGTCCGTCGTGCCAGGTTGTATTTGCTGGGGCGGTGCCGTTGATGGCATCTCGGCGAGGATTGAAGCTGGGTTGGTTATAGACGTCGTAGGTTTGTTCGGTGTTCATCGAGGAGTTGGAGCTCGCAAGGGAAAAGGTTTCACCGGCGAAGCTGGGATCGTAGGGTGTGTGAGTTGAGGTGGAGGTGTTTCTTCCTATAGCAAAGAAGATTCTCCTAGGATTTGAATCAGTGATTATGCTCGCATTCGCCTGGTCATATGTTGATGATTTGATAATGTGACATAGATAACTTACTCAAACCCTCCTGGCACAATCAGTCCTCCCATCTGGGTATCAGGATCCATCATCTGAAAGGTATGCGTCGAATTCCGCACAACAGCGCCAAAGTCGCCTTGGGTGAGAACCCGGGTCTGCTGCGTCATGTTGTCGTGCCCCTGTGCCCACAATTGGAAGCGACCCTTGTAATTGTAGAAGTTCTCGAAGTGCCGCTCATGTATATGCGGCAAAACGTTCAGGATCGTATTCTGGGGCGCACTGACGATGGAGAGTGTGAAAGCACCACCAGAGGACGCGCCGGTGATGTGGAAGCGAAATATCTCGCCCCGAAGAATGGTGGATTGAGCAGTAGCATACTGGCGGATCACGTATGGACGGAGATAGCTTGGGGCATTGTCGACATAGAGAGATGCCGGGAGAACTCCGCTGGTGTTGGCTGGGGGCACTGATGTGTTTTGGGACGATGTCAGGCTGCCCAGAGATAGGAGAGCACCCAAGGTGGTCAGAGGTTTGAATAGGTGCATTATGTATATCGGTCAGACATAGATCAGTAGGATTTAGAGTTAAAAGTTCAGAGCTTGATATACTGCTGAACCATGATGTGAAACTAGGATGTACTCTTAAGTCCTTGATATATAGTAATGTCTTATAGCTACCACTAACAGTCAAGTCGATAACATCATGGTAAAGTAATCATGCTACTAATCTATCATGCAGAATCAATCTCTAGCTGGCTCATTATCGTGATACTTTTCACCAATAGTCAGATGCGACGTCCATAATTTGAGTTTGGTGTACCCGCCATCCCATATCTACACAGGCCGAACCCGGTAGATGCTACCTGCATGCAGCTACTGTATGACAGTCTCTCAGGCTCCTCCGCGGAAATTATTTCCACAGACTACCTCATATATTATAACTGTATCCAGTAGCAGACCTACTTGAGAGTTGTCAACAAAAGCTTTCGAAGGTCTTTGTATCCGAGAATACCATTCTGCTCGTATCATTGACATCAGGTTGAAATACGCATTGACCGGTTTGAAGTGTCCGAACCTCGATAGTACCTTTATGATCAATTAGGTGAGGGCTATAAATACAATAAAATAACTTTCGAGTCTTAATATCATTGTTGTTATACAAACTCTATTCGGCACCTTCTGAGAACGTTGTAGTTTCATCAAGTCCGGGTACACTATTACCTTATGACCCAAACTGGAGACGGAAGCCGCGGGGAGACAAGAGTTAAGCAGCAGCTAGAATCATGAACTATTAGTATTAATAGTATTATCGATATATTATTTCCTAGTCTCTATAACAAGAATCATACTAGGTACTGTTACTAATCCCGAACGGTCAGTCTCTTACGTTTGGTCAATTGATTGATGCTCTATAGACCTCTGTTCGTATATCATTTCTTCCCTAATTGGGGCGCTGTCTACTTTGACAAGTAGACCGTACTATAACTAGTTAAATCAATCATGTAATAATCGTTTTTTCTGGATCATCTACAACCCTTTGGTTGTACAGACCTACCATGAGCTGTCAACCAAATAAGAGAGGATGTATGACATCACGACTCTACACATAATCTAACTTTCGTCAATTCTCCGAAACAACAAAGTGATAACTAACTTCGAGAGTTCGACAGGAAATCCACAGGCCCCTAGGGATTGTATTACATATTTAAATGCGCGGTAATTATATCCGAGTTACTTCCCATGGTCAAATTTCAATACTCAAACAATGACAAACGAGAAATTTCATTTTATTATTTTATGATTGATTGACTAGTACTGAGAGTTTGCTGTGATTATTGACCTGTCGATGTATTCCCATCAGGCATTTTAAGAAATTACATGAAAGGAAATTGTCATACCCCCACATTATGGCAAATTAGTTTTCCACGCTGGAACTGAAATTCCGTGGTCATCCCGCGAAGATCGATCGGATCATCATAATAGCAACTTAAATTCCGTCACGACCAGCTGCATACCCGTGTGGCTGTATGCCAATCATTCCGCGTAAATCATTTGAGCGTTCGTGTCTCTTGTCGATCATTACTTCAGGGTCGGTGTTCACTGTCCTCCGCACGGGATGCGAGATCCAGGAGACATCCACCCGACTCGTTGTCTTCATCCTCGTCCTCATCCTCATCTTCATTCTCATCGTCGTCTTCATATTCTCCTCCGGACAAATTATCGCCCTCGTATTCTTCGTGCACAGTTGCTGGCACTCTGACGATTGTACGCGGGGGGCCGCAAACGAAATTCGGGCGGCGGGGATGTCTGTTAATGCTGTTCCGTGCGCCCTGGGCTCTCTCTGGGTGCGATGATCTAGCAGAGGGTCGTCGATACGTTCCAGAGGGCCCTGCTTGCGAAGACCCAGCGTTCCAGTTGGTGGAACGTGAAGTGGAAGAACTGGCACTCGCAGTGAGCCACAGGGGAATTTCTAAATGAGGAGGCGGAGGGGGCGCGGTGAGTGGTGCAGCTGGGGGTTGAATCGATGGTGCAGCGCTTGATTCAGTGGGTCGAGCAACAATTGATGCGGTAGGAGGAGCGTTGGTAAAGCAACCGGCCACTGTCCCAGCGATTTGGGCTGTGAGGGCAGGAAGAACGGTAGTAGTCGGTTTGGTAGGCTTAGGCGAACTGCTGGAGCTCTTGGTGGTCTTGACGATCAGCTTCTTGAGCAGCGCAGAGGGTGATTTACTGTTCTGCTCGGTAAGCGAAGTGCTTGATTCGGCTACTGATCCGGCAGCAGGTCCAGAACGTGAGAAACGTCGGAGCCCCAAGTTCCTGACAATGTTTGCATCTGAGATGCTGCGGTCACGTAAATCCCACTGGCTGGGAGCTCTGACTGTCGTATCTCTGCATACCTCGTTAATGCTAAGCCACGCTCGTTCCTGAAGATGCGGTGCACAATTGTGGCAGGCGCGAAAACTGCAAGGAGGGTAGACTGACGACTGGATCAGGGGACGGTCTTCGGCGAACTGGTCTGAGTCCGTATGCGACACATCTTCGACAAAATCCACGTGGGGATTCTCGTCGTCATCGTCATCACCGATGCCATATATGACTCCCGTCACAGGAAAAGCAACAAGATGCTCGGTGTGCTCCTCTGCAACTGTCTGCACAACTCTGAGTTTCTGCCACTCCAGGATGTTCTTTTGCAGGTTGGTGTAGTGACCAGCATCGAAGGCGTCAGATACCCAGGGACTGAGGACGGGGGCCTGGCCTGGCTCCATGCGGTGGGAGAAGCCGGTGATGTCCACGCCACAGCGATATAGCCATCCAAACGCCGGTACAAATCCGCAAGACCCGCAAGTTTCGTACTTGTCAACCACTTGCTCGTGAACAATGACGTCGTGTTTGCAATATGGGTCCGCGCAGTTCTCAGCCTTGTTATCGCTCCACCCTGAGAACGGAGGGAAGAGACGGGGTCTGTTGTCCTCTCGACGAGCCACGAGGTTGTAAAAGGGGTCACCTTCTGGCAGTACGAACGTGGGATGAATAGAAGTCCGACTAGCAGATGAAGACTCGCTGTTGGGGGGTGGGAGGAAGACTAGCTGTGAGGGTGGTGAGTCTGGCCTCTCAGCTGGGCTTTCCGGACGCTCCTCCTCGTCCACAGGTGAGTCAGTAGACATGCTTCTCCAACAGAATGAGATAACCGGGTGCTTCACAACGATAAAAACGGTGACTAAAAGCAGTGGTTGCTGATGATGGAGAGACTTTCTGTGAAGAAGGGAACACGGTTGAGTGTTTGTTGAGACTTCGTGACCGACGTGGACGTGTCAGGCCTCTTCACATTAAAGCGGGTTTATCGTCTCGGCACTCAAGCATCAAACGCTTCAAACGAGCCTCCGTAATGAAGTGCTTGCCAGCACGGTATCAGTAGCATCGTGAACGCCAGAATGGGATGCACCTGGCCTACAGGTTGGGAGTGCCATAACGGGCCAGGCCTAGGGCTGTGATGAAGCCTCCATTCCTACATGAGCAGTATTATATGATCATCATATTCTACCTGTACCGTTGTTAGTGTTTAGGAACTGTGCATAGCAGATATAGAGGGAGATAGATACTCAGAAGGAGTGATACATTGGAATACCAGCTCCGTTATTTTCTGTTCTCGGCTGCACTCGGCGTGCACTTTTTGGGCTGGTGCATTTCCTTTTAGAATCAGAGAATATTTCCATTATGAAATCTCTCTCTGTATGATAAGCTAGAAGCAAGATAAAATAAGATAAGTTATGGAAATGCAGAATCCAGCTCCATATAATGGCTAAAAGTGCAGCGAAGAACAAGAGATATAGTGAGATCTCGGGAGGTGGACATGGAACTGTTTAGGTTTGATGATTGCTTGCCCGCATGTCGGAGCTGACCGAACGGCGGGCAGCGCAAGGATCGGGTATTAAAGCGGCGAGGATTCGCCATTTGCCGATGGAGTGACCGACAGTCAGTGAAATTATTCGTGTTCATTCCCAACCATCAACTCAGTAGTTAGTCACTACGACGATCTAAGTGAACTACTCTCTACTCTCTACTCACTACTCACTACTGAGTCTTGTTGACTTGACTGGCTGTGTGTTTCTGTGAAGCTGGAGGTACTAGAAGACTACTAGTTATCTAGTGACTACTGTCAGCTCAGGGCGGATGTTGGTCCCTCCATTGAATTGATCCGTGGATTGATTGACTGACTGACTGGGTCTCTCTTTAGTTTCATTGATTGCGCTTATCCGCGTTGACCTTCCCCATACTGACGGACTGCTTTGCTGCATCTCATAATCCTTAAACAAACTCGCTCAGGAACTCTTCCGACCTCGGTAAGCTTTGGCTCATCTTCCCGAGCAAACCAGCCTCCTCACTTCCCCTTCCCTTGACTCGTTCCCGTTCGTTCCTTAGCCTCGCGTTAGTTGTTTGTAGCTTGTTGTCCCTCTCCCCTGGTCCTCCTTTTCCCTTCCGTTTTATGCGGGACAGCGCATCTTCCGTCGTCAACCCCATGTTTTCCACCTAATCTCGAATCTCACCTCGTCTGTTGTCTGTCTGTCCTACCCTTCTTTCCCCAAACCCACTCGAATCCTCTTCTCCCCTCTTCTTTCTCCATCTCCATCTCCATCAAATCTCCATTTCATTGTGGCTCCCACCCCACTCCTTGTCTGGCTTGGCTAACCGTGTCCCGTAATTTCCGTAGCTGCCGTCTTCGCGCCTTTATCGCCTTCTGGCTCCCGTCCTCTTCTAATTGACCATATCGCGCGCGCTTAATCTTCTTCTTCTCTCTCAACTTCACAACTCACCTACACCCTCCACCACACCCACCACATCAGCAAAAATGTCTGCCAAGTTCCAGGATGAGGCCGTCACCTCGATACGGGAGGACACAAAGGAATTGGTGCATAAGGTTGGAAACCGGTTGACTGGCGATGGCTATCTCGCTGTAGGTTTTGCGCCTGTGTAATCGCATCCCCAATGTGTGTCTAGCAGTCCACTGATGGAGACAATGCGCGTCCATTATAGCTCTACCTCCGCCAGCTGCAGTCGAACCCCCTGCGCACCAAGATGTTGACCTCCGGTGTTTTGTCCAGTCTGCAAGAAATCCTGGCCTCATGGATCGCCCATGATGTCAGCAAGCATGGCCACTACTTCAGCGCCCGTGTCCCCAAGATGGCCCTCTACGGGATGTTCATCAGCGCCCCGCTGGGCCACTTCCTCATTGGAATTCTGCAGCGGGTCTTCTCTGGCCGGACGAGCATCAAGGCCAAGATCCTGCAGATCCTTGCCAGCAACTTGTTGGTATGTTCGATCTGACACTCCCCTTTTGACGTGCGGCTGGAATGCTGACGCGATCCAGGTCTCCCCCATCCAAAACGCCGTGTACCTGTGCTGCATGGCGGTCATCGCGGGCGCGCGCACCTTCCACCAGGTTCGCGCTACCGTGCGGGCCGGTTTCATGCCCGTCATGAAGGTCAGCTGGGTCACCTCGCCCATCGCGCTGGCCTTTGCCCAGAAGTTCCTCCCCGAGCACACCTGGGTGCCTTTCTTCAACATTGTCGGGTTCGTCATTGGAACCTACGTCAACACGCACACCAAGAAGAAGCGTCTTGAGGCTCTCCGCAAGGTAAACCAACTACGTGACGATCCCACCGACGCGACCAGTCGCTAACCTAGCACGACAGCGCTACGACCAACGCCGTGGACCCGGTAGCGAGTACGACAAGGGTGACTACCGGTGAACGATGTAAATATACTGTACCTAGCTTATGACTACCGACTGGTCCGTGTGGACTTTCCGATAATGGTGGATCAGAGCAATCCGTTCGTTTGGGTACGTCTCCCGAGGTCGAGGGACTGCCGGAATGAACGGCTGCCTCGGCCCAGCCACCAATATCGGAGCAGTCCACACTTCCCCTGTCCTCCACTTCATTACCCCCCCATGACATCCTAATCTGACCCGGACATACTTCTGATGGAGCCCTGGCGTCGAGATGAAGATATGTTTGCACTGCCCCTGTTATGATGAATATGTTTTCAATTTCGATTCTTTTCTCCTTGGCGACACCACCATACTGCATACCTCCTCTGTCTAGCACTGTCGCCATAGTTTCCAATATCTATAACAAAATACCAAGATTTAAAGATTCCCCTACACCAGCCACTACCACCATCACCACCATACCAGCAATGTTGTGAAACTGTCTCATTATCTACCTAACCATAGTAGAATAGACGTTTGAAAATAGAAGGAGAACTGAGAACACCTACTCAACCTCCATATCCTCCCCTTCCTTCCCCCGCTTCTTCTGCACCCAGTCAACAAAATCATCCAACGCCCCCGGCCACGCCCCATCCGCACTCCACCACCCAAAGTTCTCATCATCCAGCGTCTTCCGCATAAATACCTCCACCTGCTCCCACAGATCCTTATTCACGGGCCTCTTCCCCCTCTCTTCCAGGAACTCAATCCACCAATCCAACCATGGAGTCGTGTCCGTATTCCACTGCACTCCACCATTCTGCGGCGTGAAGAACAGGCGCCATTGTTCCGAGGCGATCTCGAACTGCAGGTTCCGCTGGCCTTGCATACGGCATAGCGGGAAGGTGAAGCGGTAGACGCGACGGAAGAGGTCGGGTTGAATGGGGATGCGTGCGCGGATGTCGGCTGCGTGGGCGATCATTTTGTCGATGGAATCGGAGCTATATTTCATTAATATCAGTGCATTAGAACGATTTGTGTAGAGGAGGCTGAGAGGTCAAAGGTAGGGGTAGTAGTATTTACCCGGTCGTTCTCCAGCCGTTGATGAATCCTTCGCGAGTAAATTCGCCCATAGATGGGGATTTGAGGAGTTCGGCGATCGCTAGGCATGCCACTTCGTCAAGGCCGACTTTGATGTCGCCGAGGTATTTCATGGCTCCTTCGATGCCGATCCCGTCGGGGTTGTCTTCGGGGGCATCTGATTGGGAGTTAGTTTCCTGAGTGGTCAAGATGGTGGAGGACAGACGAACCTCGATAACTGTCGAAGATCTTGCTTAGTGCGGATGTGCTACCGCCGGCACCTGAGTTGCTTTGGAAGTATCTGGAGGTGAGGTTGGAATTAGCGACTGTTAAAGATCAGTTGGTTAACTCATATGGTTGGTGAGTATATCAAGTACAAGACGTGAAGTCAATCGGGGTGGATGGATTTTGATGCATGCTCGCATTTCAAAACGCAGGCTGGGTTGGTCTCAAGTGTAAGCAGGAAACTCCGTTTCTTTCTGCTTTCATGCTAGGTGTCTCAAAGCGGAGCAGCTCTTGTATGGTTATAGACATAATTGGGAGATAGACCCCAGGGCAGCTTCCATAGCGTACGGGTGCCAGGTAAAGTGCGTATCTGATTGGTTGAAAGACTTCGATGTCGACGTTTGATATCAGACATACTCCTGTGGAGGTGAAGCCGCCACAGAACCTATGTTCAAAGGTGACAGAGCCTTTATTGACAGTCGATCTAGTACAGTGCATGCGACATATTGATATCGCTTGATTTCATGAGCCAGGACAGCGTCAGAATTACGTCCTCAGCGTATTCGCCTGACAGCATGCGTTCAGGCCCGGACAATGAAGTGTTGCGGGCAACTTTGCACCGACACCTAGCAGTTCTTTGATTAAGTCCCGTCGGACGAGGAGTACTGACAGATGAGACGTCGCCAGGCCTAACGTAGTGAAATAACCAAGCGAGGCATAAGATGATCGGGTTCATGAACCGCGGCCGCAAGTAGTGGAAACGCGAGAGCATAACCAGGGGGGAAAATAGTATGATAGAGCAGATAAATAAAAGAAAATCTTGCTATACTCACGCATCAAGAGCTTGTTCCACATTCCAGCGAGCTGCCTTCAAGAACTATATGCATGCGAGGAGTCAGTCAAGGAGTGAACACGTGATGAGCGCAGATAAGAACTGGTTGGACGATATGGCATCTGCGGAAGGACGAGCCAAAGAAGCAATAAGACAGCGTGTACCTTTGCAGCTACTGCATCCTTTGCTTGAGTGAGGTTGACGAATTGCATTATAGATTGCTTCTGAACAGTTGAGTAAGGCGGCATGGCGGGGTGAGGCAGGCAGTGGCCTGCGGGGAAGATCCTGACTTGATGGAGAAGGGGTGTCGAGGTTCGTCAGGATGGCAACGGGGAGAGTGAAGATCTTGAAAGGATGCTAGCCGTGAGCAGAATGGCCGCAAGGCGAGCAGATATACAAAAGTGATGAATATGCAGCTGCTGGAATGACTGGATGGGGAAACTTCGCATCTCCGAATGGAGCTCGCTGAGTGAGAAGTGCCCGTGCACGTGCCCCGCATCTAACATTCTGCCAGCTTCAGGTCGGATTCTCCAACACCACTACTTACTCCTTATATTCGGTGGAAATGGCTTTCTATTTCATGTTCTATGTTACTCAGCAGAGCCTGCTACATCATAGGCCATTTTTAATGAAGCTACAGGGGTCTATCAGAGCCAAGGTCACAGAAAATATCATATGAGATAATAGATGGATAAGGTGGAATTGAGAAACACTTTTCTAAATGTACAGACAGACGACTCCAGAACTCCTGCGAGAATGCCCAGGTATCTAGTATGAATCTCCCATGTTCGATCCCGCGTATGCAAGGCTTTGGCTTAGGTCGTAAACAGAGTATCTTCCTAGGGGGGAAGTTAGCAATCTGATACTCGGTGGATGTGACACTTCTCAACCTACCTCTCTCAGGTACTCTCCAATATCTGCCTGACGGAACACCACGTTGGCTGTGGGCTCCAATCTCCGGGTCTCAGCACTCGACCGGGCAGTCACACCGAATCCCTAATGTTTATCAGCCTCCGATTACCTCAATCCAAACCAGAATCCTCTTACCAATGGCGTATCATTCATGTCCATAACAATTACACCAGCATTTTCCGGGCAGTCCTCGCTGAATCTTCCGACGTGGGCCTTGGCCACGTTGGAGCCATAGAGGAAGGGCATCACACCGTTCTGCTTGATCCACACCTTGTAGCGCGCATGGGGAGCGAGGACATCCAAAGCTGTAAGCTGGATTCTGAACTTTCCGGTCTTGGTGAACTTTCCGATGCAAGTTCCGAGGGTGAGGAGGTTGGCGCGAGGGATGCTGGTTGCGAGGTTCGCCAGAGAAAGTCTCAAGTAGTATACTCTGCTGCCGTGAAGACGGAAAACATAGCGGTCGTTGGCATCTTCGGAGCCAGAAGGAGGTGCGATCAAGTTGTTCAGACTCCTTCCAGTGTAATTGGCCAACTTTTCGAACAAAGTCCGGGTTTCCTCTGAGAAGAATCGGTATGAGAATCATGCGCGAGAAGATCAGAACAGACAGAGATAAAATTGCACCTACCTTCAGTGAGTTGACGCATCTTGATAGACTCTTGCAGTTCACTGCAGCAAACACAAAGATTCGAATAAGAATCTCCCAGCTACAACAAACAGAAAAGCGCAGGAAGATTTTCCAGACGCGATTGCGATGCAGCCTTTGTAAGTCGAAGCTCCGCGGGAACAAAAATTCTAGACAAGGTGGAGCGGCCGCCTTTAGCGTCCAGGTCTTGGCACCGCAGAAAAAAAGTTTCGGACGGTCAACCCGCGCAAACAACTTGCCGCTACCACGACCCCAGAAAAAGATTCCCCAGGCACCTCAAGATGGCTCCCGGACGTACGACGAAAAGAAGACGGGTGAGCCCTCCTGGAGATGAGGAGCGTGGCTCCAAATCGTCCGGCGGTGCGTCTGCCAGCGACTTCTACAACAATGCCGCCGAGTGGGACCTCGAACAGGACTATGAGCGCCGGCCGCGCAAATTGGGCAAGAAGGACAAGGAACAGACGAGATTGCCTATCAAGACTGCGGAAGGTTTCCAGACAATGGAGGAACCGGAACATGAGCCAGAGGCCGAAGATTCCGACAGCTTTCTGGGCACCGATGACGACGAGGATATGGAGGATGCGGATTCCGATGAAGATGAGGAAGAGGTTGAAGAAGTGAAGCCGAAAATCCCTTTGAAGCTGCAGATCATCCAAACCAAGGAGGAACTTGCACGACTTGCTACGTTAATCAACGAAGACCCGGAAGAGAACATGCCGCTATTCAAGACAATGGCCGAAATTGTGGAGAGGGGAGAACATGTTGCGATACAGAAACTGGCTCTTGCCGCGCAGGCCGCAGTGTACAAAGATGTTATTCCTGGCTACCGAATCCGCCCCCTCAGCGACGAAGACATGTCTGCGAAAGTCTCCAAAGAAGTGCGCAAGCTACGGACGTTCGAGCAATCCCTTCTTTCGAACTACAAGCATTACGTTCAGAAGCTGGTGGAACTCACGAAACCTGTCAAGAAGGACAGCCCCCAGGTGGATTCCGGCTTGAAGAGCATTGCGATCAACTGCGCCTGCAACCTGCTGCTTTCCGTCCCGCATTTCAACTTTCGTAGCGAGATCTTGAAGATCCTCGTCAACCGCCTCGCCCGGAGACAAGTTGATGCTGATTTCGTCAAGTGCCGCGAGACAATGGAGGAGGTCTTTATAAGGGATGACGATGGAGTTGTGTCACTCGAGGCTGTCCGTCTGCTGTCGAAGATGATGAAGGCGAAGGAGTTCCGCATTCACGAGACCGTTCTGGATACCTTCCTCCACCTCCGTCTGCTGTCCGAGTTCTCCCGCAAGGCGTCAAGAGACAGGATCGATCGCGAAGAAGAAGAGGAGACACCGGCATTCGGTAAGAAGCCCAAGCAGAAGCGAGAATTCCGTACCAAGCGGGAACGCAAGGTTCAGAAGGAACGCAAAGCAGTCGAGAAAGATATGAAGGAGGCCGACGCCTTGGTCTCCCACGAGGAGAGGGACAAGAACCAAGCAGAGACACTGAAGCTTGTCTTTGGTGTCTACTTCCGCATCCTCAAGCTCCGCATTCCGAAGCTCATGGGCCCTGTTCTCGAGGGTCTTGCCAAGTACGCCCACTTGATCAACCAGGACTTCTTCGGTGACTTGCTGGAGGCTCTGAAGGATCTAATCGGCCATGCCGATCGAGCCGAGGAGGAAGAAGATGAGACAGACGAGACCGGTGATGCGGAGCCAGCGACGACGCGGGACTCCCAGCGCGAGGCTCTCCTGTGTACCGTCACTGCCTTTGCCCTTCTGGAAGGACAAGACGCCAGCAAGGCCGCCAGCACACTCCACCTGGACCTGAGTTTCTTCGTAAAACACCTCTACCGCTCTCTCTACAACCACTCCATCAACCCCGACGTCGAATACAACCCCGACAAATCTCTCCGACTTCCCGATCCCAACTCCCCCGAAGCGAACCCGGCCTGGCGATCCAGGAAGAAGGTCAACTTCCAGACACCTATGGTGCTGCTCCTTCGCTGCTTGCAGTCTACTCTCCTGTCCCGCGCACACGGAGTCGCCCCTCCAGTCCGTCTAGGCAGTTTCTCCAAGCGTCTTATGACGAGCTCGCTTCAGCTGCCGGAGAAGTCCGCTCTCGCGACGCTGTCGCTCATGAACCAGGTAGCCAAGCACCACGCACGTCGGATCTCCCCGCTGTGGCACAGTGAGGAGCGCAAGGGCGACGGTGTGTTCAATGCGTACGCCACCGATATCGAGGCGACGAATGTCTTCGCGGGGACGATCTGGGAAGGCGAGTTGTTGCGCCAGCATTACTGCCCTCAGATTCGGGATGCCGCTTTGGATGTAGAGAAGATGATTGCGACGCGGAAGTAGAGCATTGTTTGAATTAGCGGGTCAATATGATATCTTTTTTACGTCTTTATCTTATTACTATTCCACTTTCCATTTTGATTTATTTCTTTTCATTATCATTATCACTATTGTTATCATTATCATTATCTGTTCATCTTTCCCATAGACACTCCGATACCCGGTAAAACGAAATAAAGTGACAAATGAACTCCCTTTTTTCCTTTTCTCTTTCGCCTTTTCCAGTTTCCGAATCCATATCAAATGATCTTAAAACGCCAGTGACATCACATCATGTCCGCTCAAGCAGTTGCAGAAGCAACAAATCAAAGAAAAGCAAGTCATAACAACATCGTTCATCATCATACCGTAAGTCATAAAGCAAAGCCATGACATCGTCCACCTCACAAATAAAGAAAAACAAACGCAGCTAAGACTGATATCAAGTGAGAATCTGGTGAGGGTCTGAAGAATGACTACTCCTTACTCCTCCACCCTCTCCAACGTCCCACTCCGATGTCTTCCAGATCCCTCCCTCGGACGCGGAACCAAAGTAAGCGGAGCAGGAATAGACGGACGACGAGGCCTGCTGCTTCCACTACCACCACCACTACTACCCTGCGAGGAAGAAAATCCAGCAGGAGTAGGACCACCCAAGTTAGACGCAGGGACGGGATGTCTGAAGATTGGGTATGGATTGTCGAATCCCTGCTGCTGCTTTTGCTGTTGCTGCTGAGGGGCCGAGCGCTGGCTCGAGCCCGAGGCATGGCGCTGGGATGTTGAAGATGAAGATGAAGGCATAACGGGCAGCCGGGTCTTGTAGACGTTTGGGAGAGGCCAGCCGTGGAGCGTAGGAGATGGTGATGATGAAATGGTACTATCGTTTGAAGTAGGACTACTAGTAGTAGTAGCACCGATTGAAGTGTGAGATTTGGAAAGCTTCAGCACGCCGGGACGACGTCGGGTAGGAGGAGGAGTTGGAGTAGTTGTTAGCTCGGCGAGCTGCTTCCTTTCGACACGGATGCGTTCGAGATCGCGGGCAATGAGGATCTTGCGTTGCTCGGGGGTGCGCAGGGATGGATGGATGCTGCTGGGGTCGATTGTGGTGGGATCACCCTTGGCCTCCTGGGCCTTCTTGTTGTTGTTCTCAGCAGCTTGGTGGTGCTTGTTCTCCTGCGTGCGGCTGGCGTTATTGTCATTGTCACGGTGACGACGCAGGTTGAAGAAGCTGCGTTTGGATGCAGTTTTCTCTGCAGGTTTCTCCATCTTGGGCTGTGCAGGAGGTGTGAGTAGAGCTTCAGCTTGTTCGATTGCAGGCACGAGTAGGTCTGGGAGATCGGGGAAGGTAGATGCTCGTGGGGTTGGGCTTCCCAGGGAGTCTTCATAGTCATCTTTCCAGGCAACGCGCTTCTCGGTGATCTGGTGCTGGTGCTGGTGGTCTTTGACGCTCAGGTAAGCGGAGGAGGGCGTGCTATTCACAAAATCGGCACTGCTTAACACGGTCGACGGGGCTGCTTGTTTTCTTTCTTCAACTTTTTCTTGCTCGATCTTCTTTTTCTTCTCTTTTTTCTTCTCTTGCTCATCATCCTTTGCTTCCTTTTCATCATCATCTTTTTCCTGCAGCATCTTGTCCTTCCCATCTGTCTGCTCGCTCAAGTCTCGGGTCATCATCGGAGGAATCGACGGGCCCTGCAGCCCAGCACTGGGGGTCAAGATGCCCTCAGATGCTGGGTTGCCAGGGCCAACTTTACCTTGCTCTTGAAGATCGTACCTGAGCTTGCCGATTTCCTCGCGTACCGCAGTGATGATCTTGGACTTGATGACGCGTACTTCGCGACGCAGCGTGTCGATATGGGCCCTGACTTCCGCGATGGCCGTGTGTGCTTCCTTCAGTAGCTCAGTCTGAGCAGCCGCCCTCTTGTTGATGACCTGAGCTAGGTCGACCATCGTGTCCACATGGCGAAGAACTTGGTCCATGTGCCAGCTGTTATTGTCCTCGAACGTCTTGACGAGTTTGCTGGCCGCATGTTGCACGTGGAAATGAAGCTGCTCTACGTGTGAAGCAAGTTGCTCCTCCAGCGTCGCTGTGTTTTGATACCCTGGGTCGGGCGGCATAGGGGCAAAGCCACCCCGACCAGTGTGTCCTAGCAAGTGCGCTCTATCGATGGGGACCTGAATGGTGACATGGTCGCTATTAGACGATTCATCAGGGCCAGCGAGGAACGTCGATGCCGGAGACGCCAACGACAGACGATTGTCGGAACCTTTCTTGACAGATGAGTTACTGTTCATGGGCGTGAGCGAAATGATGTCCTCAAGACTGGTCACCCCATGATCGCGCCGCGGCAGATCCGACGTTCTATCCGACAAGGCCGTCTCGTACACCGACGGAGAGTACGTGCGCGCAGCTTCGTTCTCGCGGACCGTGGATGCCGCACTCTTGGGCGACGCCGGCTCGGCTGCGTAACTGCATGCGCGTTGAGTTGTCTTGACCACTTCCGGCAGTCTGCTATTGCTGTACTCTCCTGTGCGAGCAGCTGGTGACGATCCATTCAGCAGAAAGGCCTCGAGTGCGCGAGAAGCCGGTCCCTCTCCAGCGTCGTTACTGTGGACGAGAGTATGTCTGAACTTTGCGCCCTCCCTAATACCACCAACATCACCACCACCGACACTATTATTCCTCGTGGGCATACGCACCGAAGAATCCGACGCCTTCTCGACATCCTTTAAACACTCATCCAACCTTATCACACTTGAATTTCTCGACACCGACCCCGACCCCGAACTCATCTCCATCACCCTAGGTCTAGGAGCATACAGGCCCTCGACTTCGAAATTGTTCCCCTTACCGTGGAAAGAATCTGAAGATGACTTGGACGAGGAGTCTCGCAGGATAGTGATTTTCGGCATAGTACTCGCCGGTGGGACATCCTTGCTGCGAAACTCCTTTTTCAGATCTTTCAAACTGAGCTTGGCCTTGAGTGCCTTGAACGTCGACTTCTTATCCGACTTCTTCTCACCCAGTGCTGCTGCCGCGGCCGCTGTTGCCAAACGACCCGGTTCAGTGAACGAACGTTTCTTACCAATGCTTCTGCTCCAGAGACTTCCACTTCCACCACCGCTCGTACTTCCACTGGCATGGATGCTAGTGGAAGAGGAGGAGGTATTCAAAGTATCATTCAAGATCGAATTCGATCGAGCAGTGCGAGGGTTCGGCATTGGTAGAGCGAGGTCGGACTCGAAGTCCAATTTGCCAAGGTCTGGCGAGACCGTTTTAACTTATTTCTTTTTGTTAGCTTTTTTTTTTTTTTTTTTCTTCCTGCTACTATCAAAAGGCAGTGAAAGGAAAGAGACATACCCATCTTCAACGAGGAAAGACTCCCCTGCTCAGTATCGCCGCTTAATCTCATCTGTTCTCTCTCCCTGGCCCGTCTCTGAGCCCAAGCGTTTCCTTCCTTGAACGACATGACGAAAAGCAAAGCACAAGTTGCTGAGCATGAGCATGTCTATTAGCTGTGTATCCCTCTCTTCTGTTCCCTTCTTTCATTGATTGATTCAAAGGAAACCCCCGGATCGATCGAATTAAGTATCTCACTCACCTGCTTTCCTTTTCTCACGTCTAATTCTGTGGATGGAACTGGACACTCTGTATTAGCAAACACTGTGAGACTCTTGACTCTCTTTCCCGGCTTCGGTTTATGAATCTCTAAGATAGGATGGGTGATAGTACTGTACCTTTTCTTTTCCAACCAGGATTGAGTCTCAATCCGAATCTGAATATGAATCTGAACTCTCTGAACGAGAAAAGAATCCAGTATCCGTTCGTTCTTGTTTGCTCGTTCTCGCGTAACCGTTCCTAGATAAAGTAGCGTAGAGTAGAGTAGTAGAAAATGCAAATGGCACGATGCAAGCACAGCAACCGCATAAACGACTAAGCGTAGTAGTGAACAAGTGTATCTGAATCTCGATGCGTATCTTGGTTATCGAAATGAAAACGCAGACGCGACAGAACGACAACACGAAAGACGAGATGAGACGAGATGATACAGGATGAGACGAACGAAGTAGACGAAGTGAGCAGATAAACAACAACAACATAACACATCAATCTACAAGCTATATGTTTGTGATCATTGCTATGTTTGCATATTAAGTGGGTGCTTGGTGCTGCCAGTGTTACGATTTACTATGTATGTATTGTGTGTGGGATTTTTGGCTAGATGAGTCTATGTCTAGCTGAACAAACATAGTAGATAAGTAGGGAGGAAGGGAGGGAGCGCAGTGAATGAGGTACTGGACCTGGATATGGGTAACTGTCTGCTTGATATCGAAGGTGCGCTTGGGAGAGGAGGTTGGGGCAGGTTTGAGATAGGGTGGTGAATTGTTGTGAATTGGTTGTTTCTACTTGCGCTGTATACTCTGTGGGACTGTGGGTGGGATGTTGGGGTGTGAGAAATGAAAGGTACTGGGAATCAGGTGAAGTTAGGAATATCTCTTGTTTGTATGGTAGCTCATGTTCTAGGTTGGGTTTGTATTTGATTGCTGAAACGTTATTATGATGGATATCTTCTAGTATTTAGATGATGTACATCTAGGTTCGGAGAGAAGACTACATTGCATGCTTGATTCTTGGTGATTCATTATAAGTGAGTTGGATTGCTTTGGATGATGTGGCGGAGTTTTAGAGAATAACCGGGTTTTCCTCCATACTATGATAGTTATTATGTTTCTACAGATATCTAGGTACGGTGGGATATGTCAAATATCCTTGGTGATCGATGTTTCTACAACGGAGGAGGTTTTAGATATAGTGCACAGAACAGCAACAATCAACCTTCTTATCAAGATTCAGGACTCAAGGCTACGTGCTTATTGCTTAAGTTGTAGGTGTAGGCAGATTCAAACAATCTAAAGTCATATCATTCATATCATATCATCATGCACATCATTACATACTGGCAGACATACTGCAACAGAACTACTACCAATCTGACAAAAGGAAGGAACAATTAAAAATGCGGAATCAATAATTCAGACAATTTGAGAGGAGAGCAAAAAAAGCAGCTCGACAGCAGAATACCAAATACAGGGGAATCGATGGATAACTGGTGGGCGCGCAAACTCGGCAACTTCGAACAATTCATCGGGTATATGCATGCCAAACAAATGCTAGCAATGGAGCAGCAAAAACGCTCATCAAGAACAGATTCCTGAACCATATTAGCTTTGGCAACCACAAGCATGAACAATAAACGTCTCGACGGTCTAAACACCCGACACGACTCTACTGGTTGTTCCTTCCACGGCGACGGAACGGCGAGAAAATAGCCCCAAAGAAATTGGTGAACACAGCCCGGAGGATGGTCTTAAACCAGCTGTCATGTTTACGGTTCAGAGAAACAGCTGTGACTGACCGGTTTTGACTCTGGGCTTGAGCATCCTCATCACCCTTGGTGGCAACTGCCTTGTCGGCAGCAGTCTCGGACGGCGCGGCGGGCTCGGCGGCGGCGGGCTGGGGCTCAGTGGCCTTCTTGGTCTGGTCCTCGGTATCGTCTTCGACATGAGGCTGTTGATGAGAAGCAGAAGCCTGCTCGGTAGAAGGCGTCTCGGTAACCGCTGTGGCAGGGTCAGCTTCATACTCGGTAAATCCCAGCTGATTCGCTGCAGGATATGGAAAATGCTTACGCTCGGTAGGCTTGTTTTCAGCGACGATTGCCTTTTCTGCGCTCTCGGGCTGGCTAGGAACTTGCTTGGGCTCGACGTGCTCAGGAACAACTTCTTGTTCCTTGTGCGAGGCCGCATACACTCCGGCGGTGATGGCGGCACCGGCAGCAACCGCAGCAACACCTGCGCCAAGAACCTCAGGAGTCAGGATACTGTCCTTGGCACTCGGCTCCTCGGGAGCAGCCTCCTTGGCCGTCTCAGGAACAGGCTCTTCGTGTGCGGGCACAGCGGTGTTGGCCTCGACAGGGGCCTCGACAGGAGCCTCAACCTCGGTAGGCACGGGTTGCACTTCCTTAGTCTGCTCAGGCTCAGCCGGTGCCGGCTCACTGACAGGTTCAACCTGCACAGGTTCCTCCTTCTCGACGGCAACAGCTTCAGCAACTTCGGCCTTCGGGGCTTCCTCGGTAGCAGCGGGCTCGACGACAGTTTCAACAGCAGCCGGCTCATCCTTGGGCGCATGCACCGGCTCGGTAACCTGCTCCTCAACCTGTGCAACAGCTTCCTCCGCAGCCTTCTGCTCCTGTGGCTCTTCGGCCTTGGCCGTTTCTTCGTGCGTCTCAGGGGCAGGCTCAGCGGCAGCAACCTCCTTCTCGACCGGAGCCTCAGCAACTTCGGCGGTAGCGGCCTCAACAACGGGTTCGGTAGCAGCGGGCTCCTGAACAGCTGGCTCAGCAACCTTATCGACAACTTCGGCCGCCGCGACTGCAGCAACTGCAGCAACAGTAGCCTCAGCAGCGATTTCCTTCTCAGAGTGCTCGGGGACCAACTCGGCTGCCGCATCTTCTTGAGCAACTTCCTCAACCGGCGCTTCAGCAGTCTCCTTCTCAGCCGGCTCCTGAGTAACAGGAGCCTCGACAGCAGGTTCCTCAACAGCCTCCGTAACAGTAGGCTCCTCGACATTGACCTCCTTAGTAACAGGTTCCTCGACGGCAGCCTCCTTCTCAGCCGGCTCTTGAGTCGCAGGCTCCTCGACAACTTCCTTGACAGCGGGTTCTTCGACAACAGGCTCAGTGGCAGCAGGTTCCTCAACAGCCTCCGTAACAGCAGGCTCCTCGGTGTTGACCTCCTTGGCAGCAGGTTCCTCGACGGCAGCCTCGACAGCGGCCTCTTCGGCGACAGGCTCAGTGGCAGCAGGTTCCTCAACAGCCTCCTTAGCAGGCTCTTCGGCTACAGGCTCAGTGGCAGCAGGCTCCTCAACAACAGTCTCCTTAGCGGCCTCCTCGACAGCAGACTCTTCGACAGCAGGCTCCTCAGCAACTTCCTTGACAGCAGGTTCTTCGGCAACAGCCGTGACAACAGGCTCCTCAACAACAGGCTCCTTAGCAGGCTCCTCGACAGCAGGTTCCTCGACAGCAGGTTCCTCGACAGCAGGTTCCTCGACAGCAGGTTCCTCGACAGCAGG
Organism: Aspergillus brasiliensis CBS 101740; assembly: GCF_001889945.1. Classification (NCBI taxonomy): domain Eukaryota; kingdom Fungi; phylum Ascomycota; class Eurotiomycetes; order Eurotiales; family Aspergillaceae; genus Aspergillus; species Aspergillus brasiliensis. Next base: position 340,463 of record NW_027137458.1, read on the forward strand.
CTCCTTAACAGACTCCTCGACAGGCTCTTCGGTGACTGGCTCAGTGTCCTTGGTCGACTGGTTGTCAAAAACAATCTCATCTCCGGCTGTCGTAGCGACAGTAGACTCTGCCAAGTTGGAGGATTCGTCCGTGGACTCGTCCGCAGCAGGGTCCTCATTAGCCTCCTCAGTCGGCTGAGATTCCTGGACAGCAGACTCCTCGGCGGCGGGCTCCTTGGTAGCTTCCTCAGGCTTGGTCTCTGCGACGACTTCCTCCTTCACCGGCTCTTCAGCAGCCGGAGCTTCAGTGGTCTGCTCAAGTTCTTCAGCAACCGCCTCCTTGGCCTCTTCAGCAGCAACCTCAGCAGTCTCGTGCGACTCAGAGACTGCGGGAGCAGCTTCCTCATGAGCAGGCTCCTGGGAAGCCGGGGCTTCTTCCTTCACAGTCTCTTCGTGCGCCACCGTCACTTCAGGCACGTCTTCCTTGACGGGCTCTTCTTCCGTAACAGTCTTCTCGGCGACTGGTTCCTCAGCCACAGGCTCTTCAACGGCTGGTTGCTCGGCAGCTTCCTCTGCCTTGGTCTCTGCAACAGACTGTTCAACGACAGGCTCCTGAGTGGGTTCCTCAATGGTCTCCGTAGCGGTTGCCTCAGTGGTGGGCTCCTCAGCGAATGGCTTCTCAGCAACAGGCTTCTCAGCAACAGGCTCCTCCGCAGCAGGCTGGGCAGACTCCTCAGCCTCCTGAGCAGGCTCTTCAGCAACTTCCTTCGGTGAAGCCTCCGTGGCCGGCTCCTCAACTGTAGGCTGAGGGGCGGTCTCTTCAACAGTCTCCGAAACGGTGGTCTCAGCAGCAGGTTCTTCCGCAGCGGTTTCCTTGGGAGACTCCTCGGCTGTCTCTGGAACGGAAGCCTCGACAACTGGTTCTTCTGCGGCAGGCTCCTCAGCCACCGGTTCCTCGACAGCTGCGTCGACCTTGGCAGCTTCCTCGGCCACTTCTGTGGTCGAAGTCTCGACAGGTGCCTCTTCCGCCACGGTTTCAGTCACAACCTCCTCGGCAGGAATGTCCTTAGCAGGAGTCTCCGTAGTCTCTTCAGACGGGGCATCATCAGTAGCCTGTTCGGTAACAGGTTCGTGAGAAGACTCCTGCTGAACAGGCTCCTCCTTGGCAACTTCCTCGGTGGTTTCCGTGGCCTGTTCAACGGGCTCCTCTGTCGGCTTCTCGGTCACCGGGGGCTCGGCGTCCTGGGTGGTGGCTTCTGTAGAGGTCTCCTCGACAGGTTCGGCAGGCTTTGCCTCCGTCTCGGTTGAAGCTTCAGCTGCATCTTCAGCTGGGTTCTGTTCGGTAGGCTCTTCTGTCTTGAGCTCCTCCACCTTCTCCGCAGCAGACTCAGCGTGCACTTCTTCCGCAGACGGCTCAGCGGGCTTATCAGCAACTGGAGTCTCGGCAACAGCCTCGGTGGCCACCTCCGCTGTCGGTTCAGAAACAGTGTTCTCGCTGACGGATTCTTCCACAGGGGCTTCGGAATGTTGGGGGGCGGCGGGTTCTTCCTCAGCGGCTTGCTCCACAGCGTCCTTGTCCGTAACGGATTCCTTGGCCTGCTCCTCGACAGGTGCAGACTCTACAGGGGCCTCTTCGGTAGCGGCCTTGTCCGCGGTTTCCGTGCTGGGCTCAGCAGTCGAGGGCTCCGTAGTAGACTCCTCCTTTGTCTCTTCCTTCGAGGATTCTTCAACGGCGGGCTCCACGGCAGGGGTTGCCTCGGGGGATTCTTCAGTCTTGACTTCCTCCTTGACGACATCCTGTGCAGGCTCCTCCGTTGCGGGCTCGGTAGCCGGAACCTCAGTGCTAGGCGCTTCCGCTGCTTCTTCCGTAACCGACTCCTTCGCGGGCTCCTCGGGAGCAGCCTCCGCGGCGGTCTCGGTAGCTGTAGTGTTCACCTCTTCCGCTTCCTTTGTAGGCTCTTCGGAGGTGATTTCGGTAGTCGTCTCGGCGGCGGGGGTCTCTGGTTCCTTAGGTGCGGACTCCTCCTTGGCGGCCTCTTGCGTAGTAGCTTCTTCGACAGTGGGCTCCGTCGACTTCTCGGCGACAGGTTCCTCGTGGGTCGGTTCTTCAGCAGCGGGCTCAGCAGCAACGTCCTTGGCAGCAACTTCGGCGGTTACTTCCTCCACGACAGGCTGCTCTCCCGGAACCTCAGCCTCAGTCGATTCGTCCGCTGCAGGCTCTTGCACGGCCGGCTCAGTCGTGGGTGTCGCTTCCGTAGTGGCCTCCACGGCTGCGGGCTCCGGGGCAGACTCTGCCGGCTTCGACGTGACCTCCTCCGAAACCTCATTGTGTTCAGGTTCTTCGGCTGTCTTCTGGGTATCCGCGAGGGTGGCGCTCTCTACCGAAGTCTCCGGTTGCTCCTCGGCTTTAACCTCAACTTCGGTTTCTGGCTTCACCTCCTCAATGTAGGCGGGGGCAGCCGGAGCCTCTTCCGCTTCCTTCGATGCGGGTTGACTCTCGGCAGGTGTCTCCGTCGCCTCATCGTGCTTCTCCGGCGTAACGTCGTCGTGCTTGGAGTCGGAGGGTTGCTCGGCGGATTCCGTTCCGTTGACCTCGGGTGCCGCGACACCATTGGTAGCAGGCTCGGTCACTTCAGCATCCTTCTTCTCTTCCGGCTCGGGGACCGACTCGGACGATTTCTCCTCGACGACGGTTTCCTGTACGGGGGCAGCGTGCTCCGCGGCCCCATTGACGCCGTTCTCTTTCGGCGCGGCATCCTCGTTCTCTGCGGCGGCAGGTCCGCTCGGTCCGACGGTGAGAAAGTTGTTCACCAGACCTCCTTCCCCTGCGGCTGTGATTGCATGTGAGTGTTAGCTTGCGATGGGTTGCGCGATGATGCAATGTCGGGGGTGAAAGAAGGTTCAAGCGTACCATGTTTGACAGCCTCGTCGTGGAACCACGGGCCCGAAGCGCCCTCACGGAATCTATATTGATATTGACCCGGCGACAGGTCCAACTCGCGGTAGAAGAGATACTCAGTCGATACCAATCCCTCCTCATCGGGTTCCGTATCGACCATCTTGGAGCTGAGTTCGAGGGGCTCCCATTGCGGCTCGGAGAAGGTGCCAGCCACGAAGACGGGATCGTCAATCGGACGACGGACAGAGATTGTGACGGTCTCACCAGCGGGGTGGGCCATTGTGGTCATAAAAAAGGTCGTAACAGTCGTTAAGATGCAACAGACGCAAACAGAGAAAAAGAGGAAGATAAAACTGTAAGACGCTGGACTCGACGAGGCTTTTTTGTTGATGTGGTGGTTTTCTGAAGTCTTGTAGAATTCAAGACCAAAAACAGATAACGGGCCGCCGCAAGGATATCAATGGACTAGAAAGCAATAATATACAGGCGATCAGACGGAAACGGCGTGGTAGGACAAGACAGCGCCCTCCCAAGGTGGAATTGGAAGATGGTCAAGAGGCAGAAAGTGAGGAGGTAAGGGGAGGGGGAGGATGTCTTGGAGGGGCAGCGGAGAGATTGAGGACGAGAGATTGGGAGGAGAGGAGGGGGTGGGGAGAGATGGGAAAATTGGGGTTGATAAGAATGACTCTTTGTTGTGAAGTACAAACAAACAGTGATGGATGATGCGAGAGGTGTAAAAGTTAAAGACAAAGCTTGGGAAGAGGGAGGGGAGTCTAATCAAAAAGGGTAGAAGAGGGAGGCAGAGAGGGAGGGGGAGGAGGAGGAGGAGAAAAAAAATCCTTAGTTAGTTAATTTGGTAGTTACTGGTAGTACGGAGAGGAGCCGTACGGACCAGACAAGAATAGCACCAGCACCCGTCAAGTTACTGCTACTAGTTAGCTAACTACCTAGGAAGTCTTCCAGTAAATCCTACTGCGGTCCCCACGGAAGACCGATGGGGAACCCAGGCTGACCATCTATCCAGGATCCAGGATCCAGTCTACTCCTACTACCTTCTATCTAGTTAGTTCGTGTAAAGGATGGCCGTTAATTAGTCCCGGTCAGTTGGCGGGGCAGCTGCAGTTGTCACAGTGATGATTTCCAGCTCCCTCTTCTGCCTGGGGGGGGTTTGTTTTGATTTTCGGAGTAGCTTTCAAAAAATTTTTAGTTTTGGGGGGGGCGTGCCATGATGCCATTGCCTGGAGACACTACTACTTTTTTTTTTCCTCGCCCCTCCTCCTCCTCCAAGGTGTGTGTGGATGACCACTGATAATGGATACAGATGAGGGGGGAACGGCAGACATCCATTAGACCCAAGGTTAAACCTACGAGATGAGAGGTGCAAAGCATCAAGCCATATCAGACCGGAATGATTGCTGGAAAAGCCGAGGCGCAGAGCAGACGTTGGTCCGGCTCCAATGAGAGGCCGTTCGCATTTGCAACCGCCGCAGTCCGGAGTGGAAAGAAAAAAAATAGAGAAAAAATAAAAATAAAAAAGAGGAGGAATTATTGGCATCACATTCGCCGATCCTTTCAAAGCTAACGAGCGCCTGGGAAAGGGAAAATGCGGTGAAGTGGTGTGGCTTTGAGGGCACCAATCATGCGAGGTTGAGAGAGAGAGAAAGACCTTCAGTTGCGATGCAAGATAAGCCTGGACATGCACCTTTCACAAGCTCTTACGGTACTACATAATCTTCCTGGAACATCTCCTGTAGTATCTACAATGCAGGTTTTATAGATGCAGGAAGTCGTTGGAGCAGGATTTTCTCTGCTGCAAATATTCTTCATCTTTTCTCTGCTTGCTTTCTCTATGATTTCCAGTGGAACGTTGGAACCAAAGGAAAACAAAAGAAAAGAGAAAAAAAAAATCCCTGATGGAGCGGATGACTGGCAAGTCAGTGGAGAACTCTCAGTCACTAGAACTGATTAGACACTGAATTAGTGGCACCACCGGCACCTCCACCCGCAGCTCGCCGACAAAAAGACCTTCGACCTTTTTACCTTTTTACTTTTTCGCAGGGCAACTCGGCACCGGCGGGAAAAGCGTCCCGAATCAGAAGACAGCGAAAATTCCATCATATCAACAACAATAATACCATCAATTCACCAATTATTGAGGTCGGAAGTACTCCCTCCATCGGATCTAACATGATAATTACCTGGGGAATCGATAGATACTTAGATAGATAGATAGATACACAGATAGATCCGATCGAATCGAATCCCGCTGCACAGCATATGTAGGTCAATAAGTAGTATCTACCAGCCCAGCCCACTCTCGCTCAATATCTTGCACTTATTTGCCTCCGCAATCCCGGTGTTATGCTTTAGTCGCTGCATAACAAGAGCATCATCATACTTTTTCCCGAGTCGGAGGGTTGCTGAGTTGGCGAAGCGAAACCCGCAGCTTCTTCAGGTCAGGTGTATGATCTTTCCGTCCAGTAAAAAGGTGAGTATGTATCCTGCAAGTTCAACTTCATTGCAACTCACGAATAAGAAAATACTATCATTTACCTAAACAACTATTCGGTGGAATAAGGGAACTGATGGGATGGATACTCCATTACAATGAGTCATAAAATCCAACTTCTCCTTTTTCCTAATTCATCCTATCGTCTCCTCCCTCCCCTATTGATCTCTCTCCCTATCAAGTATCTATCCATCTATCCATCTACTCCATCAAATAGACTCGTATTCTTCCTCCCATCCCCCTTTCCAATAGACCCCTCCCCCCATTCGCCTGGACTAAACCAGACCAGACCAGCCAGCCAGCCAGCCAGACAATTCCATATTCCAATTCCTGTTATAAATCGCAGTGGAGCTCGACTCTCCAATTCGGTCAAGGAACCAGGCAATTCCCGACTGAGTCATGAACTGGGCACAAAACAAAACAAAAAAACAAACATAATGAAAAAACAAACATCGTCATTATCTCACGGGACATCACTGACGAAGTATGGAAGAAGAGAGTAGTTACTCTGTAAGTATAGTTACGTAGTAAACAGTTCAACAGCAAGTAAAGAATAATGTTGTCTAATCTGCAAACTCTATTTTTTTATCTTTACACTTACTTTACTTCCCAATCTAGATTTTATGATTGGTTGGGGTTTTCTCGGAGTCCGCTTGCCTCGTTCAAATGATACTATCTGCGAGAAGATCAATGGGGAGCTCGAGAGCCTCGGGCAGCGAATGATGTGATGTGATGCGATGCGATTGATGCCTTAGCAGTAAGGTGTGGCAGCGGGATCGGCACATGGATTCTCGGTTGTTTTTATAGATAGGATTGACATTGTATACAGTAGATAACTAGTATGTCGGGTTGGTAGAAATGACCAAAATACCGGCAACTAGGTTTTTCGTTTTAGATCAGTACCATGCTCATGCTCATTATTGATGACCTTCAGAATGTTGGATTGCAGCCCATGCCACAAATTAGGAAATTTACTGCAAATGTAATCCCACACTAATATGGTTTATATTTCGTGACCACTAAGTATTTACTGAAAGTGTTTAGTTTGTTGCATTTATATGAGGACATCATACTATACTACACTCCCTGTTTAATCACTGGACTATTCTCGTTGACTATTACTGTGTATACTGTACCGGAGCCTATTCAGCGCATTGTATGGCTAGTTAGTATGCCATATCTATTATCATTCTCTAATATATCTCAGTGGAGTTTAGGAAAGATTTATGCAATATAGTCCGGCTCAATTTTACGCATAATTGGAATCAAAGGCTTTGGTGGCCAGTCCCTGGAGTATTCTCTCCATTCGAAGGGGGCAGAAAAGTGGTGACGCCCCGAACCCACCCAGAGGCCTTCTCCATCTTCACGAGAAACGGTAGGCTGGGATAACTTCTCTCGGGTAGGCAAGATCACTTGCGCACGAGAGTTGGGAGGGATCAACAGGTCCATGTGGAAGATGTCTGCATCGGTCTCCATCGACCACCGGCATTCCAGTCGTCCATAGGGAGTGTCATACATCGCCTCAGCCGAGTAAATCGTGGGCCCAGGAGTCGGAGCCACCCGGATTTGTTTCCAGCCGGGGGACAGAGGGCTGACACCGGCTACGGTGGAGTGCAGCCAGTTGATGATGGAGCCCAGGGCGTAGTGGTTGAAGCTGGTCATCTCGCCGGGATTGATGGATCCATCGGGGAGCATGCTATCCCACCGCTCCCACATGGTCGTCGCTCCCATGGTGATGGGATACATCCACGATGGGCGCGTCTTCTCCAGCAACATCCGGTAGGCAATCTGGGGGTGTCCGCTCTTGGTGAGAGCATGCGTAATGATGGGAGTGCCTACAAATCCCGTGGCGACGCGGAACTTGGCGAGACGCACGAGGTGGACGAGACGTGATGCCGCAGCCTGGGCTGCTTCGGGGGTGGAGTGGAGGTCGTACATGATAGCCAAGCTAAGTGCCGTTTGGGTATCGCCGACCAGTAATCCAGTGGCCGTGATATACTTGGCCTGGAACCTCGCCTTGAGTCGCTCATGGTCTGTCTTAAATCGTGCAGCGTCTTGGCTGTGGCCGAGGACCTGACTGATTTCGGACATTACCGAGGTGATATGCACAAGATACGCATCAGCGACAAGGGTTCCGCTGGTGCGTGCATCCCCAGGTTCCACGGGAGGTGCGGCTGGGTCTAACCAGTCTCCCAGTTGCCAAAGTTCAGGGTCCCAAAGTCCGTCCGAGCCGCGACGGATGCCGCGATCGATCCAGGCGAGCATACTTTCATATTGGCGGCGGAGGATGTCTCGATCCCCATACGACCGGTAGAGCGCCCAGGGCGTCAGGATCACCACATCGTCCCACACGGCCTGCGGCGTATGCGGCCACAAGGCCTCACTGATGACATTGGGGACCGTGAATGGAGGCACGCAGCCATCCTTCTCCCTCAGCTGCTCGGCCGCGACATCCTGCAACCAGTCACTCAGCATGCCAGCTGTATTGTAGAGGAAGTTGGCCGATGGACAGAAGATCTGAATATCCCCCGTCCAGCCGAGCCGTTCATCTCTCTGGGGGCAATCAGTGGGGATAGACAGGAAGTTCCCGCGCATACTCCACAAGGCATTGGTGTGGAGCTGATTGACCATAGAGTGCGAGCAAGAAAACCATCCGCTGCGGGTCATATCAGTGTGCATTACGAGGGCATTGATGTTGAGGAGCAGCGATCCATCACTTTTCTCGTCCCATCCATTGACCTGGACGAATCGAAATCCGTGAAACGTATACTGTGGCGACCAATCTACAAGCTCCGTACCATTCAGGACGACTTCGTCGGTGCACTTGGCGTATCGCAGCGGTCGAACCCCGAGCTCGCCATTCTCTAACACTTCGGCGTGGATAAAGGAGACGCAAGAGCCCGAGGGCTTGTTCAAAGAGCGCACGCGGAGTCGACCGACCAGGTTTTGACCGAAGTCGATGACGGTGGCACCGGACGGGGTCTTGTGAACGGAGACTGGGGAGATCTCCTCGGTGATACGGACTGGGGGAGCGTCCGGTGCCACCAAGGCCGCGGTTTGGAAGTCAATTTCTCGGACGCCGACCCAGCTGGAGGCCTGGTCAAGGTGCGAGCAGTTCCAGGTCGGATCCTCTTCACGGGTATCGTAAGCCTCGCCGTCATAAAGCTCACTCCGGACGATGGCACTGGGAGTACATGTCCAAGTGCTATCGGTACACATGGAGAACTGGTCTCCGTTAGGTCCGAGTTGGATCTCAACCTGTGCCAACACGGCCAGTCGGTCTCCGTACAGCTGTCTTCGCCCACCAAGGAAGCCGAGGCGGGTGGCATACCAGCCCTCTGCAACCTCTACTGCGAGGACATTGGGACCTTCAGCAGTCAGAAGGGGCGCCACGTCGAAGACTTGATAGTTCAAGCGATGGTGGTAACTGGTCCACCCGGGGGCCAGACATTGATCCCCCACTCGATGCCCGTTGACGAAGGCACGGTAAACCCCAAAGCTGGTAATATAAAGGCGAGCCTTGTCGACGCTACTCGACGCAGGAAGTTGAAATTCCTTACGAAATCGCACCGGCCGCAATGGAGCGTCCGGCTGTGGCTCCTCGGGACTGGCAATAGGTCGGGCGACCCAGTCAGCGCGGTCGAGTAATCCACACTCAATGATACTCCAAGGAGACCACGAGGTGGCACGGACAGCCTGCTGCTCCTCGCTGGCACTACACCCGTATGCCCGAACGCGGACCTGTGCGATTTCCCGGGATTGTAGCAGGCCACTGGGCCAAGGAACCAGCACCGATGTATTGCTGCTCACATGGTAGGTTTCCTCTGGGACTCTAGAACGGACAATTTGCACTTCGTAAGCCGTCTGTTCCCAGTCGCGAGGACTACTGTCGTCGGTGAGGAATCGCCATGACAGACGCGGAGTAGCAGTTCCAATGCCAAACCCGGTCGAGTGTTGCTCCACGGTGGGGGTTTCAATCAAGATTTGGCTGGTCATGGCCGGGGTGAGGAAGACGAAGGGGAGGGGAGGAGCACGAAAATAAGACCTAAAAAACCCATGTTGTCCGTCAGCTCCGAGATACTTATGCTTGATGCATGCTTGCCAGAGTGCCTTATGTTATCGCCTCTCGCGAATCATTCCCACGAAACCCCGAAAGGCTCGGAGTAACCCCGCAGACTGTTGTCAATCCCCACTCAACAACTACATGGATTCGTGCATGTGTGAAGGAAGCATTTCGAAGCATGTGGGGATTGACATAGAATAAGATGGCTTTTGTGTGGTCTCCTGGAACTTCCCACGATGAACTGCTATCATATATCATTTATCCAGAAAGATGATCCACAAACCTGGTAGGACTAAAGATATGTATATATGACTCTACGTAGTAGGTAGTTTGCACAGTCTAGTTGAGTCACATGATAAGCACGTGTTTCTTTCACTGGAGTTTGGAAAGGGCCATGTTATACTACAAAGTATCTATACAGAAAGTTCCTTATTTAGGGACAAGGAGTGTTGAAATTGCAGAATTTCCTTTGTCTCTCAGATCAGCTCTCGGAGAGATGTAAACCAATGTATGAAGTGATCGACTGGATCTGCTTATGAACATAGTGCCTGTGTATGAGAGAAAACAATATTGGCTCTTCATTAAATAAATAAGTGTTTAGTAAATAGTGTCAGACAGATAAAACTCAAGATGCTCATGGCTCAGCAATCGCTCCAACAACAACATAAACCCATGCTCGCTATCTCCCGCAATGCACCAGGCTCCTGAACCCAAGAAGTTCAAAGAGAAAGAAAGCTCATCGACTCATAAGCGTCCAATGGTCGTAGCCGGAACCAAAGCAATGCGGCTAAGACATAACAAACCAGATTACAATATCTCGAGATCTTCGAATTCCACAACCAGTCCTTCGCCTGCTGATGCTGCCGCCGTTCCGGAAGCCCCCGGACCATTGGCCATCGCCCACATCGTTCCGGTGCGAGGCAGACTATGCGGGCGACTAGCATAGACGCCCACATGGACGAACTTGTCCTCTACCCCGTAGAAGAACCATGTTACTTCGCGCAGCTTCTTCCACGTGCTGCTCACGGCCGCCGGGGTCATGGCATACGGCACCGCTGATGGATCCTGGTACCAGATCCAAAGCGAATTTCCGACTCGCTCTAGTTTGATCCGCAACGAATGCATCGCTGATGGACCGCGATCGGGAACAGAAAGAGGGGAGAGACACCAGTCCGCGCCGTCGGAGGTTGCGCTTACCGACGATGCGTTCATCGTGCCCGAACAAAACTCCATCCCGGCCTTGACCCATTTACAGGGTCGCTGCGGCTGAGGATATCCGAGGCGGCCCGGTCGTGTCCCTGAAGGAGGTGGAGAACCGTCGGACGAGAATGATTGAGGCGCAGCTCCGGCAAAGATCACCAAACCACCCTGGTCCCATTCCATTTCCCAGTCCGCCGTGACAGTGACCTCGGCAACTACAAAGGGACTGCGCAAGGATGTGAACACGATAGGAGCCGTTGCCGTATCCCGGTTCGGTGGCTTACGCCAAAGATCCGTGTTAGGGCCGGCGGTGAGGGTGAAGTATTCCATACATGGTGGTAGCGAGAATGTCGAAGGCAGATTCAGCGCCGTAAAAGACGAACTGCTGGGGGGCATTTTCCTGTCTCCTCTCGATTCCTTTGAAACACCGGAGTGACCACTTAGAGGCGTCCCCTGGTTCGTTGATGCGAAGCTTTCGTGCTACCGTGATGAGACTGAGCGGGCGAGTCATTCAAGGGCCTTCCTATCCTTACTTTAGGTTTGCACTTAAGAAACTTTGGCGGACTGCTCGTGGAAGGTAGTGAGCGATGCCCGCTGAGGTGGAGGGGAGGAAGATGAAAGAGAAAAGAAGCGTGCGGTGTGGGCAAGATCCAGTTCCGTTTCCACCTTGAAGCAAGGGATTCCCGACCTCTTGACGACGTGCTCAACTTCAACCTGCCGTTCTGGGCCCTGAGAAAAAGAAAAGTGAAGGCAGGGAAAAGGAGTCGGTAATCAATAAGCTAGTAGCAAACCAAGCCTGGTCCGGGCGCCCCCAGTAGTGTCTGGAAAAAAAGCAAAACACAAATGATTGAAAACCGCCAGACTACGGAGTATGTCAGGGTCAGTTTGAAAAGAGTCCTTTAGTAAAAGGGTATGCCCGGAGGGGGGTTTGGCATGGCGAGGATGGAGACGTACAATTAGCTGGCTGTGCGCTGAGACACGCACGAACAGTGCCAGAACAAAGACTTATAGCCAGTTCAACGCGACTGGCGGTGATCTGACAGCATCCCAGTTAAATAAACCAGCCCGTGGCGATGCCACCCAAAGGACCGCTTTATACTCCGTAGAAGAGTCAGAGAACCGGCATGCTGGGCCCAGGGTGGTGGTCTGGGCAGAAAGAGCGATGTCCAACCAGACGAACCATGGCGCTGGGACAGGCGATCATTGCTCGACAGTATCCAGGAACCTGGGTAGCACGGCGACCCGTGCTTGCATTTCCCTTCCTTTTCTTTGCTTTTCTGTGCCGTTCTCTTCTGGTTGCCCTTTGCCCTTTCGTTTCTTTCCTTATTGAATTTTATTTGCTTTCCCCTGGCCCTGTGCAGGGAGGAGAGTTCCCGTCTTTGCAGGTTTGCTTTCCCAGGCTGGACTCTGGAACGCGCCGTCCGATGCAGACCAGTTCAGGAGTGGCGGGTCATCCTGCAGCTTTGGGAGACAAACAGCCTGGGAAGACCACGCAAGTCTGAGTTGTGGGAAGGGAGGGTCGCCTTGTTCAGGGCAGCTGAATGTCCAGCTCCCATCTGCACAAAATCTAAAAGCCCAAGCGGGTCGGGGATTGGCTGTCAGAATGGGAGGGGGGAAGATGTCGTGGAAGAGCTGAAGCCGAAGTGGAGGGAAAGTTGGGTTGTGCGAACGAGAAGGATTTAAGACGGGCAATTTGTTGCCACACCCACTCGGACGCCACGATGGTCAGCAACCATCGCTCATCTTAACGACTTGCTTTTGCCTTCTTTCCCGTCTTCCATGGCCAGTCAGCCGTGATTCTATTTCGGCCTGCTTACTGCCGTCCAGAAGGCATACGCATGTGGCCCTTTCGGGTTGCGGGTGGTTGTGCACACCATCGCGCCCGTAACTTCGAGACATTGGCCATCAATCAGAAGGGCTGCATCGCTGTCGCCTAGTGCACCATCCGATGTACGAACATTCCCGAGGCCTGAAGAACTGCAGCCAGAAATTAAATGGCTAATCTGCTTACCTGCAGGTGCAGGGTGTTCTTGAATTTCCGCAGTCAGCACACCGTCATTGGCTTTATTCGGGGCTAAGGCATGGTGACTTGGAAATCCCCGTCGAACTATGACTTGTCACGATCCGAGGCGCCTGGGCGAAAAGGCGTGATTCTCTTTACGAGGCGTTAGCTCCTTTTCTATACCCTCTCCGAAGGCTAGCTTTATAAATCCACCTGGCCGCTCTTTGGGCGACAGTCGGTCTTGACAAGCGCCTAACTTATGATAAGAATACTATCTCCGCCCTATCTGGCACTTGATGGCTGCTCCGGAGTGTGGATGGATTATGCTGCCTGCAGTATATTTCTTCATTCTCGGTGAGCTTTTCTGGAAGGGTACGGTGTATCCCAGTTATACAGAGCGATCTGTTTTGCAACGTGGTTGTGATTACTGACGTGCTTCTTCCTGTCGATGAAACTAAAAGCCGGTCGGGATTTCAATATGGGCTTTAGACTGATGCTCTATTCAGATTTGCCTGGTTTTTGAATTTGGAATAACTAAAAAGTGAACATGACTGTTTGTCGCCGCTTTGCTTCACCCTCGACATTCTACTTGACTTTCATCCAAGGGCATCTGAAGCTATTTAGAGGAGAGACGCGAGTCTCACATGCTAGGATCAATTCTACCACCTTAGGTGTAGAGGCACATTCAGCAACATCTGCACACCCTCCCAGTGTATACCTCAAATGCAGCGGCATTATAAATCCAGCATGGAATCACGATGTTCCGGAGTGATATACTATGCATGAATCGGCGTTTGGAAGTCCAACACCAGGCGATCAGACTTGGTGGTCCGATTCAAACCTGACTGCAGCACTCTCTGCAAGGACCCTTGTACTATGCAACCATAGACAATTAATACAGTGCTGTCTATCGGAGTGGTTGAGCAAGCTATTAGTACGATGATCATCTCCACTACTACATCTGATACTACACTGCTACCAAATATCATAGGACAGTACTACTACTATATAGTTGATCAGTCAAGAATGAATACTAGTAGTAACCACTCAATTCACTCACATCATACTACAACAAATCCTTCATGACTCTCCAAGTAAGCAATCATCAGCGCAATAGATCTCTGACTGGTAAACTTTCCGAGCCACAAAAACACCCAACCTAGTACACCACCGTAGCCATCAAGTTACTAGTAGTATATACCCCCAACCCAATTAGTACGGCACCCCACACCCGACCACCACGCAAAACCCGGGTGCAGTTTAGCACCAAACTAATTGGCGTCATCATCCCTCCAATACTCTCCACCCAGCCAGCCATAACCAACTACTTCATACTCCCCATCAATTATACAATCTACACGACTTCACAGCAACCCCCACCCCAACAATACTCAAAAGAAAACAACCAAGAATAGAATATAAGAGAAGGAAAAATGGTCTGCGCCAAATGCCAAAAGAAACTGAAACAAACCGAGCTCGCCACTCCGGGCGTGAAACGCAAAACAGAAATGTACTACGGCTCACCATCCACAACGCTCGGTGGTAGTAGTAGCAGTAGCAGTTCTGCTGCAGGCAAAACCAAGTCTAGTACGTTGGGAAGTACGGGGGTTGGGAAGGTATATATTCATCCATCCTATTTCATTTCTTACTTATCACTACTACTATATAACATGTTGATGTTGATGATGATAATGATGCTAATGAACTGTCAGAGCAAACTCCTCAGCTCCAAAGCCAAAAACCCTTACGCGGCGTATTCTTCCTCCTGTGAGGTTTGCAAGACCAAGACGGAGCAGGGGAGGAAGTATTGTCAGCGGTGTGCGTATCAGAAGAATGGTTCGTCCCTTTTTTTTTATTTTATTCCTTTTATTTTTACTTGCTTTCTTACTATGTCTTCGTATGTTGGAGAATATGCTAACTGACCGACCTATGTAGCGTGCCCGATGTGTGGGAAGGGGTTGACGGGAAATGCGGCGAAGAATCAGCCTGCGATTCAGGGACAGAAGTTTAATTTGAAGTAAATGTCTGTTGTCGTCAAGTTAAGGGTCGATTTTTGTTAAAGCTTCTAAGATACCTACTTATGTTTCATTACTACTATGATATAACTGGAGAGGAATCTGCATGGCGTTTCGGTTGGGGATAGTCTTAGGAACAAGGAAAGTCTTTATTGCGAATAGAACAGAAAGGAAAAAACAAAAAGCTAGTTATACATGACCGACGATGATATATGCAAGACTTCAGACCTGCTGTACTACCTACCGAGGGCAAAATATTCCCCGGGGAAAAGAAACAAGTCCGCGTAACAACAACAACTATCCATATCCATACACTACTACTCCATCACACCTAAGAAACACTGGTTTACCGATCAGCCAGCATGTTCTTGATGCTGGCGTAGTACTGCGGCCGCACAAACTTCGAAATCTCATCCTTCGACAGCCACTTGAAGTCGGTCAGGTTCTGAGCGTTTCCGGAAAGGTCGGCCTGGCCGGCCATGATGCGCGACTTCATGAAGAAGACCTTCTCGCCTGCGGGACCGGTTGCCAGCTTGTTCGGGTTGCGGAAGTTGTAGACGTAGTGGCCCACGGGGTGGTATCCGACCATCCAAGTGTTCATGTTGACACCGGCGGCTTGCTCAAGGGTACGTTCGGCGGCCTGTTGTCGAATAAGAGTTAGCGTTGATGCTGGGATACGCATTAGAGCAACCAGCGGGACTTACCTGGCGGAGAGTCTCGTCTCCCACGATGGGAGAGCTGGGGAAAGTCCAGAATCCCTCCTTGGACTGCACAAGGAGATAGAGAGTCCTTTGCAGTGCCCGGTTGAGGCTTCTGTGATCGTTCTTCTGGTCCGCCTCCGTCACCCGGGGGAAGGGTCTCGGGATCTCTTCCTTCTTGCTAGTGTCCTGAGAAGTGGCATTGACCGTCGACTCTGCATCCTGCACAAGCATTTCCACCTGGTGGGCCGGGTCCGACTCGACAGCTCCAACGAGGAGTTCATCGTTCCATGCCTCCTTTGAGTACGGGTTGTACTTGCCGATGTCGCGTGCGGGGGTCTGGCGCTCGCGAATCTTGCGCTTCCAGTCCTCGTCGGCGGGCGTTCCACGCTTGAAGTAGAAGTATTTCGTGAAAGGTAGCTGGAGACGCTCGTTCAATCGCTTCTGGTAGAAATAGTACGCCTTCTCAAAATCGGTAAGTTCGCGGGTAATTTGAGGAGGGCGGGAGAGGACCACGCCGGCCTTGATGGTATGGGCGGGCTTCACGACGGGGAAGGCTGATGCGGCGCTGGTGGAGGAGGATTCTGGGGAGGCCTGTGTAGAGGCTGTGGCGTAACTGCGGCGGACAAGCGTCTCTTGACAGCTTCTGCACACTCTGGGATCGGAGATCGCAGGCCCTGGAGCAGTCAGTACGGACACGCATTGGTTTTCAGTTTCCGATCGACAAATACATACGCAAAAGCGACGCTACGCGCCTGGCACCATTGGACCCTGACGACATCTCCAAATGTGTTGGTTATATGTTGGGGTGCTTGTCAACAGGTCCGGAGGCCGACGATATAGCGAGAAAAGTTGGCGGTCACCTGCGAGGGAGCGTCGGGACGGAGCTAGGCCCGACCGGGCTAGTAGGTCATGTGATTCGTCATTCCGCTCGGTTTAAAACTTCTGCAGTGCGGCCCATTCTTGTTCTTTTTCTTCTCTACGGCACCTTTCCTTATCATCACTGGGTTTGAGTTACCACGACCAGTCGATCATTATCCGGTGCTCAGAGCGAGTACTTCGCGGCTTCTTTTCGCTAGCGGTACCTTCTTTAAAATCAAGGCGTACTGTTAGATATATGCTGCATACATTCCTTCATACGGCTTCGCCTATGGAGACTGTAGCTGTTGCTAGTCAATCATGCAATTTCCTGGTATCTAGGAACTACTTTTATCGTAATCATGAATGTGTAGTAAGCGGTCAACACTCAGGCGAGTGCTGCGGTGTGCTGGCTGACTTCAGGAGGATCTAGCCAATGTGGCATACCCTCTCATTCGTGCCAAAGACACGCAGTTTGTTTCCATAAACGTCCCAAAATTGCGCGCCCAGGCGTGGAATCAGCCGGCCCTCGTCGGCTTTCTTCTGTGTCTCAGGAGAATCGCGGGGAGTTAGGGATATTCTGGTTACCTCGCCAGCGTCATTGCCGCCGTTGTCTTGGACGACTTTTTCAACTTCGATAGAGCCGAACATGATGCGGACGTTGCTTGACTTGGGACCTCGAGGTAGAACGACGGTAGCCTCGAAGTCGCCTATAACCTGCTTCGTGGGCTGCTTCGACTTTTTACCTGGTTGAGATGTCTCTGGGATCGGTGGTGGAATTCCAGAAGTTCCCCTATCTCGGAGCTGGGCAGAAAGTTTTATGAAGACCTGAGCAGTGAGCAAACTATCAAAGCCGGCTTCATGGTCAATTGCCCTCGTATTGTACTTGGTAAATTGAGGGTGTATACCTGGTCAACGTTAGTGAGAAACAACAATATATCTAACCTGCTTACTTATTGTTGGTGTTGGCATTGCAGCGAGGCTGTCATTTATTTCCTGCAGGGAAGACCTTGGATTGATGGAGCCACAGTCATGTGTAGCCATGTACTTCGTATCCATTAAGACTGGAAACATCTTGTGAGCCATGGCTTGAAAGTCCTCCACACGGTCCGGTAGAGGTCCGAAGAAGCACCGGCAAAAGTAAATCAGGTCCGTGAAGAGGTTGTGACCCACCAGCACAGGTCTGTTCTTTTGCAGCCGCTGCTTCACCCCGCGCGAGAAGTCCTGAAGGGAACTCTGGGGGTTCTCCTTCGAAGCCGACATGAGATTAATGAAGCAGAAAGGCTCGAGGTTGGTCAGATCGCCCCCAGCTAGCGCCTCCGCGATCCATCTGAATCCAGTCTGTTTCCAGATCCTTTCTTGTACCCATCTCACCCTCTGGTCGCGAACAGCCTTCTCGCGCTGTTCATCGTAATCGATTATCTGTATAAATCCCGGCCTGCTAACCGTCACCAAAGTCGGATATTCCACTTCGATGAGCTGATGAACCAGCCTCTTTTGAAACCTATTGAGGTCCGATGGCATAGACTTGGGGTGATTGGGTCCAGCAGGCGCGTTAATAGGCCGAGGGGGCGGGATATTAAGGTAATCCTCTCGGGCCTGGTATGATGGTCAGAGAAGCAATATTTGATGGAAGTAGAATTATTACTTTACCAAGCGCCAGCCAGTTATCTACAAGATGGCGAACATCCTTTAGGAAGGCTATAGACTCATACTCATGGTCCGCAACGTCCAGCGAACTGCGCGCTGTCGTGCGTTCATTTCTCTGCATGACTCTGGCCATTATCCGACTTTCCTCATCTCTCGACAGATAGGTGACGCCATTCTTGTACAAATTTTCCATGCTGAACTTGTTTTCCAGGAGGAATTCGACGGCTAAGTAGATCGTGTTAGGTTAACGGGACGAGGGCAGCTTTGAAACGAGCATACCACTGCTTTGGAAGGAACAATTTCTGTCTAGATCCAGCTTCCGGTCGATGATTGGGCTCAAGTATAGATTATATGGCTTCAAGGTGTACGTTGCTGTGATTGCGCTATTAACACATCAACCTGGAGGGGTGGACATGTGTGTCTAACCTGTCTCCGGATCCTCATGGCAGATTGTCAAGCCGACTTGAAGGATTTGGTACTGATCAGCGGAGTTCTTGACTTCTTCATAGCGCTCTTGCAAGGTGCTTCTGCTCTTGACGGAGGGTCCGAGGCCTTTGGCGATGCCAGAGAATTCAAAGTCTATAGATACGAAACAGCAGGATGCCAGGTCATCCAACACCCTGGGTAGATGGTAGAAGAAAGTCTGGGCGGTTATATCCATGGCTTTTGTCAGTGCAATGATGCGTAGCACGGTGTAAAGAAAGATTAGTATTTATGGAAGGCTGAAGTGTAGAAGTAAAGGCAGATACAAGGGATGCGAATCTGGCTATTGTGTTAAAGGATAAGTGGAGCAGGACGGAGTAGATAGTGGACAGCCTAAACAAAGAATACTGTGAGGTTCCCCAGATAAAAGCTTATCATGAGAGTCGGAAGGTCCCAGACCCGGTAGCATTGCATTACCAGCGAAGAAACAACCCAGCCGAAAGCGACGAATTCAAGCAGTCAAGAATGCATGAATGATGGAGGGGGAAGATCGTCACTGGATTCACGCGACTGGAGCTGTGCCTGGAGGCCTCAGGCGTGGATTGTCTATTTTGGGGAATTTCCGACAGCGGCGTCCCGTGACATCAGACCCCCAGACTCTCGGCCAGCGAAACGGATGAGCCGAGGTGATGCTGAAACTCCTCCAGTCCAAGCATTGTTCTTAGGCCAGCTTAGTGTCACTCTGTTCCCTCCACCGTCCCAACCACCCAGAGCTCAATTTGATCGCAACCATCTATCCCTCGTGCAGTTTTTCGCCTTTATTGATAGCCGCGCACGTTCCATTCGATTTCCCTTCTTTGATTCCTCTTTCCGATCCGTCGCATTTTCCGCTGGCGGTGAACAATGGCCGACGATGGTTCCTACATGTCGGCGTCCCAGTCGCAACTCCTGTCCTCCTCCACATCCTCCTTGTCTCCCTCCAAGCTTTGCTCAAAAACATACAAAAAGGCGTCAAATCTCTTTTTGACACTACGGTTACAAGAAGCACTTTCAGCCCTTGAGCCTGCGATCACAGTCATCAGGGGATCCGATGAGCAGTTCGTCAATGGAGATGATTCGGTCGCGCCAGTTGCTTCAGCTCAGCCGACCTGGCGGATCAAAGTGTGGAACCTGTACATCACTCTCTTGAGCCAGATCATTGAATTGGGCCCTGAAGAGGGAAAGAAGTTGTTTGGACAGAAAGAATGGAAAGCTATTTCGACCACCGTTCGCGAGGGTGAGATCTGGGAGACCGTTGTACGGACGGGGTATAGAGGTTTGGAGGGATCAGTGGATGCGGAAGTCGTATATAACCTGTCAGTTGATACATCGAACTGTCAATTGCTTTACATACTAACAAGCCCGTTTCCTGCAGAGCAACACTCTTGTTGAAACACTCACCTTCACAGAAACTCAACCAACAACGGCTCGAAACATACCTATCTTCATACGGACAACCCAACCTGGATATTTCAGACCATCTGACCAGTGGCTCATCTACACCGCGGGCAAACGGTGGTACTGATACCCCGAAAGACCTGGCTGCTAGGGTCAGGATAATCGAGCTGTTCACCCTACATGTTCTACCTGCGAATGAAGAGTGGGAGTATGCGACGGAGTTCATTAACTTGAGCGAAGTCCTGGATGAGGATCGGAAGGAGCTATTTCTGCAGACACTGGAAGGCCTCAAAGAAGAGAAGCAGCAAGGGGAACTACGCGCCGCTGCCCTCCAGCGGGAGAAGGATGCTGAAATGGAAAGACAAGCGCGAGAGGCAGAACGTCGCAGGGCAGAGGAAGCTCAGGCCGCTGAACGTGCACAAAAAGGGCATGGACGCAGCGGTAGTGAGGTGGATTACGGGATTGAGAAGACTTATCCTAATGGCAGCATAAAGGGCAAGGGGAAGTTCGCAGAGAAGCAATCCAGCAAACCAGGCACCTCCGCAGGTCGGACGGCCTTCTCACCCCCTGGCTCCAAGAACATCAAGAAAACCGAGAAGCCCGAGTCGCGGGCCAAGCAATCACGAGCCCTGGTCAACGTGGTGCGCAATATCCTGCAATACGTCAGAAAGAGCATCGCAGGCAACCCATTATCATTCGCGCGGACGCTTCTGTTCATGCTCGGCATCATAGCCGCATTAAGCCGGCAAGACGTGCGGGAACGCATCCGGAGAATAACAGGCTCTGGTTGGCAGAAAATCAAGGGGACGGTTGGGATGGGAGTGAAAGTGAGCTACATTTGAGGTGTATTAAATCCTGCACTCTTTTCCCTTGTCTATATGCCTCTCTAGATATCAATTGGGGAAGCTTATCATTCTCCCCCTTCTCGACTGCGTGATTGGGCACGCAGGTTGCCTTCATGTTATATACGATTCCATTTCTATTGTAAAGTCTATGTGCTGAATGGTGTCTATGCTTGATTACGATTATTTATTACCTTCCTGGGACAAACTCACGCCCGCCCCTTTGCTTTTATCTTCCAGACCATCCCCGTCTACATCCTCCCCCCTTCCACGTCCCTCTCCATCACACTCCACATCACTCACACTAGCACTCTTCCTGTCAACCCGCCGATGCCACCACTTGAACATATGCACAAAGAAATGCGCCACGCAGATCTGCTCCGTGGTATACAATAGCACAGGCACAGACGTCTTCGACTTGATATACAGGCTCAACGGACCCCACATGGCATACAGCAGCGGAATGCCCAGCGCAGTACTCTTCGCCGGTCCACAGAAGCACACGGCAATCGTTTCCTGAGGACTCATTTGCTGAAAGGGATAAACCGTCTTCCCTCTCACCGTAAACGACACCCCAGACGAGATGATCCTCGGCGGACGAGAACAATAGAAGCAAACCGCCGTAAGAAACATATACAGCGCGATGTTGAACAGAACCACGAAGACGATACTCGAAGCGGAAAGAGTCTGTAGCGCTCCTGTCGCGAAGCAAGAAGAAAAGGTAGACCTATACACCACCAGTCAGATAAGCAATACCGTGGCAAAAGTTTCCAGGTCAACTTACCAAACCAACAAAATCAAGCACGCCGTGCTAATCTTCGCAATGCGATACTTAGCCAACACTTTGCCCACAATGTCCGGCCAAACCCAGCGGATCAACTGACCCACCACCAACGGCAACAGTACCGCCAGACCCAACTGCTTAAACACATCCCGATACATATCAGAGAGATCCCCATCCCCGGACCTCCAGACATCAAACTCCGACGACTTCGGCAGCAAAGTAACCGTCCACCCGGCGGTGATAAACGGGCCCAGGAAATTCGCAATAATGACCTCCACCAGCGCCGCGGCATCATCACCGCCCGCCGAGCGCGTCATGACAACATTCGAAGCAATAGTGGTCGGAATGCAAGCCAGGAAGATATACCCGGCCAGCAAGGCGCGATCAATATGTTCATCTGGGTCACCCGCCAAGATTATATGAACAATAGCGAGGATGAAGGCGGGGATGACAAGGAACGATAGACCCTGGACGAGAACATGCAACCGCCAGTTGAGGAGATGAATGATAAGCTTTTCTCGGGGCACGCTGAGACCGGAGATCAGGAAAATGAGGGCCATTGCGCCGTAGAGGATGCTATATTCGGAGCGGATGATGCCGCCGCTCTTGGCGACATTGGGGAAATAGTAGGCCAAAACACAGGCGACTCCGATACCGATGAGGAGCCATTGGTGGAGGATGAAGAGGGCGATTGTCTTCAGAGTTTGTGTTATGCCCCTGGGTGTAGTGGGGTCATGGTTGGATATAGACATATCTTTTTGCCTCTTTTTCTTGGCTCGGTGGTTCAGCTCATATGGACTAACGAACTGGTTGTCGAGAATAGTAAGGAAATTTTCATGTCTTGGCTTCAGCGTCAGAATATGATACCTCTAATCTCGAAGAAAATCATTCAAAAAATTTCTACATATTAACATTGTCGCGTGGTGGATTGTGAAAAAGGATGGAAAAAAGAGACGCTCGGATCATGTCCGAGCTTGGGGCTGATAAACTGATAGGCTAAACTATTGACCACTTCATCAGTGCTTGACGCAATCACAACCATAGTGCTGTGCAGGAAACCCTCTAAGATGAAGTTAGAAATTAATGAAGGTATTCAAGTAGTGTTTATTTAACCAGTGTTTACGAGGAGACGAACCATCTCGACTAGGGAAGATGATTAGACTCGAATCATAGTGGGGTTGTCCCATAGGCTTATTGGGATTAAAGATATCGGTTCCTCCTTGGCAAGGGTTTCCACTACGTAGCGGTATTCGCTTCATGACTATACAACTTACCTTAGAGAATATTGTGGGTTTTCTCAGCGTTGCCAACTATATACATCCGCGACGGTAACAATACCTGTCTTATCCTGTCCCATCTAAAGCCGCATACTAGTTATATCCCGCACTCCTCTATTTCAAGTCCAAGACTCCATCGGAGGAAACTGGTATTCATGTCCCTTGAGGCATATACTATCACTAAATGGAAGTGTAACACTATGTGACCATGCCCTTTCTACTCCGACACTGCAGGTACATGTCTCTCCGATGGTGTAGAAGGAAACCAGGTATGACTGACATGGCAAGACAAGATAGCAACTATACAGCCATACAATATACTGATGAGTCGCTACTTTACAGTGATCAACTAAGTAGAGCGATGAATAATCAATTTAAAGCGCAGAAATCATATGCTAGTTACTTGAGACTTAAGTAACAATCCACTAACTACCATCCAGTTATACTTTAACATGTGAAGATCTGGGGGATCGCTTTCCCTGGATTTCTTTATCCTTTTATCTTATCAGTTTATCCTCTCTTTTTATTGTAGAAAAACTATTTTTTATTTTTGACTCCCCAATTTCAACCATCCTTTTTTGGCTGCTTTGGGACATGGCATGCATTTCTCCTCGCAGTTCATGATTCCCTTATGTTTTTCCATAAAGTTGATTCTCTTAATAATATTGTTATGTGTGCTCGGAAAAATGACCTCCGAAAGCGTGGGTAAATCATGAACCGTGGGGTAAACCTTCAGGAGAGCGCTTGCTTTCCCGTGACTTGCAAAAGCAACGAAAGTGTGAAAAAGTCCTCCGTAGCTTGGGGGCGTGTTGATTGAGTCACAAGATCAGAGGCACCGTTCTTACGTTTCCCCTTGATCTTAATTCCTGCGACAAGTCATTCAGACGCTCATCATTATCCCACTTAGTTACAATGTTCCCTTGCTATACTTGGTCGGCACCGACGGACGGAGAAAGGACCTCGGCTGAAGGACGACCCCAGGCTTGGCCCGGAATTACCCGTGGAAGTTAGAGGGACTGGTGCACCAAACCAACTTCCATCCCCCACACTTCCAGGTCACGGTCTTGTCTCGGTGGTGAAAGCCATGTCACAAGCTTAGGCCTTCGATGGAGGCAAGTAGGTAAGGTAGCTACTGCTTACGGCTGGCAGATGACGACGATATACCTGAAAATCCAAGCCATGAGGGGAACTCTCCAGCATGTGAAGAGCCTGGTCATACCTGACATTTGGGAAACCATGATCTCTGGTTCCGGCTTACCATTGGCACACTGGCCCCTTGAGCTCATTCATTTCTGGCCACGCCACCCTTGGGCCACCAGGACTGGAAGTGCCAGACTTGCGCCGTTAGTCGGAGTGACGCTGGCTGGCTGGCAGCTCCCGAGGCCTCGGGGTGAATGAGGAAGTAGAATAAGTTCAGTAGATACGAGCAGCTTTAACCACCGGAGATATGGCAGCCGTAAGGGTATAAGTGATGGGAATCCCCCACGTTAAGGAGATTGTAAATCGTGGAGAGTCCAGAATCCAATCACTGAACTAGTTTCTTTTCCCTTCCGTTGACCCTGTCCCAAGCTGATTCTCGAGGGCGTTCGGTTGTTGGTCTACTGTGCGAAGGCGGCGGTATTGCTTCCGCTCGTCCAGCGAAGCTTCCTCCGCTTCCCCGTCATAGCTCCCTCCACGTCCGGTACGCCTGGGCTAAATTCAAACCACAGCGACTGCGAAAGCCGCCACTGGAGCCGAGCCCGTCTGAGATCCTCATTGCCGAGAACGGCCTTGCGAATGTTTGGGATCTTTCCAGCTAAGCCGCTAATCAAGTGACTCCCTCAATCGCCGATTTAAATACCCTGGGTGGGCAGAGCCGAGGGACGTAGTTATACTTCCGTATCTCCCCGTATTTTTGGGCCTTCCTGTGAACCTCCGAGATCGTCCCCGTCCTTTCTTTTAATTAAAAAAAATAATAAAGATCCCTTGAATCCGGATCGCTGGCGATTCACTCTTGATCTTTCCCTGCTCTTTTTACCTCTTTGATCAAGGTTATTCTTACTGCACGCGATCGCCTGGAAGCTCGTTCCACTGCATTGCCGGCTATAGCTCTTGTGAAAGAGCTTGTTACCAATTGACAGAGAAAACAATATCTCTGCGATCATAGCAATTGTGCACAATGTCCGCAAAAACTGCACAGGGCCGCAATGGCAAGAAGCCAGCCTCCCCGGCTGTGAACCTCATCGGTAAGCAAAGCTCCTTCTGGCGCATTGAGTGAGTACAGTACTAATTTGCGATTCAGCTGGTGGTGGTGCTGGTATGATGGAAGCGCTCGTGTGTCACCCTCTCGGTATGTGTGCAAATAGGTCAATTGCTGTCTTGAGTAAGAATCATGCTGACAATATATGCCAGACACCATCAAAGTTCGCATGCAGCTCTCCCGCCGGGCCCGCGCACCGGGTGTAAGTGAGCACCATATGTAAAGGATTGAGTCACAGCTAACAATGTGCTAGCTGAAACCCCGCGGGTTCGTCGCCACCGGTGCTGATATCGTGAGGAAGGAGACTGCCTTGGGTCTGTACAAGGGGTTGGGTGCCGTCCTTGGTGGTATCATCCCGAAGATGGCAATCCGGTTCACCTCCTACGAATCGTACAAGCAAATGCTCGCTGATAAGGAGACTGGTGCCGTGACCAGCAAAGCCACTTTCTTGGGTGAGTCGCATTCCATGACCAACGTCCAGTCATGCATAAGGAAGCTAACAGGACTGTTCCCGAACAGCTGGTCTGGCGGCTGGTGTGACCGAAGCCGTGGCGGTGGTCAATCCCATGGAGGTTGTTAAGATTCGCTTGCAAGCACAGCATCACAGTTTGGCGGACCCTCTCGATACCCCCAAGTACCGCAGCGCCCCGCATGCGCTTTTCACCGTGATCAAGGAAGAGGGGTTCAGCACCCTGTACCGCGGTGTCTCTCTAACTGCCCTTCGGCAAGGAACCAACCAAGCGGCCAACTTCACAGCCTACACCGAATTGAAGGCCTTCCTCCAGAGAGTTCAGCCAGAATACAGCAACACCCAGCTTCCTTCGTACCAAACAACTGTTATCGGTCTGATTTCTGGTGCTGTCGGACCTTTCTCCAATGCCCCGATCGACACGATCAAGACGAGACTGCAGAAGACCCGCGCTGAGCCCGGTCAATCAGCGGTATCACGCATCATGGTCATCGCGAAGGACATGTTCAAGCAAGAGGGTGCTCGCGCCTTCTACAAGGGTATCACGCCCCGTGTTATGAGAGTGGCGCCTGGTCAGGCCGTCACTTTCACCGTGTATGAGTTCCTGAAGGGCAAGTTGGAGAACTCCGGGTGGGCCTTCGTTGGTGGGAATTATGAAGAGTAAGCGGTTCCCATTGGAGGGAATGGCCGCTGTATGTTCTCGAAAGCATTTGATACCATTGAGCATGGTGGCGTTTTCGATCACTGAGTTATCAGTATTCTCCTGTTTATATGTTTGGGGGGCATTGGAGAGCCGCCGGGCGAGATCCACACGGAGTGGGTTGTATATATCATCATGTTTGTTTTCCTTATTTCTTTCCTATGTTAGCATACCTACGTTCTTGGATAGAGTCACACAAATCATTCAGAGAAGTTCATTGATTTCAGAGGGCGTAGTGAAAAGTAGTAGAAGTGAATAGATAAGAAGGGGGCCGATCGCCCTGGACAGCAGATGAGCCCCGCTAGACGCAAGACACACCGCTTCTGCCCTTCCCCTCCGACTGTCTCCCCGAAACAACCTTCCAGATAAACCCCTCGACTGCAGGAAGTAGACCCGGCCGATAGATTGCTGCATATTTCGAAACGGCCAGGAACTACTGCTGTACCTCTGTTCAAGATGCAGTCAGGAATCTCAGGTACATACTATCTACCTACCAATCTCATTCCCCTCTTCTTCCCCTTGTTCCTGACGATTACGACATCCCGCACCGAATCCCCTCGGACATGCCACCTTACAAACCCAAGTTACGCTCAAATTCAGCCATTCTTTTGCTAACTAAGTATGCACAATAGTCTCTGATGAGCTTCACGAAGCCTTCAGGAACTTCGTCTCCGACGAGTCCATTTTCTGTCTTCCCGTAACCATCAAGTCGGAAAGCCTGTCGCCCCTTTCCCCGGTTCCTTTCGCCTCTCCGAACGCCTTCTACCCGTCTCTTTCCCAGCTCTCGTCCGTCCTGGAACCCAAGACTCCCCTTTACCTCCTCATTCGTCGTCCCGAGGGCGGATCATCCTCCCTCGTCGCTTTGACCTACATTCCTTCCAATGCTGGTGTTCGCGCCAAGACTCTCTTCGCCGCAACCCGCGCCACCTTGGCCAGGGAACTGGGAACGGAGAAGTTCGCTTCGACTATCTTCGCTACGGATGAAGATGAAGTCATTGGTGAGGAGGCATGGAAGGAGCGCGATGCAGAGAAGAAGGGTACCGCGGGCGGTTTCCGACGGGAGGATCTGATGGGCGAGAAGGAGCGGGAGCTGGAGGCTGTGCGGAGAGCCGAAGAGGAGGCTCGCAGCGGCACTCCCAGCAGAGATATTGGCATCGGTGGCACGTTCAATAGGGCAAACCCATTCGGTGGTGCGTCTGTTAAGATGAACGTCGATGACGAGGTTAAGCAGGCCCTTGAAGGGTTACAGCAGGGTGGCCTGGTTCAGCTGGTACGTGTCTATCCAATGCACCTGGGGTTGTATCTTTCACTTGGGATTGCTCTAACTTCGGTTTGTCTAAATACAGGCCATTGATGTCCCGACGGAGGCGATCAAGGTTGCTGTCGTTGAGTCCGGAGTGGAGGCGAACTCCGTCCAGTCACACATCCCTTCGTCTTCTCCTCGGTACACACTTTACCACTACCCTGACTCTGACGTGGTGATCTTCATCTATACCTGCCCCTCGGGATCCTCGATCAAGGAGCGTATGCTGTACGCCAGCTCCCGGATGCATGCAATCACTATGGCCGGCGACCAGGGCCTGAAGATTTCAAAGAAGGTAAGAGCTGATTGCAAACGCTCGATTGATTGAAGAGTCTCCCTAACACAGCACGCAGATCGAGGCGTCCTCGCCCGACGAGATCACGGGCGAACGGCTGCATGAAGAAGTCCACCCGCCACAGGACAACGGACCGAGCCGGGGATTTGCAAGACCGAGACGGCCGGGTCGGTAAATCTCCGTGCGTGGGTAGATGACCCCGTAATTTCTTGTATATCCCGCTCTATGATCCGCGATAGTATATAGCCCCGGGCACCTGTGACCGAAACACCGCCGGTACCATTCTTTTCTCTCTTCTGTATCTGTAGCTGTCTCACTCTCAACAACCGTTTATATTCGCCCAAGCCGCCTCCAAAAGTCTGCAGAGCTCCCTAAAGCCAGGAGTAAACGATGCAGAGAGCAAGAAATTCCCGCCCAAGATCCCAAACGCGCAGGGCCAAAGGCGTGGCGAACAAGAAGGGACAACACGCAGCCAGCATCAATGATTTCGAAAACTTTTCTTTTGGTAGAATAAATCTGTCCTCGAACTTCCCAAGTTTATAATCTTCGGACAGCCGTCACGATCCTTCTCCAGTCGCGTGCACTCGAAGCAATAGAAGGCATCACTGATTCCCTCTCCACCACAAACGATGCACTTGTTCTGATAGTTTCCGAAAGAGCACTCGTCGCAGATCCGGACCAGGGTCGTGGGACGCACGTAGGAGTCGCACACGGGACATTTTCCGTCACACTTATCGCACAAGCGGCCGATAGAGATGCCGGGCTGCTTGCGGCACATAACGAGATCGGGATGATGGCGAGACATGGTGAGATTATTATGAGATTAGCAGTAACTTGGGGACGTCTTGAGTCTTTGAGTACGGTGGGCAACGCGAGATAGATTGGAGACGGAGAATATCAGGTCTCTGACTGAAGAAAGCTGCAGATTTTACGTGCAGTTGGCGCTTTGTAACAATGGAATGAAATATGTCAGCAGCGAGACAGTGGAAGGCAATCGAAGAACCTTGGGTTGGGAACACACAGAAGAGAGGCAGAGAGAGAGAGAGGGAAGATGGAACTGGAAGAAACGCTCTTTCGGGGGGGCGGTCCAATGGTCCGTGCACGGGACGTTGGAGTCCCGCCGCGCCGGGCATATCGCGATACCGACGAGGTTTGAAGAGAAGTGGCTGCAAATGAATACCCGGTGACTTCTGTCTTGTTGTTCGCGGAATGTTTTGATTCGAGTTGTTCGATACCAGTCTTCATACTTTCTAATTCAAAAGCAGTTTCATTTCTTACTCTAATTTATTCTCATTCGTTTCTTTCCTCACCACTTTCAGCTCCTCCCTGCCAGATATGACCGAAGGGTATATACATTATTTCGCCGCCTACCCCAAATACGTTTTCTATACGAGAAACATCCCTGCTAACGTGGGTCATTTGCATGAAAATATAGAACTCTCGCGTCGGCCGTTGCCCTCCCCGATCAGGACACCGTAATCCCGTCCCCAGAAGCAGGGCTAAAGCGGCGACAATCGTCAATTACGACGGACCCCGATTCGGAGAACAAACGCCGTCGTCTTAGCTCACAAACGGAACATCACGACGACGACAACACCCAGTCTATTCCAGATCGCAAACAGACCTCACCGGATGTAACAGAGCGGAAACCGCGCCGTGGCGCAGGACGGGATGAGGAGCGCAAACGCGGCCAACGACTATTCGGTGCTTTGCTGGGGACGCTTTCGCAAAGCTCGAGCTCGGCAGCCCAAAAGCGACGCGCGGATATTGAGCGACGACAACAGGATAAGTTGAAGTTGCAAGATGAGGAGTATGGGGAGCTGAAGAAGAAGAGGCGGGAGGAACGGGCGGTGATCCGGAAGAAGGAGCAGAGGTTCTACGAGGAGGAATCGGTGAGTTTTGAAATTCCCGTGTTCCCAGGATGACGATGATGATGACGATGATTTGCTGGCTTTCTGCTTTCTGCTTGTTTTATGTCGTGCAGGTATTGACGGATGTCTCAGATGCGCACACGCCACTCGAATATGGTTGCGATGGCTCATTTCCTCAAGACGAGGACGGAGCCGGTATTAGTATGTTTCCATCCTTACAGTTTTGTGGTGTTGTTGCTTGAGTTTGAGGGGTTCTGACTATTCTATCTGCAGTACTACAAGCCGTGGCAGTTGAGGTCGGAGGAGGAGGATATAATACAGGACCAAATCAAAGAGGCGGAAGCTACTGTCGCGAGAGAAGTGGCGGAGTTTGAAGCACGTTATTCGTCCCACGAAGGAGAGAACACCGAGCAGCAGCAGCAGGAGGAGAATAAACAGGAGGCTGGCCATGAAGAGGCTCAGGAACCAGCCTCGGTGTCCGAAACAGATGCCCTGGAGAACAAGAGTGTCGCTCAAGCGTCTTCGGTAACTCTGGGAGCTGAGACGACAGCCGATGGAGGCTCAGAAGAAGCCAAAGCCGAGACCACGCCTGCTAATGACAGCAACGTATCTACTAGTATGGACCATGACCGCACGGATATCCATCGACACGACGACGATGGCGGTGAAGTGGAGGAGGATCAGGAAGATACGGTAATCTATTAGCAGCAGAAGCGGTGACTCTCTCTCTTTTTCTCTTTTATCCAATTCCACCACATTTTATCACATTGAGTAGCAAAATCGCACTGCCGACTGGAGGTGAAGGCAAGTCTGTGCTTCCCCTTATGTACATTAGTGTCTGCATGAACCGAGGCATTTCGGCGGGAAGACGCGGCGAGCCCCGTTCGACTGGCTGAACACAAACAATTCGGCGGTCTCCAATCAACCTGGGCGAAACTACTGCCAGGGAAACAGGTTATTTGTATCGGAAATGCCATATTACTCGTGCCCAATGACTCCGTCGCCTCATTTCCTGTAGTTAGTCTCATATTAATCGATCAATAGCCCCGTTTGCACGTGACGACCAGCTGGCGGGGGTCTCCATAGGAGTGACCATTTATAGATCCTGGGAAAGTCGGTATAGCAGCATGCATCTTGCCTGAATTCTTTCTTTCATCTTTGATTGATCTTTCTGCAGTAGACATCCTTGTCAGTACTCATATACCACAGCTCCCATCATCCAACGTTGTTCCGATCATGACCGTGGACAAGATCGATGTAACCGGTGACCCGAGGGTCGAGCGCCGCTCGGCAAACGTCAATGGCAAGACATACGGTATGTAGGAGATGCAGCACATTTGATGCAATTCAGACCCAAGTTCCCTGCAGGCTCGATTATTTCTCAAATCATGCATCAACACTACTATAATCATGCATTCCAACTACCAATATATATTTACTATCCACTAGATATAGATTTACAAGCTGTAACATATCGCTGATATATATCGCAGGCTACCTCTACAGCGAGCCCGAATCGGGGGTTTATCGGGCGACAATCTTCCTCGTGCGTGATGCCGCCCCATGAATCAGGAGTGACCAGTGATATCTATCACAAAGATTACCTAAATTAAGCAGGTCTATCTAACTATTACCGGCTGTAACAGCTCCATGGCTTCCCCGACTTATCCATGGGATGGCGCTACCAGATCCCCATGTTGATTTCGATGGGTCTACGAGTCGTCGCGCCAGATTGTCTAGGATACGGCAGAACAGTATGTGCCCATCCCATTGTCAAAACAGACAAGAATCAACATCTGATAAAAGAAACAGGACGCACCTGAAGAGATAGAGCTATATTCGCACAAAAGCTGCGCCAATGACATCAAAGAACTCGCAATCCAACTAGAAGCACCGGAGATCATCCTTGGCGGACATGACTGGTAAGTACTCCATTTTATTCCACCCGTAATTCTACCATATGCCCTACCCAGTAGAAAGTGGCCTAACTAACCATCAAAACGAACAGGGGCGCCGCCCTCGCCTACCGCGTCGCGCTCTGGCACCCCGAGCTCGTAACGCACATCTTCACAGTCTGCGTGCCCTACGCAGCGCCGACACGAAAATACCTCGCGCTAGAAGACATGGTAGAGAACATCGCGCCGCATTTCGCGTATCAGCTGCAATTCCGCAGCGGGAATCTCGAAGACGTCATCTTCAGCAAGGAAGATATCGAAAAGTTCTTGTCGGCGCTGTATGGCGGTCGGACGGATGATCGGGATGTGGCATTTGATGCTGAGTATGGGGTGTTGTTGGATCGGATGGCGCTTGTTAGGCCGTCGCCCTTGTTGAGTGAGGTGGTTAGTTTATTACTCCCTTCATTTACTCAAAGAACCGTGATATGCTAATGTGGTTGGAATGCAGGAACTGGAATACTACGCGACTGAATTTTCGAGGAATGGGCTTCGAGGGCCGTGTATGTTTACCCCTAATATGACCCAATCCATGAAGAGAAGAGAACTAACACACGCATAGTAAATTGGTACCGCACACGGGAGATAAACTACGAAGAAGAACTCGCCATCCTGAACCAACGCATCACAGCCCCATTACTATTCATCCAAGCGCTGAAGGACTCCGCGCTGCCGCCTCATCTTGGCAAGGGCATGACAAGGACGGTCCCGCACTTGACGTATAAACAGGTGAATACGTCGCACTGGGCGCTGTGGCAGGAACCCGAGGAAGTAAATGAGATTATTGCGTGGTGGTTGAAGGAGGTGGTGTTTAAGAGTTTGAGGATGTCGAGGTTGTGAGTCTACTAAGTACTTGGTACTCAAGTGTACTTGTTTGTACGCATATGTTGATTGATTGGTTGTTGTACTTTTGGGTTTTGGGTTGATGTTCATGTCTTTTGGAATTTATCCGCTGGGCGGGTTTGGTTTGAGGTCTATCTATTTGGGATTGTTTTTGAAAAAAGGGATATCTGTTGATTGCTAAAGATGGACCAGACGAGTCTGTTCTACTACTATATTTTCATTCCGTAAATGACATGGAGTTGGGTATTGACAGTGATAGAATACCTCGCCGAGCAATTTCAATCAATGGCAGATACTATTAACAACCAAATAAATCTCTATAAACAGATGATATAGTCATGAGTACATATATAACAAAATCTTGCGAGTTCGTCAATCGGATAAGGCAGGCCACGAACTAGAAAATCAATTATCAACGACGTGAGTCTCGATATGACATCCGACCTTATCCCAACGATCAATAAACTCCTGACCCAAAGTAGCAGTAGTCACGATACCACAACGAGACACCTTTTTCACCTTCTCCTCATTCTCAAGGATCGTCATAGCCGCCTCTGCCAGACTCAACCCTGTGAACTCGTACATAGTACCCTGGTATCTCAGCTTGCCCAGCACGCGCTGGGGCTTAGGAGTGTCCTGGTCTGCAGTCGCGACGGCGCGGTACTCAACGTAGTCGTTGACGGAGTCCTCGAGACGAGGACCAGTACCCGGAGTATAGATGTATTTCCTGACAAGCGTCCGGATCGGAGGCACGAGTAGAGCCGTAACGGCGAACAGGAACGCATAGTGCCATAGGAATCCGGTGAAAGCGTTCCTGGCGCGGAGGAATTGTCTGAAGTAGAACCGGGGTCCGTAGAACTCTGGCATCAGGGTGCTGCTGCGGTGGACGGTGGTCATGTCTGCTAAGCCTGATGGAGAGGTGGTCAATATGCCCAAGTCACGGACGGATCGGATACCGAGTAGCCTCGCTAGTAACGGCTCGCGGGGGATATCCTTCGGAGGGGCCGATGCGGCCAGCGCAAAGGGAGTGGATATCTTGCGCATCTCGGAAGGTGGCACGTTTTCGAAGAAAGTGAGAACGGTGGAGAGTGTGCCGCCGCTTGCGCCGGAGGATCTGCGTGGAGTGGTGTTAGGCATTGTATGATCCGGGGGCCGGGGGCTATGTGGTCTCTCACTTGATATCGTGGATATCACCGGTGATTGATCTGGTGTGGCAGGACAGATCTTCGCGGACTCGCTTCACAGTAGCCCATGCGAGCAGATCTGCAGGTGCACTTTCTATGCCAACGCAAGGGATGATCTGATTTGAGAGTGAGAATGTCATCGTACTGCGGTGTCATGAGGGGAATACATACGACAGCACCGTTTGCCTTAGCAGTTTCGTGGTATTCTCCGATGATCTCCTTGACCCAGTGTGTCTCTCCGGTACTGCATCGGTTAGCTACACGTTGATGAGCTCATTCCAGGGCGGCAAACTGACGCATCGACATAGTGAGTTCCGTTGCTGGCGCAAGCTTCAATCACGGGCGTAGAGTATAAACAGTAGGGACCCACGCAGTTGATGATAACTCGCGTCTTTTGAACCAGGGGGTGCAACTCCTCACGATTGAGTTGCACAGCGAGGAGGTCTACAAGCAAGTCAACGGTGTGCTCAGTCAATAGACATGTAGATTCACGGTATCAAGTACCTGGATCGGCACGATCAGGATTTACGTTCTTCAGCTCTTTGGCAATATTCTCCAGTTTGCTGAGAGAACGACCGGCCAGAGCCCACCGGAGGTTGGTGGGAAAGTTCTTGACAATATGATCAACACAGAACCGTCCTGTATAGCCAGTGGGCCCTAGGACGACAAGATCATATTGCTTGTTGGACTCCATTTGTTCACGAGGCTTTGTCGATTAACGATATACGAAGCAGACGCTGGATAGCAGACACAGCTAGAATACAGCCACTATGCAAATTATTTGACTGCCACGGATGAATCTAAGGGGGACGCCTGGATGCCAACCAGGCATGACGGCTTGCTGAACAGCGGTCCTGGGCTAACCCGATGTGAAGAAACCTCCGATGAAGAGGACCGAGGCATGTGGTTATGTTTAAATGCAGTAATGATATGAGGGGACATTGTATGGTTCATCGGTGCCATCTCTAGCATCTGAAAGGTTATCTCCTCGCTTCTGTTCAGTAATCAAAATCAAGCAAGGGTCCTAATGAAGCTATAGTTATGATCCCTGTTGCTACCCTCAAGGTGACTATTGCTGACTAGTGGCAAAGTGGCTAGTGAACTATAAGTAGTTAGTTGTGTTATGCTGTGTTTCATTACATAATCTTCCGGTTGTGCACACATGTGCGTGGGGGCTACTGGTTCGAGATAGATGCGCACAGTACGGCTGAAAATAATGAACTTGGATAAGACCTTGAAAGTAGATAACTTGATGCAAATCACAAAACTCTCTATATATCGAATCCCATAATTCAGAAAGTAGAATAAAAGCATGCTGTCCCTGTAGTAGCCCAGGTGCGAACATCATAGGGAGCATCTGCATTTGAAGGGGTGCACGTGACCAAAGTTCCAGCCCTAAGCGAGCCCGCCCACAACCATTCCCGCCCGAGTAGAAAGCCTCAGTCTTGATTTCGTCTTACCGCACTGTATCCATCTTCGACCTCAACAGCCGCACAGAGAGACAAGATGACGAAGCGCACCAAGAGTATGTGCCCCCTTTTTGAACCTCTAGACAAGGACCGATAGGTTTTTGAATTAATGAACGAATTGTGAGACTAATCATCATTGCAGAGGTCGGTATCACGGGTAAATATGGTACCAGGTATGCAGCCACGCTTTTCTACCACGAAGTTTTGAAATCGGGATGAAGTCGATCGCGTTCTCTTTCCGGGCAATCGAAGACGACAAATCCGACCTCGAATTTCACGATACAGAAGGACCGATATTGACGATGGTTTGATAACAGATACGGTGCCTCCCTGCGTAAGCAGGTGAAGAAGATGGAAGTGTCCCAGCACGCCCGTTACATCTGCACCTTCTGCGGAAAGAACACCGTCAAGCGCAAGGCTGTTGGCATCTGGGAGTGCAAGGGCTGCAACAAGACTGTTGCCGGTGGTGCCTACACTGTCTCGTAAGTACCAACTCTGCTGCTGCTGCTTCCGATAAGCTGTGTCCTGGGCCCAGTGCAGTCCCCATCGACTTGGACAGGGGGGCTCAGGGAGCAGAAGTGACATGGATGCTAATCGCTTGACTGTGTTACAGTACCCCCGCCGCCGCTGCTACCCGCTCCACCATCCGTCGTCTCAGAGAAATCGCGGAGGTTTAAATGTGATAATGGGATTACCTTTTCTATTACGTTTAAATTAAAAAATGAGAAAATGAGATCTGGAGAATTTCAATGAGCGAATGTCTCTTTCCACGAAACCCCGCTAGTTCGATGTTGGTAGCGCCAACAGTTGTCGTTCAATCACAAGATTTTCTACTTCACCAATAGATTTAATTACCATCGGTGATTCCAGACACTTTACTCAGTTCCATCGAACCAATTAGTCGATCCACGGGATTCATCGGATGGACCTTTTCGTACTACCACTGTTGTTTTTGCACTTGGGAACATCGGCAACAACTTGTGATTTCACCATCTGATGGGCTCGTTTGTGACAGCATGTGAGTATCTCAACAGAGGGGGTGTCGGGTTGTCGATGGATGTCCACTCGATAATTTTGAGTTGAGAGTGTGTAGGGAGACATCGCCAACCACCGCATTTTCGCAAGGATGTAAAGGAAGCGCCCCCCTCGTGCAGTTCATCGACATGCATGCATACTATGAAAATGTGCCAAATGTGGTCTTTCTTTCGTTTGATCACTCATTTAGAGTTCTATCCGTAGCTTGCTCGCACAGATTGCTCAAGACGGTCGCAAACCTTAAGAAATGCGTTTACTACGTATTCTGTTCCTTTTCGTTTGTTAATCTCGTTTTTTTCAGCCTACTACTAGGGATGGACCGTTGTGTCAGCTAAATATATCAAGTGCACTAATCGATCGTCATATTTTAGGCAGATAAAAAAGGGTCATTCGAGAGTTAAGACTCATGGAGAGAGGGAGGAGGGATCAGGGTCACACCGACCCGTGGACTTTCCCACTAGCTTTTCGAGAGGAGAGAAAAGACAGAAAGGTAACTAACTAAATAACTAACTCCCTCTTAAAGCAGAGAAAGGAAAGGCGGCTTGCTGAGAGAAATGCAAAGGTACTCAGCTGGTGCTGCAAGGGCAAGGCATTTTTGCTCATTCATCATTCAGAAAAGAGAGCAGCGGGTGACTAAGGCCAGGCGACGATAATCAATGCATGGGATTGGCTGAACCATCGCCGGTCACGTTGGAGGCCAGACTGCATTGCGTTAGGCTGGATTTCAGTGTCCACCTTCAAAAGGCCGGTTGCTTTCTCCCCACATCACTCGACCTGCTCTCTCTCCCCTTCTCCTTCCCACTCCCTCTGCCTTCCTGTCCCTTCTGCCGGTTGCTCTTCATGCCTTCTCTCAGCGTCTCTGCAGACAATTGTGGCACATCACCTTCTGTTAATGTCCGACACCTGTATTGTGTGCTTAGGAGACCTTGGCGAAAGCGCCAGCGATCCTCTTGCCGTCGCCGCCGGGGCCGCGCCAAGACTTGACCTCGGGGCAGAGGGCAAGTCGGCGGATGCCTCTCTCAACCTTCCAGGCGTAGATGGCACGGAGGACTCGGGTCAGATCGCTCAGCTTCTCCCTTGTGGTCATATCCTGCACAATAACTGTTTGAAACCCTGGGTGGAGCGAGCCAACAGCTGTCCGATATGTCGTCGGAGTTTCAACATCGTCGAATTAAGTGACCGCCCTGGTGGTAAGTACTTGATAGTCCCCCTCTTTATCTATTGATTCACCTACATCAATCATGGGTGGTTTCTACTTGATTGTCCATCAAATGTATCTCAGTTTACTGATCTTTGGTATCTTTTGCAGGCCCCGTCACATCCTCCTATGCCGTACAGGATCGAGTCCAGCAAGCAGAAGTCGACCCCTCGATGATAATCGAATATATCGACGATGACTTTGCCGATTTTCAACCTTGTCCCATCTGTGGGGATGCAGACAATGAAGAGCTGCTTCTCCTTTGTGATGGCTGCGAAGTACCCTCTCACACATATTGTGTTGGCCTCGATTCCGTCCCGACGGGCCCCTGGTACTGCGCACGGTGTGTGGCGCAACGTCGCCTTGGGCGGTCTCCTGAGACTGCCGATTGGTCTTCGCAGACACCAGACCGGCGTGGTCGTCGCACAAGAGCACAGCGACGCAGAATGCAGAGCAGGAACCAGCTCAACTCCCTGCACTGGGCTCGTGTGTGGCAATCGGTCTGGGATCACCTCAATCTTGACTTGGACTTTCCGTTCGATGATGACATGGCTGCGGAGCGCGCTCGACAAGAGCAACGCCGGGAAGAAGCCCATCAACGTGATTTCCGAGCGTGGCAACGTCGCTTTGAGGTTGCGGAACAACAAGGCGGTGGTAATCGGTTCCGAGACACGGCCGCTCTCCTGGATATAGAGGCGCCTCGCCCTTCGCGGCCCCGCGTTCCGCGCGAGCCCACCCCAGAGCCCGAGTCTCTCGAAGAGATGAGGGCCTGGAATGCTTTCGAGCGAGCCCGCGAAATCGAGAACGATCCAAGCGGGGCGAGAAAGCGGAGAGAGCCTACATTCTCGCCCTCTCCTGAGCCTACCGAACCTGAACGCAAGCTGAAGCGGCCCCGGACACGGAGGGCCGAAGACCTGGCAGCTCGGGCGATGCAGAATGGCGAGTCATCGAGAGCTGCCAGTGCGCAAGTCTCTGCTCGGATCAATGCTGACAGTTCGAGCGAACCGAGTTTCCTTCAGTCCCTTCTCAAGGAAGTGGAGGAGTCGTCCAACCCGAACGGAGTCATCTCCCATGGCGCTTCGGGTCAATCTTCTATTGCCCCCACTGATCACACGACCCCTGGCCCCTCCTCTCCTTCCATCTCGCCTGCCCCATCAAATCACTCTTCCCCGCGTCTGTCTTCCGTCACACCGCCTCCAACCCTCCGAAGCAGGCCCATGTCTCCACTACAACTGGGTTCACCAGCAGATCCGTCCTCTCCACCCTTCTCGCCAGATGTGTCGCCGGTTGGTTCTGCTCGCAGTGCCCAAGACGATCACTCGTCACAAGTTCCCACTCGCCGCCCGAATCGTCGGATACCTCGCTCGGCCACTCGATCAGCAGCTATCCGGTCAGACGACAGCTCGCCCAGTCGCCCAGGCTTATCCCTCAAAGTCAAGTCTGACATCCAGAAGTTAGTCGGGTCATCGCTGAAGCCTTACTATCGTTCGAAGACCATCACGAAAGAGCAATACACGGAAATCAATCGAAATATATCTCGGAAGCTTTACGAGCGTGCGGGCGACGTCGAAACGCTCGAGATCGGGGCCAAAGCCACGCTGGCTACGGTGGCCAAGGAAGAAGTGGAGAAGGCCGTGGATGCGTTGAAGCAACGCAACGATCTTAATGACTCTGTTGATGAAAGCTCTTGATACTTGAATAGCGTCTTGCATTTCCCGGCGTTTTGCAGCGGTTAATCTGGTTATTGTGGAGGACAGGAGAGCCCGGCGTTTGTTTTTAACGGACAACTCCCGGAACTCGCACGGGAGGGTTTGGATACCCATGGAGGAATATACTAGCTGGGTGGGTGGCGTATACTGTCCACCGCATACTGTAGCATTGTCTTGCATTTATTATATACCTGACTGAGATACTACGAATGTCATTTTGCTGGCCATCCCAGACGGCCAGCGCTGGGCAGTACACGATCCCTGCGACGGAGCACAGACACAACACAAAAGCTGGAAAACCGCTCTTTTCTCACCGCTTCAATTCCAACAAGAAACAAAGCCCAACTTTTGATCCTACAACCCAAACATGAGACCACCTGGCACCACCTGCTGCATATTCCACTTAATCTGTAACACACCCACACTGCACATAATCAGGGAGTAAATCAGGACGGAGTACTATAGATAGTCACCGCCAATTGCAACCGACCAGGCTTGAGGACTACTGACTGATCACATCACATCACACCATCCTCTGTCCCACTGACTCTCTCTCTCTATTTCTCGCTTAAGTATCACGGGCAGCCGGGTATGCACTCGAAGTCCTGCATGCACGGGTTCCCAACCACCACAGATGCACTGAGTCGCCGGAGTACCTACCTACCGATCTATTTTGAGTATTCTGCTGTAGAAAAGCACTGTAAATAGATATGCTAGCTAGCTACTTCCCTAGTTACGTACCGGTTCGCATGATCTGGAAATGCTTTAGCGATGTACTTTCTTACTACCTATTAGTAGCTAGCTAGCTATCTAGGTATCATTGCATGCATACATGCATGCTACGGACACTGAGTGTTGGTTCTTTTTAACTTTGGCTTCATGATATACATAGTAGTACGTTACTACACCCATACATACAACTACTTACATACAAGCTAAAAAGAGGGGAAAAATAATTAGTTACCCGTAGGCAACAACACAGCTACTACAGCTATAGTACTCCGTAGTAGTTAGCTATTCTCAAAAACTAGTAGTTAAGTAATGGTAAGAGAAAAAAAGAAAAAGATAAGCGACACCTCTGGGACTCGAACCCAGGCGGGCGAACCCACAGGCTAATCAGCTAGTACGGTAAGGTAGTAGCAGGCCTGCGCCTTAAACCACTCGGCCAAAGTGTCTGATTGGTTATTTTATTCCCCAGTCATAACGACTCATATACTGCCCAATCTACGATATGGTCGCTCGCTCCCTACCATGTAGTATTCAGTACTGTTCAGGATCCACAGGCCCCTCCCTGTCCCTCTCTTTGTTACCGTGGTTTCGGACATTGGCATTATTATTCAACAAGTAACTAACTTGTTTAGGTTGTGCTCTTTGTCAAATAAACTACGGTTGATAAGAGTTTTATTGTTCCCTTCTATGTGTCTGTGTGTGGTGGATCGGATCAATCTCATGCTCGAGTCAGTAGTAAGTAGTAGTTTTATTTTAGTAGGCGGTGTAGTCATCCACCGGCGGCTCGTTGTCCGATTACGTTATCTCGTCGTTCTTTTACTGGTACTTACTGTATCCAGTAGTTGCGGCTGTTTGCGC
Source organism: Aspergillus brasiliensis CBS 101740 (assembly GCF_001889945.1). Taxonomy (NCBI): domain Eukaryota; kingdom Fungi; phylum Ascomycota; class Eurotiomycetes; order Eurotiales; family Aspergillaceae; genus Aspergillus; species Aspergillus brasiliensis. The sequence goes on from NW_027137458.1 coordinate 380,953, forward strand.
TGCTGTTAACGCGGTCCTCGTCATGGGCAAGTTCTTCCTGTGGGTAATCTTTGGAAAATTAAACTTTTTTGTTTTGTTTGCCAAACTATTCTGCCCTGGAATTTATTCTCCGGGATGAGCTGTGTGCTTCTGTCTAGCTACCTAGCTTGCTAGTAGTAGACTAGATAGTAGCAGGTGAGGGTTAGAGACTTCACTGCTGCAGAGCTGTCACATTATCTGTCTCGTCTCTCTAATTTTGCAGCCTTGCAGGATTCAGTCACCCATCCGACAAGGGTCTAGATGTGTGAAGAATGAAGAGGGAAGAAAAGAATTTATGGAGCCCACAGCTATAATCTATGGAACCCCTATCTTTTTCTTCCCATGGTCCCACTCACTGAAACCTGCAACACCATTCAAGCCACACGGCCACAAAGTCAGCCTCCCTATCTTCAAGTTGATTAGTTCTGGCGATGGCGTTATGACTCGCCGGGGTTTAGCACCTGGAGAATTAACCGCATCAGGTATGGTTTCGGCTTGTCGGTCTTAGGAAATGTGCCGCCGTTCCTGGTTCGTATCTCAGCGTGTTGGCCAGTGGATGACGAATCACTGCACGAGTGCAGACGTGCAGATAGATCCAACAGCGGATTGCGTGATATGGTAGACCGATTGCTGTAACTACCACGTGCTGCTATTTGCTGACATATCACTACAGTCTGGCACAGACACCTGAAACCAACTGATCTCGTCGTCAACGGTAAGCCCGCGTATGTCATGAGGACGAAGTGTCGAGAAATGTCGAGATAGGCAACGCCAAGCCCATCGGGTAGAAGTGGGCACTGGATCCAGTGCTGATATCTAACCTTCTTTACGAATCATTCGGGGATTCGGAACCACCGACGCGCGAGCTGGTGCCCACTTGGCCGCATAGAGAGAAGAGTTTGCATCCCATGGCGCCCCTAACCCGTTAGTGTTGTCTGAGGGACCTGTTGTGCAGCCGGGGAAGCGCATTATTCAGGACGCTTGCACTATACCTGACATGCAAACAGTGTGCTCCCCAATGAGGATCCTGTGAACACCGAAGACCCTGGTCATTTTTCGGATATAACGGCTCGAAGTTAAGTCTAGGCAGGATGACATTGCCCTAACGTAAACCCAAGATCCCATCGGAGGTCAGTCGGGGATCTGTAGGAAGGTGGGTAATTTGATCCTTGGACCTTGGGATGTTTATGGTCAATATGGGCTGGTCCATAGAGTGGGGTCTCTCGCTGGAGATATTCCGTCTGGCCTTAACCCCGTCGGCTTTTCCATGAACAAGACCGGGCTTTGATTAATCATTTCTTCGCATCTTGGCCTGAAGAGGTCCACTCATTGAAGAGGCGTTGATGTCTTTATAATATGGCCCTAGTTCCCCAGCAGGCATCTTCCTGCGTATCCTCTTCCCCAGTCCCTCTAGAAGTTTCGATTGGTCTGTGGAGATAGTATTGTATACTATATCTGTCTCCATCTTGGGCCCCCTCCACAATCAAAATCGGTCTTTCATTCTTCGCAAACTTTCCCATAGCGCCTGAGTGAGCGCGGACACATAATATGAGTGACACACAGCATACTTCCGGTGCTGCAGCACCGGAAGCGAACTTCGCACCCTCGCACCTCAACACAACTCACGAAGCGCACTTGCGATCCTCCGACTCGACCCTCAAATCGGAATCTGTCAGTGCATCCGGCGACCCAGAGAAAAGCCCCGAAGACCTCACCGATAAGGAGTTGGAGCAAGATGGATATGATGTCGAGGCCGGCGTGCCTCAACCAGAATTGGAAAAGGCAACGGAGAAGCAAAAGGATCCCAACTTGGTGGATTGGGATGGTCCAGACGACCCCGAAAACCCCCAGAACATGCCCCGTTGGCGCAAGTGGCTGATTACTATGTCACTGTCATTCATGACGACATGGATCACGTTCGCCAGTAGTGTCTTCTCGACCGCAACCCTTGTGACTGCCAAGGAATTCAACGTCTCGTCGGAGGTCATGATTCTGGCAACCAGTCTGGTGGTGTTTGGATTTGCAGTTGGACCGTTGTTCTGGTCTCCCCTGTCGGAGCTGTATGGACGTAGGATTCCATTGTTCTCTGGCTACGCCATCTTCGCCATCTTCCAGATTCCCGTTGCAGTGGCTAAGAACGTGGAGACCATCTTGGTCTGCCGATTCTTGATTGGTATTTTTGGCTGCTCGCCCCTGGCGGTGGTCGGTGGTGCTATGGCCGACTTTTGGGATCCCGTTGATCGAGCGGTTGCTATTGCAGCCTTCTCCAGTGCGACCTTCATCGGACCCGTGCTTGGTAAGTAGATGCCCAGAGTGGGACAAGTTAGCATGCTGGGAAGGTTCATTTGCTAACATGTCTGATTCAGGTCCTATTGTCGGAGGCTACCTCACTGACTCGTACCTCGGCTGGCGCTGGACAGCTTGGATCACCTTGATCGCGTCGGGATCTTTTGGCTTGCTGGCCTTCATTATTGTTCCCGAAACCTATGCGCCGTTGATCCTCCAGAAACGCGCCGCCCGTCTTCGCCGAGAGACCGGCAACGAGGCCCTGCACTCCCTTTTGGATCATTCTCGCCCTACCATGAACGACATCGTGACCAAGTATCTCCTGCGGCCGGTGATGATGCTTTTCCTCGAACCCATTCTGCTTCTCATTACCCTGTACTTAGCGCTGGTGTACGGCATTCTGTATCTGTTCTTCGAAGCCTACCCCGTCTCATTTGAGGAAGTGCGCGGGTGGACGAACGCGGGTATCGCCGGGCTGCCCTTTATTGGTATCTTGGTGGGCGTGCTCTGCGGAGTGGCGTTGATTATTTGGCAGACGAAGACGCGCTTCGCCCGCAAGCTGGCCAAGCACGGCCGCGTGGTGCCGGAAGAGCGTCTCATTCCGATGATGGTGGCGTCGGTCCTGCTGCCCGCGGGTCTGTTCTGGTTCGGCTGGACCTCGCATCCCAGTACCTCCTGGGGCGCGCAGGTGGTGGCTGGTGTGCCCATCGGCATGGGAATCCTGGTGATTTTCATGCAGGGACTCAACTACATCATTGACGTGTACTTGATGTTTGCCAACTCCGCCATTGCGGCCAACACCTTGGTGCGGAGCAGCCTGGGAGGTGCCTTCCCACTCTTTGCCACGCAAATGTATAACAAGCTGGGCGTGGACTGGGCCTCCAGTCTGCTCGGTTTCATCACTGTCGCCATGATTCCCATTCCCGTCCTCTTCTTCTTCTATGGCAAGAAGCTTCGGGCGATGAGCCGGTTCAGCCCCAAGCTGTAACTGGAAGAAGAAAAGAAGGTCGGAAAGGGGATCAAAATTCGCATCTTCTCTCATGGATTTCTCTCTTCATTTTCATGCATCAGCATCATGGCGTTTTTCCAGCGGATATAGAATTTGGGATGATAATGTTTAGTATTGATTGAGGTAATGTGGCATGTGGGGATATAGATAGCGATTGCATTTGCATGTGCAGGTATACTCCATACAGTCAGTATATATAAAATATGAAATAATATGATGATAGTGATGATAGTGATGATTGCAAATTTTGGAATAGTATAGATTATTCTTAATGTAATCCTTTGGTGGTGAAATCCGGAAAGTTCCCTGCCGAGCCAGTCTGTTAATAGTACTTAGTAGTACTTCCATTGGCCAATGTTCCCTCCAGACCGATTGGGAAGCGTGCAGATAACTGAAGTCGTAGTCTGGGAATAAGTCAAGTCACCAACTGGCTGGAAAAAGTAGAAGACATCCATCCTATTTCTTCATCCAAGCAAGCAATCTTGTTGAGAAGTTTCCTACTGCGTACTGATAAGTAGATAATTATTGACTATATTGTGGACAGTCCCTGAAACAGGCCAAAAGCAAAGGAGTCGCGCGACGCGTCCCGAAAGTGGAGGCGGTGGAAAGGCGGTGATTTTCTTGTGGCTCTTTTGGGACTCGCCGGTCGGACTTCTGTGCTTTGCTTTGCTTTGCTCTGCTCTGCTCGGCCTGTCAGTCACTCACTGCTCACTCACTACTCTCTCCTCCTCCAAGTCCACCGTCTATCGGTTCTCTTCTCCCCCCCAATTTCTCCTCCCACGTGCAGCTTCCATTTCTCCCTCCACCCCCTTTTCGACACACAGCTTTCACCGTCTTAGTCTCTCCATCCATCTCTTCGTCTACTTCTCCCCCTCCGGTACCGCGCATGGTGTGTTGAAGCTCGTTCCCTCCCTCCTCGGCTTCCCCGCGCTTTGTCCACGATGCCCGCGCGCACTCGTCAGGGCCCCTCCGTCGCCTCGGAGGCCGTGGACCCGGAAGATACCTCTGCGGGCCTTCGCCGTCTCAAGTTCAATGAACCGCTGTCCTGGCGCGTCGGACGGTCCGCCATTCCCATCGCCGATCTGCTGCAACGCTTGCAGACCCTGGCGCAGGAGCTCCGCCGACTGGAGCAGGAGGAGATCGATAAGGACTCGCTGAAAAAGGTTTCGCAGGAGCTCGCGTCCGCTCATCTCCTGGCGCACAAGGATCGGGGCGTGAGGGCGTGGGCAGCTTGCTGTATCGTCGATGTCTTGCGTCTCTGTGCGCCCGACGCGCCGTTTACGGGCAATCAACTGAAGGTGCGCGGCCAATTGCCAACCCCCTGAGAACGGTCGCACTCGACCTTTTCTCCATCCATCTCTCACCATTGATTGCGCGCGATGCTCGTGCTGACTGACAATTACTCGAAATGAAATAGGACATTTTTACCTGCATCGTCTCGTCCATCGTCCCCGCGCTGGGTGACCCGTCCAACTCCTACAATGCTCAGCATATCTACGTCTTGAACTCTCTTGCAGAGGTCAAGAGTATCGTATTGATGACAGATCTGGACCATCCCGATTCATTAATCATCCCTCTATTTACGAGCTGCTTCGACATCGTCTCGGGGTCCTCGAAAACGTCTACGGGAGAGGAGGTCGCCAAGAATGTCGAGTTTGACATGACGCGCCTGCTCGTGACGGTTATCGACGAGACGCCTGTTCTTGCCGCCGACGTGGTCGATGTCATAGTGGCGCAGTTTTTGCGCATCGACCCCCGTGCCATGGAGGTTCCGAACAAAAGAGGGAAGAAAGGCGATGCGCCGGTCGATGCCAAACAGGGAACGCTTCTCCTGAAGGATTACCCTCCCGCGTACAACATGGCCAAAGCCATCTGCCAAGCATGCCCGGAGCGGATGACGAGCCACATTAGTCAGTACTTCAACAACGTTATCATCGATGCGTCTGCGGAGGGTGTCAATGGATCCTCGAAGGGTGGCCATCGCAGGCCCAACCTGGACGACTCCGACGAGGAGGGAGAAGATATCAAGGAATTGAGCAAGGCGCATCGCCTCATCCGAGAACTGTGGAGAGCATGTCCCGAGGTATTGCAGAACGTAGTTCCACAACTCGAGGCGGAATTGTCAGCCGAGTCGCTGTCCCTGCGTCTCCTGGCGACCCAGACCATTGGTGATCTGACGGCAGGTATCGGGGTTGCTGGACCACCCCCTCCTCCGCCAATGGACCCTGCCGCTTATCCGCCAGTCGCTCTAGAGGAGTACGCCCAGACGATTCCTCAGCCTAGTGTTCTTCTCACGCCCTTCTCTCCGAAACCCTTCTCGCAGGCACACAGTTCCACCTATGAAAGCTTCCTGAGTCGCCGGCTGGACAAATCCGCCTCAGTAAGAGCTGCTTGGGTCACTGTTGTCGGCCGGATTCTGCTGACGTCTGCGGGCGGCTCTGGCTTGAGCGAGAGCGAAGAGCAGACGCTTATCAAACATATCGCCTCTATGCTTCGCGATGCGGACGAGAAGGTCCGGGTTGCCGCCGTCGATGCCATCAGCAACTTTGGCCTGACCCAGGTCGTGAACAAGTTGGGCGTCAGCGGAGGCTTTTCCACCCCCGATTCCGTCCTCTTCATTCTTGCCGAGCGGGTCAAGGATCGCAAGCCACAAGTTCGCGAGCACGCAACGAAAACATTGGCTCGAATCTGGGCCGTTGCAGTGGGTGAAATCGAGCAGGCGAACGAGCCAGCCGCCACCCTGCTCAAGGACGGACCCACTAAGATCTTTGATGCTTTCTTCACCAATGATCCTGACATTCATGTCTTGATCGATCGCGTCCTCTTTGAGATCCTGCTTCCGCTCAATTATCCTCCCGTCAAGAGCAAGCTGACGCGGAGTAGCTCGAGTCAGTCTCAGAAGCAGAAGGACTCCCAGGCCTCGGAAGGCGATGGGGAGATTGATGTTGACAAGATTCGGGCACGTCGCATACTCACCCTTTTAAAGAGCCTTGACGAGAAGGCGAAAAAGGTGTTCTTTGCAATGCAGGCCCGTCAAATTTCGATGAGGACAGCTATGACGGTCTATTTGCAGGCTTGCGAGGAGTACAATGTAAGTTACAAGGCAGTTCCTGTATACAATCGGTGCTAATGTGGTTTGCTTTAGGGTGGTGTCATGGAGAAGGATCAAGACCGGATCAAGGCTCAGCTGAGCAAGGTGATTGACACCTTGTCCAAACTTCTCCCTGATCCGTCGCGGACGTCTGCAGACCTTTGGAAATTCGCCAAGGTGCACGACCGGCGTGCGTACCAGCTGATCCGCTTCTCAATGGCGGCAGTCAGTGATTACCGGACCGTTATCAAAGCCATCAAAGAGTTGGCAAGGAGGTTGCAAGGATCTAACAATACGTCTCTGCTCGATACTCTCACGCCGCTCTTGTATCGCTCCAGCTCATTGGTTTTCAACCGCAGCCATATTCCAGCCATCATGAGTCTTTCAAGGACAGATGAGAATGGCTTGGCTAACCCTGCCCAGGAGATGCTGCGGGAGATATCGTCCCGTAATCCCGAGGTGCTGGAAGCGCAGGTTCAGGAAATGTGCAAAGATCTGGAGTCACAGACGCCCAGCTCCAGCACGAAGGATAGCGCTAGCACCGAAGAGATCCTCAAGGCATGCTCTGGTTTCGCTAAGAAGCTCCCATCAAAGCTTCCCAAGGAACGGAAATTCTTACAGTCCTTGGTGAGCTACGCGCTACACAGTCCGTCGCCTAGAGCGGCTAAACATGCCGTCTCTATCCTCATGGCTGTTGCCGATAAGAAGGAAATGTACGCCAAGGACCTTATCCAAAAATGCGTTTCCGACTGGGCTTACGGATCCGAACGCTTCCTCACCAAACTGGCTGCTTTGTCTCAGCTGAACCTTTTGGCTCCGCGGGAGGCGGATGACAACAGCGATGCTATCATCTCGATTGCGGTCAACAAGATTCTCCTGACCAACCGCTCTCCCCAGCCAGACGCTGGGTATGCGTGGTCTGATGTTGTGGACGATGAAACCGCGGCCAAGGAATGGGCTTTGAAGATCATTGTCAATCGCCTACGTGCGAAGGATGGCTCAGATGACGAGGATGACTTCCGTGCCCATGCCGGACCAGTTTATGATACGTTGAACAAACTCGTCGTGAACGACGGCGAATTGTCCAAGAAGAAGGATACACCCGCAACGCAGAAGTCGCGTCTACGTCTTTTGGCAGCCAGGTCACTACTGAAGCTCTGTGCGTCCCATGGACCTTGCGACCAGTTGCTTAGCCCGCGGGATTTCAACTCGATTGCTTTGGTCGCCCAGGACCCAGTTCTAGAGGTGAGAAGCGGATTTATCAGCCAGCTCAAGAAGAAGCTTGTACAGAAAACGCACTTGAGCTACCGTTGGTACACCGTCCCCTTCCTCCTTGCCTTTGAGCCTATCACCAGCTTGAAGGATAGCACACTTACCTGGCTGCGCTCGCGAGCTGCATTCTTCTCGCAACAGACCAACGGCAAAAGAAGCGACCAGCAGACGGTCATGGAGTCACTGTTCTCCCGTTTACTGTCCCTACTTACCTACCACCCCGACTATCCTCCAGCTGAAATGGATGAGTCCACTCGGGTAGCTGAACTCGTCGACTTCTCCCGCTACATTCTTTTCTATTTGCAGGCTGTGGCCAATGAGCACAACCTCTCGCTGATCTTCCACATCGCACAGCGTGTCAAGCAAACGCGAGACGGTATCACAAAGTCTAACGAAATGAGCACCCGTCTCCACACGCTATCCGACTTGGCCCAAGCGACCATTCGTCGCTTTGCGGACATTTACTCGCAACAGCGTAAATTCGGAGGCGCAGCTGGCGCCACCAACATCCTGCAGACCTACCCTGGCAAGATGGGAGTGCCGAGCTCGATCTTCGCCCCGATGAGTAGCCACCGGGAGGCCCAAGAGGTTGCGGATAAGAATTTCTTCCCGGAAGAAGGCGAAGACTTGCTGGATCGCATCGTGCGATCCGTTATGAGGACGAAGAGCGGATCCCACGGTTCAGCAAAGAAGAGAAAGCCCGAATCGGCTGAAGCAGGTGGGGACGCAAGCGCTACGAAGAAGGCGCGAAAAGACAAGGAGAAGAAGCCCGCTCGGCCGCGCAAGTCGTCCGGCTCCACGGGAACCACCAGGACTCCCAAGAAAAAGAAGAAGGACGACGACGGTTGGTCCTCGGATGAGGGGGCTACCAAGAAAGCTAGCACGGCAGCAAGGAGACGCAGTAGCAGAGGTGCATCCCGGAGAGTTAGCTACGCGGACCGGGACAGCGATGAAGATGATATGGAAATGGACGAGTGGGAGGAAGAGCAAGCCGACGAACCCGAGGAAGAAGAAGAAGAGGAGCAGGGCGGTGCCGAGAGCGACTCCGAGAAGGACGACGACAACGACAGCGTCGATCTTCCAGGCAAGGAGGCCGCCTTGGACGAGATCCTAAGCGACAGGGAAGACTCGCCTCTATCATCTCCGCCGCCTACATCCCCACAGAAACCCACGGAGCCTGCGCCTTCAAAACCGAGTGGCAAACGAACCTCGACTCTGCCAAATCGGCGATCCTCTCGAAGAGGATAAGAGGATCTGGATACCCTCTCGTAATTGTTTTGTTAGCTAGCATGTATGTATCAAAAACCAAGCGCGAAGTGAACATGTGATATTTGCAGCGTCAGTTTGAAACGATTTATCCTGTCTTCCAATTCTTCTGTCGGAGTGGTTGTCATCATCTTCTCCCTCTATCTATATTCTCTTATCACTTCAAATTTGTTCCCTACCGCACCTTTTAAGCAGCCAGTCCCTACTCAAGATCACCGATGCAGTCTGAACTGGACTGAATTGAACTTGAAATCGAATTGTGTATACCCATCTCTATCATCTTTTTCTTTTCTCGAATTTCAGTTTATTTCATTTCCATTTCTTATATCTTCATCCCCTCCCGCAAGCGGCTAGGATATATTTGTATGTATGTATCTATGTATGACTATCTATCTATCTCTCTATCTGCCAGTGCTCATATCTTTTTTTCTTTTTCTATATACTATCAATTTTACCAACGGAGTCCAGGTCAATGAGTGTATGTAAGTCAATCAATTAATTACTAGTCAATCAATCAACCTGAAAGACATCTATACTGCAACTGAAGAGACTGGAGCTTGGAGACACCCGTAGACTTATGTAGTTTGCCCACCTTTCATATCTAAGCAACTACTAAGTATTTATGTATATTATTCCACCTAGTAATCGTAGTACCATATCTACTTTAGATAAGTGGGCTGCAGGGCTAGGTCAGTGCTTCATTGAAAAAAAAGTAGTATAAGGAGTTCAAGTGTTCTGTTTCGTCTATAGAGGACGAGTCTGGGGCTAAATAAATACTTAGTATGGGAATGAGATCTTGAATGGCATGGCAGGCTAGGTAACTATGTGATGGGGCTCTTAAAACTACTACTTCAAATTGATGTAAGTAGGCAGGTAATGAAAGTAATTTGCTAACGGGAAAATATACGATGTAGTCGTTGTATCTTTCATGCGAATCGAATTACAATACCTACAATGACTTTGGTTATGCTTGGAGTGTTTTGTGCAGTATATCGCTGCCGATTGTATTTAGTGGTGGTAAGATTGCTAAGTCAATGGATGATTCTCTTCAACACTGCCAATAATAACAGCAGCAGCAGCAGCAGCAACAACAACAAAGAGGTCCCCTATTTACGCCGACCATGAGGTAGGTAGTTATGGTGAAATGACATGGTGTAGAGAAAGTTGAAAAAGGGTGAGTTATCCATCTCCCAAGGCATTTCTGATAGTAGACACATCCAAGATGGAGAAAGAAAAGACGAAAAGGGATAGAATGGATGGATGAAAAACCAAGAACAATCGCTCAGTCATGTACATACACACATCAATGATTTGAATCAGACAGTCAAGAGGATGATGCCAAAGGCGAGAGCAATGAGGAATGACAGGGAAGGAAAGAAGAAGAAGATAAAGATGTAAAGTGTACATTGATGCGGGTTAATGAGTGAAATAGAAACCCCCTGCTCCATCATTCAATCATTAATTACTATGATGCATTGCCCCCGGCCGCTGTTTTCGCAACTCGTTCTTCCACCCGCTCTTTGTGTTGGCGGTTCCGGAGATGTACTTCAAAATTGTCGACTGTCGTGCCAGGTCCTGGAGTATACAGCTTACCCGGACAGTCGTGGCAGCGAATGCGAGGGAGATACTGATATTTCAGCTTGTGACCGGGCTGACTGTTGGAGTTCGCTACCGGCAGCATGGTTTCCGTGTCAACAGCGGTGTAGCGCATGACCCCTTCGAAAGAGTCGTTGGGATAGGAGAGTTTTAAGCGTGCGAGTCCCGCTGCAAGCCAACTTGGCGGCGGGGGCTAGATTAAAATCATGTTAGTACGTGGCTGTCTGCGGCACTTCTTCGGTAGCCAGACATTGCGGCCCGTGTGGAGGTGACGAGATGGAAGTAATAGGTCGTTAGTTACTCACCCCGGGGACTCCTGGCTGAGGGGGATGAGGAGCATCTACGGCTCCGATCTGTTGGGCGGGAACTGGTCGTTGTCCGGGAGGAGGGACGCCGGGTACGCGGACTTCAGGTTGAGGAGCGGCGGGCGGAGCCATGGGGTTCGGGGTGGGAGTCTGAACTTGGGGGGTGCTCTGCTGCGAGGCTGGTTGCGCTGCCGGGGTTGCCAGGCCTTGTATTGACTGCAGGCCATGCGTGAGGAGTTGGCGGAATTTCTCCTTGGAGATCTTGAGCTTGACGAGCAGCTTATCCGGCTCTTCTACAACGCTCTCCTCGCGAAGTTCGCGCCTGCGACTTGCAGCTCTCGCCTCGTTATGTGGCTCGGGCGTGGCGGACTGGCCCAGGCTCGCTCGCAGTGCCGCATGTGCCGCGCTGGCAGCTCCTCTCATGCCCCTTGTACGTGCCGTTCCTTGAGCTAGGTGAGGCCCGATAGCAGGTGAGCCGGTGATTGACGATTCGTCACTGTCGGACTCCTCTGACTCCTCTCCGGTATCACGCAATCCGACGGCGGCGCGCCTGTGACGGCTCGAGCCCGAGCGCTTGTAAACATTGCTGTCCTCCAGGGACGCTGCGCAATTAGGTATGACTGTCGAGACGAGCATGGTCCGGATAGTACGTTGACGGTCCTTCAGGTCAGGCAGTGCGGGACCACCACGACGGTTGACAGACCGCTTCTGTCGGCGTTGATCTCGCGATATCGACACCTCGGTCCGCTCGAGCTCCGTTTCGTTCAATTCATACAGGTAGGGAGTGAACTCCTTGGCCGCTTGGAAAGGTCGGAAGGAAGAGGTCAGAGGGGTAGGGAGGAATGCGGTCTTCAGGTCAGGATCATCAATCGGGCGGCCATCGAAGGGGTGGGAGAGGATGTAGAGAGATTTGGTGAAAAGTTGTGATTGTTCGCGAATCGAGTGCGCAATCGCGGTCGTAAACTCGCCGGAAAGAGACAGGTCGTCGGTCATACGCGCAGCAAACTCCTCAGGGGAGTTATGAGGATCATTGATGTCCCATTCGAACTGGTCAATCAGAGTATGTTGGCCAATTGTGATGTTCAGCTTCACTAGGATGCGCATCTCATCATTCTTGTAAGCGCTGTAGGGAAGGTGAGGATCCAGGGGCTCTTCTTCCATGAAGATCTGAGGGTAATAATCGCAGAGCTGCTCCTGGATGGTTGAAGAGATCATTCGTATCAGCGGCGCACACGACTCCATAGGGATCTGTAGATCCTCTACTAGCTTTTCTGCGAACAGGTCGGGGGAGATCACGCGATCATGCAGATTCCATGTGAAAGTATCGCGGATCTTGATCTTTTCCCAGTCGATATCCAAGCGAATTGGCACCAAATCTTCAACTTGCTCATTCTGCGTCTTCAGGTCCTTGCGGGAGATTCGGAGTTCCCTCGTTCGCCGGTTCCCGGGACGACGTCGATTCGCCGGATATAATAGCTGGGGATGTTGATTGCGCGAGTCGGTACGCTGATTGCCGAAGCCTTCGTAACCAACGCCATAGAGAGCTGCTGGGTTCATGTGGTTCTCGCGCCGTACTGCCAGAAAATAATCGCGCTCGGCGCGTTTCTGATGCAAAAGTTCTTGGCTAGGGTTTTGCCATGCTGTCAGGGCAGAATGGTGGAACTCCCGGTTGACATAGTCTTCGAGGAGAATCTTATCCGCAGGTGTCTCACGTACACGCACGGGAAGGCCTTCTGTCGCTAGAGATGAGTTGATCACAGAGCCATCCCGGGATCGTTTCTTGCTTGACGCGGATCCGTTGGCACTGTTTGCCTGAGACGCGGGCGAAGGATTGCCATTCGACGCGTCATGAGCGGCTTCGGTAGAGCCGAAAGACACTCCTGATGCAGCGAGAACAGCTTTCGCATTCTGCTTTCCCTCGGCAATCGCATCAGATCCGCCCGGGCCGTGTCCGGCGGAAGAGTCGGACGCGACGGCACCATAATCCCCGCTTATGTTAGACATCCCTGAACCAATCTGTACTTCGTCCGCCGGGGCGTCAACTGGGAACTGTCCAGGTTGAGAGAGATCGGGAGAGGGCATGCTGGGGATAGCTAGATTGGTGTGTTCCGCGGCCGTCCTTAGCGTGTCGGGCGAGGCAAAACAGACGTCACTTGCACGAATAGATGGAGAGGTGAAGAGGCACTATGTGAGCGGCGAGGATGGACAACTGAAAATGGACGGGTACTCAGTCACGGCAGCATCCTTGAGAAAGGACTGTAAGATCGGACGCATCCAAGTCAGCTAGCTGTATGAGAGAGTGCCAGGTGCATAAAAGTCAATGGTAGTGGCGACGCGACGGCGTACCGGGCGGAGGCGCGATACGTCGTCGGAGGTGCGCAACGGACGAGCATGTCGCAAAGCTACTCCCAGGTGAGTCGCATCAACCGAGTCCTGACTAGAGATTGCTCCGACAACAAAGGCCGCACGGCCGCGCGGAGCATCAACAGCGAAGAGGGCAATGGATGACGAGCTGGGGGGGGGAGAGAGAGGAAGCAAAAAAGGCATACCACCCAACCAACGGAAGGGAAGGAAGGGAATGCGAGACGAATAGGGACGCGACCGAGCAAGAATAAAGAAAACGCGACAAATCAACAAAAAATGATACTAACCAAGAAGGAAGGGACAATAATATCCGTAATCCGAGCAGGGCGACTCGGGATGGCTGGTTCCAGGGCAAGACGAAGGCAGATGTGGATGGGTCTGCGTGCCGGTCTGGGTCTTTCTTTTGCCTTCACAAGTGAGGAAACGGACGAGAAACGGCTAATCAGCTGACGTCGCTCCGGGGGGATCTGGCCGGTATTCGATCAACCTCCAGCTCCAGATTCTTTAATTTCTGGTCCCGAGCTCCCCTGATTCGATCTCCAGATAAGATGTTAGACGCGGTCCAATCGTTGGATCGCACAAGAACGTGGGGTGGTTTGGGTGGTTTTCCCCCCGACTTCTTAGTAGTGGCTTTTTTGGCGGGCTTTTTCTTTGCGGCGGGAGGGAAAGGAGAAGGAAAGAGGAGGAAGAAGGGGAAACGAGCGCGAGAAAAAGGTCGAACTGAGAGTAACAGGCGCTCTTCTGCGCTGCCCGGCCCGTTACAAGTCTGGTCTGCTCGGGTTCCGTTGTGTGAGGGCAGAATGGCTAGGGGAAAGGGGGTGTCGGGCTGGTGCCAGCAGCACCAGGAGAATCTCCTGCCATCAGCAACTGGTTCGCAGGCTTTTAGGGACTCTCATGAAGCCATTCCAGGTCCATTCTCCTACTGCTCTGCCTTCTGGTCCGATCGCAACCTTCCTTACACTGGATACTGTATGCCTGTGGTAATACCGTCCGCTGTCTCGTATGGTAAGGAGCGCGTGTCCGCTCGCTATCCCACATCGGGACATCAGGTGACACCACGCCATTCCCTTCTGAGTAAAATGAGGGACACTAGAGCGTCATTGCCGGTCCTTGGCGTCACCGAGCCGTCTGAACGGTGGATTGACCGGGTCTCCGGATCGGTACGGATGCGTATCATTCATTCCTTTCCACTTCTGGCTGATCTCCCTCAAGTCCATCTAAGTATGCGCGTCTTTCTATCCCTACAGCAGTATAGGAGACATTCGAAGATCCTGGGGAACCAAAAACCCCAGTCGATGGGGCCCTTGACACTAGTGACTAGTCGCATAACATCACATCGATGACCACCGCCCGATGGTCCGAGTTAAAGACCTCATCGTCGAATCGGTTCGCCAATACTGCATACCCCTCCACTGCCCATGGCTGACGACCATGGCTGAGAACCTTGTCTGCCGTTGACTCGAGCAGTATGTAGTCAATGCGCGTCGGATCCTGCCCTTCATGTCCGAACCCCGTCCATGTTTTGTGGTTTCCGTAATGCTCATGGGGATTCACCAACTTCGCTGCGTCTGCTAGAGGTGACTCCGGTGCCGTCAGGACCGTATATGCCTCCTGGTCTTCTTGGCTATTGAAGTCCCCTGTCAGGAACACCCCCGAGATGATATGGCCAAAGGCCTTCCCTGATCGATACTCCTGCAACTTGCGCAGGATTATATGGGCTGCTTCTAGCCGGGACCGAGACCCTTGATCATCCAGATGGGTATTCATCGCCAAGATCGTCTTGCGACTGGCGCGGTGGGTGAAGACACCGATGGTCACAATGCGGATCGACGCAGCATCCCAGCTCTTGGACGGAATATCAGGCGTCTCGGACAACCAGACAGTCTCGTAGTGTCGTAGCTGCCAGATTGAAGGCTGGAAAAGGATAGGCGAATATTCGCCTGCTTTGCAGCCGTCATCTCGTCCCACGCCGATGTAGTCCCACGTTTTGTCCTGCTTGGAAGCATTGAGTCCAGTGAGGATGTCAACTAGTTGGTTGTGTAGGACTTCCTGTAGACATATAAAACCTTCTAAATGGCGTGTGTTGTACTGCAGCTCGTTCAAGAGGAGCTGTACTCTGTCTGCCCAGGGGCGCTCGCCTTGGAAAGGTGAGGAGGTAGCATATCGGATGTTGTGTGTAAGGATGCGAAGGGGAAGCTGTGTCGCAACCCTCATGGTGGAATAAAGGTCACTAAATTCAGTAGAAAACTCTAGTGATCAAGAAATGGCTATCCGATGATCGAATTTTCAGTAGATGGGAGTAATAGAAGAACTGAATCGAAGTTGGATTAAGTATTGAAAAGGTGAGGGGGTGAGGTCGCCTCCGATGATCTTGTGATTGGACCAGACATGCATGGTCTCATGTAACATCAGTTGAAACCTGTAGGTACTACTTCTTAGGATACACAAGGCTAATGAAATAAGTTACGTTTAGGTGTCTGCCATGTGAACAAGACATGTTTTGGGGATGTTTCCCTCGATCGGGGCATTCTTCGCTGCGGCTTCCTATCCATAAATGAAAGGACATGTCGTCTGCTACAGGGCCATTTCCGCCACGGCTTCCCATGAGCGGAGAGGCCGACTTTACCGACACATCGGACATTGATAATGGTCTAGTCTAAGGTAAGTTGGTGTCGCACTATTCGATCTTTGTCTCTATCTTTTGGGAAAGATAATACTGTCTTCGAATTAGCATTCCTGACTCGCGTTTCAGTGCCAACTTCTATACTAGTTATGTATTCAATATATTTTCATCATATTACACTAGTACTACATATCTAAGCCCGTAGCAATGAAATGAGTAATTAGTATCTAGAGAATTCATCGTGTGTCCACATCTGTGGATTGTTACTACTGATAGTAGTTTCAAAGATATATATATATATATACTGCTAATCTGACATATCATAACAAGTAATACTAGCTAGCAAATGCAAATTAGAAAGTAGGATGAATACCTATCTATGACCATAAAGAACTATCAATAACTTTTCATGATTGTACCAAATCTTTTCTTGAATCACTCGCCATGTGTTGTATTGCCCTCTTCGCGTACCTTCGCGGGTCCCTATAGTATTAATATAAAAAAGTGAGCCTGAATAGTACTACTTGTATATATTGAATCAAAGTTACGACTCTGTCCACTAGTAGCACGCGACTCCCATGTGTCAATAGCATTTATGAGACACCACGTGTGCCCGAGACGATATCTGCAGCTTTTTCAGACAACGCGTACACAAATGCCGGTCGTGGATGTGTATCGTCTATTGCGAGAGTAGGGTCCTCAAAGCCATGTATTTCGGGGCCACCAGAAGAATTAAAGTGATGCTCAAACTCCGGAAATATGGCAGGAGACATTGGTAGCCCTCTAGAGTCGCCGATTCAGCTGACCCAGATGTTGTAATCTTCTTTTGTACCTCGCATCTATTCGCCTAATCGCGCCATGTAGAATCATTAGCTCTGAACTGTATCACCACAAGTCCAGCATAGCCACCTCGAAGCTCGGATCCCCGGGTATACTTGCTAAGGCTCATCGCCGTTAATTGAGATACTACCAGCCAGAGCGTTCCCAGCATGATTGAGAGTACGCGATAATGAGGGGTTTCCTGCGGTATTGTCTCGTATGCCCAATCAAGCTCCACTCCACGCAATTGAGTGGCCTTACTTTAATCTAGTAGGAGAGGGTGGTCGATGGGACCGGACCCAACTTCGACGAGCAAGATCGACAAAGAGGAATTGTATTGCTTCAACCGCGAGGCTAGGACACAGCCAGCAGCAATATTGATATCCACAGGGGGTGATTTAGATTAGGGGGCCTTGAACACGGTGGGGTATAAAATGGGAAATTATACCTGGGGATGCTGACGGGTATACGGAGTAGTTAGAAGTCGGTCGCACAGTCATGTCTGCATTCTGCAGAGATCGGGGCTGTATTGTTGTGAATACCCCGCCTCAGCCTGCTCAAAGATTTTCTGGAAAAAAGTACCAAGAAATATAATCTAAGTGTCGATGGACTCAGAACTAAATGCAGCTTACTTGGAGTCTCAAAAGGCATTTGCTGCCGTCGAATAAGGCCGCCGGGGCTCCATCTTGACCCGATTCAATGACCGGTGAGAAGATGAGCATGCGCTGAGCGCGCACCCTTGTCTAATGTCCCCGTATTAACCCTGTACGTTGTAGGAGGGGGGCAAGGTGCGCCGAAGGAAGGAATACACGAGGCAGTGCATGACAAGGCTGCGAAAGAAAAAGTCCCCAATCAGACTATACTACCACGGGAAGTCGCATGTAAGTCAGATTTTAGCTTGTTGGTGGATGATTGGTTGAGGGGCGGAACGTGTATGATGAAAGGAATGTCACTCTTGTTTCAGCCCAAGCGGAAACATACTAGTCTCTCTAGTTGGCAGTACAGGATGTCGTATGGGAGGTGAAATTAGGAAGTTGATCTCAATTTGGGTGAGGATGCTACAACGTTTCATTGTCATTGTCATTCAAGCTATTAACTATCTTCTTCCCGACCTTATTCGATCCAGTCTGCCCACTGACGACCGTTCAACCGACCATTCAGTCTGCACTCGCACTGCGCCTGGCTCTAGTGATAGAAAAGGATCTGGCTGTTGTGCTTGCCCTATTGCTTCGGTCCAATTGGCCCCAAACCCTCGGATAATGGATCGAGATGAGTGGACTGAGCCTGTCTCTGTGGCGGCAGTCTTTGATGTCAAGGTCTGAGTGCACTCAAGCAAATTCGATGGTTGTAAGCGCTTGAGCAAGTGACACGAATGGTTGTATGCCGATCGTTCGTACGGGCCATTCTCCATAGAGTGGAAAGGAGCGAGCCAGTCAAGCAAAGGCCACAGTACAAGAGAATTGGCTATGATGACCGCCGCTGTCCACTCCGCCGTTGTCCAGATGATGATCATCTTGCTTTTATCAGGAACAGTAGAATAGTCCGTTCTGGCAATGGCAACTGTACGGACCGCGGTAATGGCAACAACACTGCTCGGAAACGTATGTTAATGTCGGCTCTGTTTGTTTACCAGCGATAGTATCGGATGACTTACAATAATCCCAAACCCAGAACACTGGTCATGACTAGCTTCTCCGGTCGTGTAATCTTTGTCCTCAGGACTCGAGGCAGCGGCAACACCAGAATAGCGGCATTTGTCACAACGTCAATGATGCTCACTGCCACAAAGGCAGCATTTCGATCCATGCAGTGTCCTTCGGAGCGTTGCAAGTTCCAGTTGTAGCCCAATGGTCGACAGTTCAAGAGGCTTATGAGGGTAGCCATAAGGCTCCAGGATATGCAGACCGCCATGATGATCAAGATCGCATGTCGAGCGGCTTTGGATGAAGCCGCGAGGGATCGGAACAGGGCCATTAAGACACTGCATTTCACCAAGCCCAGGCCTGTGGCGTAAGCCAACCGAAGATAGTAGACACACTGTATGTATTCGTTAGCAATGAAATGCTGGCCGTCTATTGGACACACACATACCTTGAGGGTTAAAGTAAGCCGCCAGCTCTGTGTCTGAGACGTTGGGTAGCCACCGTGCCCGATTGTCAGAACTAGTAAGCCAACGCGACATCCGTTAGAATCCAACAAGCTGTATACTGGGGGTAGTAGTAAAGAACATACTCAAGTAGGTCGCCACGGCGTAGGAGTAAAATATGAACTGCATTTTTCCCATCAGATATCCAGCTAGAAGGACGATGATAAGTATGTCAGAGGGACTAACCAAGGAAGCGAGTATCATGGATTCTGGCGTGGAAAACATCGGGCGCCGTCTTCTTGACAACCAAAATCGGAGTCCCGTGGTAAGGGTTGCCAGGAAAAGGCACACAGCCATGGTGATGGCTACATCCCTTCCGTCATGAGATAGCTCTGTGCGCTTTTCCATTGCGTCTGTAATCGAGCTCATGATGTCTGCTGTGGGCACTGATAAAACCCACTTACACCAAGGAAAGGGTGACACATCGGAAGGCCGAGATTGTGAAGCCTTTCATGGACAAGCGCTTGTCTGACGAGGAGAGGGGCGTATATAATAAGACCGTAACATCGCTCCATGTCAGAACGCATTGTCGATTAGGTCTTCGCCCCCAAACTTTTCCGCAAACTCAACGCTGGGGCGGTTCAAAGGGCCCGTCAGAGAGAAGGTGAGCCCCGAAAATCTGCAGGACATCCATGTGGTGGTCACACATGGGCGGGGGGGCCAAATCCTGCAGGTTCGGGTAGGCTGGGAGGAAGCCATTGATCAATCGCCATGAAGCCCAGTGGATGCACGTTAGCGGGCCATGAGGCAGTGACAGTCCTAAACACTTCACCGTGTCTTATTATTGCTGCATAGATGACTGGGTATGTCCATTGCCCTGCAGGGTTCTATTTGTTCTATACCATGTGCTTGTGCTTATTAGTTCATGATTTACCACGGTCTGATCTAAGCAGAACAGTCAACAGAGTCATCGCGTGGGATGGCTTGGCGGGATAGTTGTAACTAGTGGGATGGCCCGAAGACAGGAGACTTGACAAGATAGTCAAAAGATCAGCATTATCACATGGCGAGGCTCTCCTACAGCATTCATTCAATCCTTCGCAATTTTCCCCGGGCACGTCCATGGTCTAAGCACCATCTCTCGGTTTATATTATCGAAATTATGGACAAAGTTGAAAATTTTCGGACAGCGTGCACAAGCCGTGACTTGCGTACTTTTTGCCCAGTCAAACAAGCCATGTGCCAGCCAACGATTCCGTCTGGGCTTACGTGGAGTATAGACAGTCAGCCACGCAACTT
Source organism: Aspergillus brasiliensis CBS 101740 (assembly GCF_001889945.1). Lineage (NCBI taxonomy): Eukaryota > Fungi > Ascomycota > Eurotiomycetes > Eurotiales > Aspergillaceae > Aspergillus > Aspergillus brasiliensis. The sequence continues at coordinate 400,987 of NW_027137458.1, forward strand.
TTCCCATGCTGGGGAAAAAGACTTGCATAAATAAGAATCGTTTGAGATTTAAGTACTATGCAGAGAAAGGAACAATGTTGACGTTAGTGGTGTTGTTCTATCGTGGTCTTGGCTTCGCTGGATTTACACACAGCGATCGTTTAGCGCGCTCAGCCATCCAGAGCATCCCAAGTTACTATTTTTTGACTGCATTTCCAGACACCCCTCTGAACCTTGCACATCTCACGTGCTGTAGCGTCAAGGGCATAATCCAAGTGTGACAGAGGCCCGAACCTGCGATCCGACGAAACCTCCGCAGTCCGGTTCGTGTCATCTACTCATGCCAAGGAGGTTTTGTCCTACTGTGTACTACTCTGTAGCTACGGATTAGTTTGAAGATCTCGCAGGCGATCGGTTTGCAGGCGGTCATGATGAGCACAACTTGTGGCGAGTGAGACCTGAGGTGTGATGTCATACTAGACAATTAGGAACTTGCATCTACTTTGGTATGACATGGGCGTTCTTGTGGGAACGATCAAGAGAAGTTGTACGCCGGTCAACGCAATAACGTCACTCTCTGATCTTCCGACGCTCGAAAAATGATTGCTGAAGGGCTCTGCGTGTTAAAGCGTAGGTCATCCCCATTGATTGCCAAAAGACAGGAGAATAACGCGAAAGAGCTCCTGAAGAGCGAGTTGGGCGTCAAAGGGTAAGCAAGGCAACGAACGAATCGCCTTTGGTCACTAACTGAAAAGAGGAAGAAGAGATGGTAGGCGGTCAGCTGCACAAAGCGGAGCGTAACAACAAAACAACGAAGATACCGAGCCCTACTCGGAACGGGAAGAGAACCCCACCGACAACGCAGCAAAAATCCAGGCCGAAGCCCCCGCCCCGAGCGTAATGATCGTAATTACAGCGCGGTGCACACGACTCCATCCTACTAAGGTTCTCCAGCTCTCCAGCAAGAGTCCATTTTCCTCTTCTCTCTACTGCTGTGCTAGAACTACTGCTCCCCCAGATACCCTCATCTGTAATTCTTCCTCGCAGTTGCGCGAGGATTCCCCTATCGATACACAATGGCTGAGACTCAGGCCCCCGAGGTTGGTAAGTGCTCATGCCATGTCCAGCTACCCCTCTTGGTCCCCTCCAATTTGAAAAAAGCTCCGGCGTTTGTGGGTTCCCGCTTGCTTTCGTCGTCATGGTTCGGCTTAGGTTTGGCGACGACTTTGAGCAGCGGAGGAGCTTGAGAGGATAATCGCAACCTCCCCTCTTTCTTCTATTACCCCGTTCTGAAATGCCCGTCAATATCTTCTTCCAACCAAATGATCCTACAATCTACGGCTGTAGCATGCCTGTTCGCTCCGCACCCTAACTGACCCGGCCTCGGTCCCGTTTCTAGACTACACCCTCAACAACCCCGACACCTTGACGAAGTACAAGACTGCTGCTCAGATCTCCCAGAAGGTTCTCGAAGCTGTTGCAGGTGTGTGATTCCTCGATGTGGGCGTCTGCGCCTTGTTGTCTAGGGCTGCGGGATTCTAATTTCATTTACTAGGATGGTGTGTTGAGGGCAGCAAGATCGTTGAGCTTTGCCAGAAGGGTGACCAGCTCCTCGAGGAGGAGGTTGCCAAGGTCTACAAGGGCAAGAAGATCCAGAAGGGTATGTTGTTGTCTCTGTTCGCCCGGAGAAGTACTTGTCAGATCAGCCGAGTTAACGTGATGCGCCTGGGAAAGGTATCGCTCACCCGACCACTGTCTCTCCCAGCTCCTATGTGACTCCCTACACTCCCCTGGTGTCCGACACTCAGGAGGCCGAGACCACCTTGAAGGCCGGTGAGATCATCAAGATCCAGCTTGGTGCCCAGATCGATGGCTTCGGAACCATCGTTTGCGACATGGTTGTTGTCGCCGACAGCAACTCGTCCGCCGATGTGGTCACCGGCCGCGAGGCTGACCTGATCCACGCTACTCACTACGCCAATGAGCTTCTCCTGAGACTGATGGTTCCCCCCGGTCTCCTCGCCAGCGGAACTGATGAGGAGAAGCAGAAGGCCGCTGCCCAGAAGCCTCCCACCCAGGCTCAGATCACCCAGTTGATCGAGAAGGTTGCCAAGGCCTACGACTGCAACGTTGTTGAGAACACCACCAGCTGGCTGTTTGGCCGCAACGAGATTGAAGGCGAGAAGAAGATCATTCTCTCGCCCGGCGCTGGTGTGAAGGGCGAGGGTGTCCCCGAGGTTGGTGAGGTCTGGGGTGTTGAGCTTGGTCTGTCTCTCGGATCCGGAAAGGTCAAGACTCTCCCTCACCGTGCCACTCTGCACCGCCGTACCACCACCACCTACGGCCTCAAGCGCCCTAGCTCCAGACAGACCCTGTCTGAGATCGTCAAGAAGTTTGGCCAGTTCCCCTTCAGCTTGCGCCAGCTGGATGATGAGAAGTCTGCCAAGGTTGGTGTTGTTGAGTGTGTCCGTGGTGGCGTCCTGAGACAGTACGAGCCCGCTGGTGATGCCGACAATGCTCCGGTTTCCCGCGTCTTGACCACTCTTGGTAAGTGTTGCCTTTCCGAGTAATCTACGACTATCACAGAAGAATCTCTTTCTAACATGACTTTAGCCATCACCAAGAACGGCATCACCCGTCTTGCTGCTCCCACCACCCCCGATCTCTCCAAGTTCCAGACGGACAAGAAGATCGAGGACGAGGAGATCCTTAAGATCCTTGAGCGTCCCTTGGCCAGATCCACCGGCTCCAAGAAGAACAAGAACAACAAGAAGAAGACCGCCGCCAAGAAGGCTGACGAGTAAATCATCGTCTGACCTGGGCGTCACATCTGCCGCATCCGTGGGTGTATTGGTTTGGCTCAAATGAAAGCCTATGATTTCTTTGCAGGGAAACATTCTTCGTCATACCGAAGCATTGGCGATGCGCGCCATTTACAACGATCCTTTTTGGAGTTGCATCCAGGGAGTTCTGCAGATGATGAGGGATGGGGGAAATCCGTGCGAAAGATGAGCCATGTGGGAGACCTAGGTCTCCCATAATACCCTATTACAAAACCTGTTTGTCACATAACTAGTTCAGAAGTTCAGAAGACGAGATCTGTAAATGCTTGAATAAAAAGGAGCAAAAAAAAAGTTTGAGGCAGAATATTCTCATTGCTTTCGATCAACATTACTAGATCTATCCGGCCTGTCTCCGCCGGTCCGGAATTTGCCGCCTACCTTGCACGTCAAGCGTCTACCTTTCCCACATTCATACACAAAGGCAGGTATTCCTGGATTATGTTCATTTTGGTTCACTGTGATATGCAGTCAATAAGATTAGCATTTATGATGATCTGCTCGGACTCCATTTGCGGGTGAGGTCAGCAGAACCCGGGCCCTTCCACATGGCCTCTTGAGAGAACCATTTCGCCCCAGATGAGCTGCTCCAGTCCATCAAACATCAGATTACATCTTTCGAGTGCTTTACTGGAACGTGATATCTCTCAGGAGACTCATGTTGAAGAGGCAGGTTGCTTGCCCAGCCGTTGCCGCCACCCCACCCCCAACAAAGGCTTGAGGGAAGGCAACTTCTAGTAGTTCCCTTTGTTAGTGGCATTAAGCCTGGATCTGGAAGTTTCTCTTCCAAGTAGACCATTTGTTCTGCTGAACAGTAGAGTTTAGCAATATGGCCATGTACCTGTAGTGAATCCAGTCAGTATGATGATGGCTTGGGACGGGATGCACGGAGTGAAGGAGGACCGGCTGTCTATCCTGAAAGGTGACTGTGAGTAGGAATACTGGCTCAGCCTATCTGGGGCCATTCACTGAGAGCAGTTCAGAGGTGTGTTGGGCAGTTTGGTGTTGAGAGGACATGGAGGTGGATGGAGTGGGCCAACTGACCTCCGTCTGGCTCCCCCCAATCCTTCTTCCTCTTCCATCCTCTCCCTTCCCTGTGTCTTCCCCCTTTCCACCTCCAACCCCAAGTTCTCCTGCCGGGTTTTATCATCTCCGGACGGTTTGCTGTTTTACTTGCAGGGGAAACAATCGCGTTCTACTTTTCTTGAGTACTTGCAGCAGCGGCGTACCCTTCTTTTCCCGCGGCTGCAAAGTTGCTCACAGTGACATCGGAGTATCATTCACTCACTTTGCTTCACCTTCCCCAAACACCCCCAGCCACAACAGATCTCTCTTAACTACTCCCTTTCCCCCCTCCCATTCCTCTTCTCTTCTCATTCTTGACTTTTCTTTCTTCTACACGTGTAGCTCAACATACTGTCTGAACCACACGTTCAAGAATCTTGTTTCCTTACTCTTCCGCATCGTCAACCCCTCCTACTCATCAGTCTGATACTGGAACCTTCGCAGAGTAATCAGCCACGAGCCTTCTGCATAGAACACAAGACGTGTTGTGTATAACACACCGCAGAATCCTCGGTTGCGAACTTGACCTTTCTTCTGAGTTTCCAGACACTGACTGCTCTTCTTGCTTCCTTGTTTCCCTCCAAACTTTCTACTCCATCCTTTCCCCGTCTTTCACCTACATCATCTTCCTTTTGACCATCATCTTCTTCATTTTTCTGCCTCTAGAGAGGGTTTGCTTTGCTTGTGAGTTCGGACGCTTCACCAGATTGTTTGTCGTCTCCGAATACAGTAATTCCCTTCTTTGGCATCTACATCGGCACAAATATCGTGTCTTCTTCCTTCAAGTACTTCATCTTTGCATCGACTACAGCAGAGATACCTGCTTCAAGATTCTCTAGTCGACTTTGTTGTACTTGGTAAGTTTATTTTGGTACTGAAGCTGTGTTTCACGCGTGCGTTCTCCTTCCCCTTGGCCTGGCTTATTCCTACGGGTCAAGTCGGTGCTCGTGCTTTTACCTTTTTATGCCAGTTGCTTTTTGTGTGTGTCTCAAGCACTGCACGAAATCCATCCTATCAAACTGCTGTCATCTTGTCCGTGTGTGTTGGGCATCAGACTTGGGATTAGGAAGCTTCTGGATGTTGAACGGCTGACCCAGTCCCAGGTCCTACAAACTTTCTGAATTAATTCAGCGTTCTACGTTGCATTTTCTACACATCATCTGTCCTATTACAGCTTGTGTCAAGAACTACACTTAAGCAGTATTTATTGAGTTGTGTTCGCTCTTGTTACAGTCCTATCTCGCAGCCCCTTGACGCGACATCAGGGCCACTCTTGTAAGCACCCCACTCCAAGAAATGAAGACAATACGTCTTATGCTCCATGCAACACGAAATCCAATTTCAAGAAACTAATGTACATGAACTTTAGTTTCGAGGGTGCTTGGTAATTTCGTGGTTGAGTGAGCTCCGCGGCCAACCCCCTAGAGGAGGCCTGATTGGGACTCGAAAACTTCCGGCACTTCAACTCCGCAACCTTTCTTCCTTCCATCAACCCGCAGACAGCGCGCGGGCTGGCCTCGATTCCAACCAGCCACGCTGGGCACGCTCGGTGTTCGCTTGGAATCTACTTACTAGTAAGTAATCTCCGTTTCAATCAATTTGTCTTGTCGCAATTTTCTGTTTCCGCAGGCTAACCCTGGCTCTGTAGCCGGTGCAACTTGCGAGCCCTGTCTACCGCAATGGCTCCGAATCTCCGTTCGTCGTCCCACGCCTGGTCGAATAACTCTCGTCCCTCCACTCCACTTGGCGCGCCAACCACCGCAAGCACTGCTTCCTCGCTCACCGATTCGACGAGGCCTCGCAAACAACGCCGCACTGGCTGGAACAGTCGCGTGGCCACCGATCCTCTTCAGGACCCGCCGTCTCGTACTCAATCGCGTTTGGAACAATCTAGGAACGAGGTTTCAGATACTCTGAGTGATTCAAACCTTTATGAAAGCAGTACCGGATGGGTTGAGCCTCCGTTGAGAGTGCCTGAGCCCAGTTTCGCAGACACGCCATGGTGTCAAGTGTCTCATCACGCGAACCCCGTTCTCTCCAGTATGCGCCCACTGGGAACCATGCCGTCGGCTGCCGACTTGCGCAAGGCTGGACTGGCACCTATTAAGCCCAGTGTTCATAATATCTCTGCGAAAAAAGGGTCACGGGTCACACCGAACGGCGAGAGTGATGACAAGCCTCAAACCCCTTTAACGCCCGCGGAGGAACCCATGGACGACCACCTAACTACAAAGTCTAAGGCATCACCGGACATGTCTGCCTTCATGTCACTGCCTGTCCCTACATCGACAGAAGTAGACGTTGAACGCATTAAGATTGCGGTCGAAAAAGCTCTCCGACTGGCGCTTGAGACAAACAATCGCCCTGTCTCACGCGGCCTCATCAGATTGTGGGAGACGTGCAACAAAGACCCTTTTGCGCTTTCTATCCTCGACGGCATCTGCCAGGAGAATCCCGGCCCGCGGGAGCGCTCGGCTTTCCAGAGTGTGATGCGCGCTGCATGGAAAGAGGTTCAGGCGGAAGCCGACGAGGATTTTGCCACGGCACCGGTCTTGGCTCGCCCCCGGTCGGCCAGCAGCATTTCCTCTCTCTCTTCAGCGGTTTCCCTTGATGCTGAGACTTTTGCCCCGGGCATGGCTCCTGGAGCGGCAACTTCCCGTGCTCGCGCCAGGGGTAAACCGGCTAAAGGGGGTGCACCTTCGGCAAAGGAGAAGGAGCCCGAAAGTCGCCAGTCAGCCGCCCCGCCTAGTAGTGCTGCTTCTGCTCACCCACAGAAGCATGCATTGGAGGATGAACCAAACCCCGAGGAGGCTGCGCGGATCAAGCGTACACGCCTGCAGAAGCCTCTCCCGAACATCGTCGCAATAGAAAGTCAGATGCGTTCCTCCTTGGCCTCTGACCCACAGCAGTCTAATGTGCCATCTTCCGTCCCCACTGCAGCCAGTAGATCTCGACCAGCATCATTGGGAGCTGGTGTGAGTAGCAGACAGCGGTCTGAGACTCCAGCCAGCAGTGATGCCGGTGACAATCGACGACTGACACCTACCCTGACGTAAGTTCTCCTTGCCCCGACCACTTATTTTCCTCCCCTGATTGCTAACATGCTGGCAGAAGCGACAACGAACGCCAAGAAAATAACGACTTTTGTCACAATTGTAACGGAAGCGGCCAGCTGTTATGTTGCGATGGCTGCCCGAATTCTTTTCATTTCTCCTGTCTTAACCCGCCCTTGGACCCGGCAAACCCCCCAGAGGGAGATTGGTTTTGCCCGAAGTGCTCGTTGTCAAAGCCTATGTCGTCTTTACTAGGTGCTCTGGACAACACTCAAGAGAAAGACTTCCTCCTACCCGATAGACTCCGCGATTACTTCACCGGTGTAACTACGGGGGACGAGGGAAAGTACGAGGAGATCGTGCCACGTCCCAAGCTCTACCCCCGTCGAGGGGCCCGGCATGGCCGATATGATGATCCGCACCTGCTACGAACACAGGATGCCAAAGGCAATGTGATTCTCTGCGCGGCTTGCGGTCACACGAGTAACGGCCGTCGACCCGTCATTCAATGCGACTATTGCCCCTGTGCTTTCCACATGGATTGTGTCGACCCGCCTTTACCCCTACCTCCCATCCAGAAAGGAGGCAGTGATCGTAGGCATCACAGTTGGATGTGTCCCAACCACGTCTGGCACGATTTGAAATTTTACGTTCAGGATGAGGAGGGCTACGATGTAGTCAAGCGTATTCGTCGTCCGAAACGACCCCGAATGATCGACGTCGAAGTCCTTCCAGATGAGGACGAAGTTGAGAGAATGGAGGAACAGGAGGAAGAAGGGATCATGTACCGTGTATCAGAGCGTGGTCTCAAAATGGACTTCATCCATCGAGTAAAGAGGTGAGTTGACCCCTGGCCTAACAACTGGTTATATCTCTGACTTGTCTGACTTCTGGAGAAGGGAAAATGAAGAGTACAAGATGATGAAAGAAGCCGCGGACAGATATTTCGACTATGCCACCGCGGAGTTTGACAAGCTCCTGGCCAAGGCCAATGCATTTTACTCGTCCCAAAAGCCTGCTTTCCCGGAAGAGGACACAACGGCTGCGATCTTCAACTCACGCACTGTTGCTGAACGGGAAGCAGCCGCGAACTTGATCTCATTCGCACAGGGCAACGGACAAACTAGGCAAGGGGCTGAAGATGGAAAGATCAATTTGCTTATCGACCAGCTCAAGGCAAACGCTCCGCGTGGTCTTCCCTCAGCCAACACAGAGATTGCATCTCTTCGTGCTCTACAAAATCTAATTGAACAACGCATTGAGGTGCTGAATGCTCAGTCGGAGGGGCCTCAGCCAGCCAGCACTTAGTCTGTCGACGTTCGACTGACCAAATTATCGCTACGGTCAAAAACCATCATCGATAAATACTTGCTGTCGATACTCAACAAAGGACCATTGAATTGACGCCTATCACGTTGCTAATCACAGCGACATGCCGTCGAGAATAGTCATGCTGTTCTTAATAGACAAACCAAAAATCAGAAAAAGAAATGAAACAACCGGAAAAATATATTGAAAAATAAGAGGGAAAAAAAATCCACATCGAGAAAAAGCGACAAAAAGACGAAGAAAAGAAAAGGAACATCAGGCCAACAAGATGGTCCTCTGTGCATAGACGAAAAACACACATGGTGTCTCCGCACCGAGACACGTTCAATTGTCCCATATTTGCGATAATTCGCCTTGTCAGTGTCATTGCGCCAGACTAAGTCGGCGCATGCTTTACAACGATTCCAACATTTCAGCCTTCAATATTATTACGCCATGCTATGACCTTGGTTATCATACTATTTTTATTGTCGTTCATGTTTCGGTTGGCGCGGTGCATTGGTTGGTTGGCAGGAATCACCCGAGGTATTTTAGGGAAGTTCGGCGTCGGTTTCCTGCGATTTTCATATTAGATGGTCATGTTTTTTTTTTTTCTTTTGGCTTATCGAACGTTCGGCGCATACAGAGAGCGAGGCATGTCAGCATATTGATTGGATGTTGCATAAACGCCTCAGCTATTATAGCTGCGAGGCATTTTCATTTCTCATTTCGTGTTTTCTTTTTTCTCTTTCATTTTTCCGTTTTCCGGCCCAGCCTCCCCCATCTCTCCCCCATCCGGCCATCCGGGGGAGAGGGTCACCTTCTACTCCCATGTTCGTTTCGAACAATGTTGGTAGACCGAGACGCACCACACCAACCAGACTGAGAGGGATATATCCCCTCAGATCATCATGAATAGAGGGATATATCCCTCATACCATGAATTGTGGTGCGTCTCGGTCTACCAACCAACAAACAGCCATTTCCGGCCATCCGGGGGAGGCTGGGCCAGTCTTTCACTTCCATGTTCTTTTCAGACAATGTTTGGTAGACCGAGACGCACCACACCAACCAGGCCAAGAGGGATATATCCCCTTGGATCATCATGAATAGAGGGATATATCCCTTATTCATGAATAGTGGTGCGTCTCGGTCTACCAACAGACAGATAGATAGCCAAATCTGAAATGCATTACTTCTGTTCTATCCTATTCTATTCCACACTTATCGCCGTGCATCCACTCCCTCCCTCTCGATATAGAAGTGCGGTAGTAACCAGTAGCACTACGAAGTATTTCCCCTCAGGTTCTGGTTCCGTATAACCGGGTAAACCCGCACCCACGGGATTATCTCGCGGATAAGTCGGCTTAGTAGCAGATTCCTGCTGTCCTTCCTTCCCTTCTTTCCTTCCCTTCTCCCGGCGGTCAGTGGTACTGTACTTGGTAGATAGGTCTATTGTATGCGTGCCTTTTGCTTAGGGTGTTGGGGGCGCTGGCTTCAATGGGGGGCAGGCAGGGTTAAATCAAGAATTAATTTTTTCTGGATACTACATCTACACATTGCTCGTGAAGCTAAAAGTCGTATACGGATCGGATTAGAGTACAAGTTGCATGAAAAGGGGATCAACGTTTGATAGCTCCTTGACCGGACCGTCTAATTGCGTTTCACAGCACTGGAAATAAAAAGCAAGTTCAAAGTCAAGCAAGCAAGTGTAATTGTAAAATGTACACGTATAGAAGGCCAGTGGGTAGTTAAGGAACGGACGACAACATAACGTTTAGCTAGTATAGAATAAAGATAGTTACACATGATGATTGTTTAGATAACGAAGAGAAGGAACACCGTACAACGGCGCTACCGTGGTTCTCGTGATATCGTTCGTTACCGCAGACTGACTGGGAGATTCAGATCAGGTTGTTGGTATCGGATTCCGTGTATTGAGGATACAGGTGAGGAAGAGGGATAAAAGAAGCTTAGAGGAACTTCTTAGGCATGTTCGCGCGGCGACGCTTGTAGACAATGTAAGCCACGGCAAGAAGACCCTGGAAGGCGATGATCATGCAGATGAAGAAGCCCATACGCGGGGCAGAGGAGGTGATGACTGGTTAATAGGCGAGTTAGTCTCAATCTGGATGATTTGGGAACGGGGGAGTGCTTACCTCCCAAGAGGTTCTCGGTCAAGCTCAGATGAGACGAGCGCAAGGTTTCCTGGAGCTGGTTGAAGCGGCTGTGGTAGTCCTTGCCCTCCAAGTCACGCTGGATGGTCTGCAGCATCTGTTCTATTTTCTGGAGTCTGGCGTCGAGGCTGGCGATCTGGTCCTTGCTGGCGAGTTTCTGGAGGAGCTCGACCTGGCGGTTGGCGGCCTTGGTGTCTTGGCTTCCCAGCTCGCGGATGATGTTGTCGGTGGCTTGGTTGATGCCCTGGACGCGGTTGCTCAGGTCGGCGAACTGCTGCTCGAAGCCGGTGTTGACCGGGGGTGCCTGCTGCTGCTGTTGGGGGACTGCCTGTTGCTGAGCGGCAATGGGCTGCTGGTTGGTGTTCTGCTGCTGGACGGGCACAGTGCTGCCTGCTCCGGACTCGGCGGATTGAAGAACGAACTTGAAGACCTCGAAGGAGTCAGGGTTCTCGGGGGTTGCTGCGGTCAGACCGAAGATGTTGCCGGTGGGGAGGGCGACCTGTTCACGTTAGGATGTTGATGGAGATATGGCTTGGATGGACGCACCTTGTCGGTGGAAAAGCACAGCTTGTCATCGACAGTAACCTCGAAGACGGACTTGGTGTGCTTTAGGCGGATGGTAGAGGGCCTTCCAAGGTTGCGGTAAGGGTAGTCGCAGTGTCCAAAGGCCAAGCTATCAACGCTTCTGTGGCTCTTGTAGTCCGTGGTGCCATCGTTGAGGAACCCGCGCACACTTCCACCCTGGCAATTAGTTAGCTTTGGCCGCCAGATAGTAACTTCGGACTTACCCTTCCGCCATGGCTGTCAATGACCAAAGCGAATCCGTCGAACTGGTTGACGGTATAGATGCTGGAAGTGCCAATTCTGTCTTTACCGTCCTTGGCATACCAGAGCTGGAGGTTACCTCCACCCCTTTCGGGACCAGTCGCCCGGAATTGAAACTCTGCCGTCCATTCCGACTGCGATACACTATGCAGATGGGTCAATATCAATCCACAATGACTCAAACCCAGCAAGACTTACGGAGTCTGTGACCAAGCAAATCCCCTTGTGTTGCCTGGGTAAGGAGGTGTTAGGATAATCTTGTTAGAAAGCTACGGAGCGGTTAGTAACCAATGGTCTAATGCTTCATCATGGGAGTAATCAGCATACGATGTCGGGAGAGTGCGATTCTCCTCCAGTCTGCCACCCAGAGATGGCGCCGCCATTTGTTGATAACCTGAACGACGTTAGTAAACCAGGGACTGACTCATGTAAAGACCGCTTAAGACTGTGACACTTACGTCTGGCCGTAGCCAAAGCTAGAGCTTTCAATCACTGACTGAGCTGTGGCAGCAACAGCCAAAGAAAGGAGAGAAGCAGTGATCTTCATCATGTCTATGCAATCGGAGGCTCGTCACGCAAATACGTTATGCAAGTACTAATTCGAACAAAGATGAGGAAAAGGGCTAAGTATAGATCCAAAGCACAGCAGAAACTGACAATGCGTAAGAAAGAGAGAGGGATTGAAAGTGGGAGAGCAAGATAAGAGGAAGCAAGTTGAAGCTCCGAGTAAGCTTGGTGTATCTTGTTACTGGTCCGACGACGATCTCCGGTTCAACAAGGCGGAGACAACGCGCGAGGTGGTCCACCCAACCACAATGGCGATCACACAGAGGCGGATTTCCCTGGCGATGGAAGTAGTTGCGGGGGAGAAGTCGACCAGATGACGAATTTCCAAGCTGGAGAGAACGACCGAGTGACGGACTCCTACGTCCGAAGCCAAGTCCATTGCCGGCAGCAAATCGTAACAAAGATCTGCCCGAAAATGCAGGGGACAGATTGGCCTTTCTGCTCCCCGTCCCTGGCGGCGTCACGTGCACTCTGCCCCGGACGGGTTCCATGGGCCTCTCCCTCTGCCTCCATTCAGCTTCCCTTCCCCAGAACTGGCACTTTCTCTCCTCTTTCCATGCCCCACGCTCCTTTCTCTTTCCTTCTCCGGGCGGCGCGTCAAGCGCAAGACTACCAATGACTGACCTATACCCTTCCTTGGCGCAGTGCGCCATCGTTGCGACAGCATTCAAAATCCTTTTGTTCCCCGCATAGTACGTTTGTCCGCAAATGGTCTAGAACAGCACCGCGAGGTTGCAAGAACTCACAACTGAATTGTGGCTGGAACGTGCAGCAAATCAACCGACTTTGAGGTTCATCGAAACTGGCTTGCAATTACACACTCGTTGCCGGTCAAGGAATGGTACTACGAGGTACGTAACCCGCCAGCGCATACCGCTTCAAGCGTGGATGATACTAAATTGCGGAAATCCGGTTAGAAAACGTCGGAATGGACGCTCGACTACCCTCCCTTTTTCGCGGCATTCGAATGGGTACTCTCCCAGGCGGCACGCTATGCGGATCCGGCGATGTTGATTGTCAATAACCTCAATCATGATTCATGGCAGACGATTTACTTCCAGAGGGCCACGGTTATCGTCACGGAGCTGGTCCTGCTCTTCGCTTTGAGCAGGTAATTCTTTCATACTATTCGCCTCGTTCGACACGCTGATCCAGGAATACTTAGATTTGTCAAATCGGTATCGCAGCAAAACAAGCACCTTGCGCATATCGCCAGCCTGTCCATCTTCTTGTCGCCCGGCCTGCTTATCATTGACCACGTTCACTTTCAGTACAACGGGTTTCTTTACGGCATCTTGATCTTGTCAATCGTTCTGGCACGGAAGCAGTCGACACTTCTCTACAGTGGGATCAGCTTTGCGGTTTTGCTGTGTCTGAAGCACATCTATCTATACCTTGCCTTGGCATACTTCGTCTACTTGCTGAGGGTCTACTGTCTGGACCCGAAGTCGATTTTCCGCCCTCGAATCTTCAATATTATCAAGCTCGGTGTGTGCGTGGTCGGCGTTTTTGCCTTGGCCTTCGGACCGTTCGCCTCCTGGGGTCAACTGCTCCAACTGAAGGACAGGCTCTTCCCCTTCTCCAGAGGGTTGTGCCATGCGTACTGGGCACCCAATGTCTGGGCGATGTACTCTTTTACTGATCGCATTCTGATCCAGCGTGAGTCCATGAATCTAACCTCATGCTTTCGCTCAGAGGGACTAATCAATGCAGTTGCTCCGCGGTTGGGTCTTCCGGTCAATCACGACGCCCTGGTCAGTGTCACTCGCGGCCTTGTCGGAGACACGTCATTCGCCGTACTACCTGAAGTTACCAAGGAACACACGTTTATCTTGACCTTCTTATTCCAATTGGTATGTGTTTAACTCTGGTGTGATTCCGTACGACATTCCTAACTGTCATTAGCTCCCGTTGGTCAAGCTCTGGCGCAACCCCGAATGGGAGACCTTTGTTGGTGCCATCACTCTGTGCGGATATGCATCGTTCCTGTTCGGCTGGCATGTTCATGAGAAAGCGGTACTCCTGATCATCATCCCGTTCAGTCTCATCGCGCTCAAAGACCGGAGGTACTTTAGCGCGTTCCGTCCCCTGGCTGTCGCCGGACATGTCTCTTTGTTCCCCCTACTCTTTACCGCCGCCGAGTTCCCGATCAAAACGGTCTACACGGTCTTGTGGCTGGTGCTGTTCCTCTACGTATTCGATCAAGTGGCACCTGTCTCCGAGCGGCGTCGGATCTTCGTCGCCGACCGCTTCTCCCTTCTGTATCTAACATTCGCCATCCCGCTGATCATCTACTGTTCCCTCCTGCACCAGCTCATCTTCGGACTGGAGCGGTTGGAGTTCCTGCCCCTGATGTTCATGAGTAGTTATTCTGCTCTCGGGGTGGTGGGTAGTTGGGTTGGATTTATGGTAGTTTACTTTACAGCATGAGAGAAAAAAAACTGTATAGAGATATAGATACCAGAAACAGCCAAAAGTTTGATACCATAATCAATAATATTCAAAAGTTGATAATTAACTAAATAGCGACCGAAGAGCCATGATGTAATCTACCATCCGCGCCACAAATAGTAGCCACTAGCCACGTCCATTGTATCCGAGCCACACCGCCCTCTTCTTCATCAGACGCGGTCGCGCCATTTTGCACAGTTTGCTTCCATCCACGTGCAACTCATCTTTGCCCGGACTAGGACCCACTTGATCAGCCCAGTTTTGCAAAGTTTATCATCAGCCATCAGTCCCAATACAGTTTAGCGCGCATCGGGATCGTTCCCATGGATTGTCACACTGCAGATGAGACAAGAGATTGATTTCCGTTGCTTTGCTTTTTCTTCTTTTTTTTTTTAATGCTTCCTGCTTTGTTTCATGCACAATGTGAGTTGGGTGTAGTATTTGTGCTATTTGAGGAATAAAGGAATATGTATTTATTGTGATTTCTTCTTTCAAGGGTGGAGATGATGGGTTGCCTTGCATTGTTGTGGGGAATGTGGTTTGTTTTGGGTTACTCTATATATTTGGGTAGGTGATAGGTCAGATGGGGTTGTGACTACTAACCTTACTACTAAGTAATTGTTTGAACTTTGCATTTGAGGAATTTGTCTCAGGTACTATGGGCTTGTTTAGGTGATTTTTAGGTTCGCCTTCTGCTCGTAGGCCGTATTTCTCGCATATGTGGGCGTTTAATGACGTCGTCGTGTGTATCTAGGGAGCAGATATTGCACAACTCTATTTCCGCGTTCTTGTTATAGAATTAACATTCTTTGAACGACAATTTCCGCATACAATGAAAGAGAGTAGTAAATGATTACAAAGAATTTTGTTGGCAATAAATAACCAAGCTTCTATTATCGCTCAAGAAGGAGAATACCGTTTTCGTTGTCGTTGATTGTCTATAGGGCGGAGGTGTGAGACATGATCTACTCTGCCAACACCGTAACCTCAACCCCTCTATAGTAATGAAAATCTTAGAGAACTATGTACTTATATTGCGGATGGAAACAGAATGATAGAGTGTTATCAGAAATTGGTCTATTCAAATAACGATGGTTGTGGGTAGGTGAAATTGGTATAGTATAGACAGTGGTCTGTCAACGTACAAACCAGCGAACTGCAATATTATTATGCGACAGCATACCAAAACCATACATGTAATGATTGAATGTAGTCTTGGTGTTTGTTGCATCAACTGGTATCGAACAGGTGGTTGTTTAGCTAATCGTTAGGTATACGTATTTGGTGCCCCGGTTAATCGTGATCGTTACTGAGACTAAGTTTGTGTATAATTTCATTGCTCAAACTTCGCAGACCGTATGTACCGAACACAAAAACGGCGGCCTTTACCGTTGAATAAGTTGAACTACCAGGTGGTAAGGGGAGGTTATGCGTACATGAGATGTTGATCAGCACGCGCCAAGTGATACAAGGAACTATAATATGGTAGCAGCGTCAACCTCAGCAGGAAAGATAGTCCCGGAAGGTGCAAGATAAAGGCAATATAATTTTGTTAATACCCTTGATCAATAAGAGCGAGAAGAGTGTGTAAATGGGTAAGCTCCGAGTATTGAATGGATACAAGGTCAAGTACCCCAGTGAAACTACATGAGAACTGTCAAGTTGAAGTATAACCCAAACAGAACACATAGCTTGATATTCTAATGATGATAACATTATACTACAAAAACATATAGTATAGAATTTTAGTAAGACGGAAAGACACGTTAAATGTAGATGTGGTTGTAAGATTTCTGGATTGTTGACCTCGAGTCGCAAGGTCAGGGAGATCGTCCCCGCAGACGGGTCCGGCCGTGATCAGATAGAGCCAAGTAAAGTAAAAACAATCGGTACTGGTAGCATCCAGTTGTATTCAGAATAATCTCCGGTGACTGACGAGTCGAATGAGTGCAAAAACATGGGGGTTGGGAGGAAGAAAGGAACAAACCAGAAGGAAAAGTGCATTGGGGGGCAAAGACGGGGGAGTGGGAGAGGGTTAAGGGAAGGAGAGGCAACCCGAAGCGGTATAGCGGCAAGCGAATCCCTACCGAGCGTCCGCCCGACGTCTTGTCCGTTCTGTTCTCCTCCTCTTGGCCAATCACCGTGCGCGGTGCCTCGGCGGCCCTCCCACCACTTGCCGCAATGATCCTCATGGGGCCCGGTTCTGCCGTCGCTCTTTTGCGGCGACCGCTTCTCTCCTTTCTGCCTTCTCTTCTTCTATTTCTTCTCTCTGCGCCCTCTCTCAGATCCTCTTCTTCACTGCTGCCCATCCCTCTCGCCTCGCGCATCTTCCCCGCACGCAGCCCCGTCTCCCTGGGATATTATACCCGCATCTAGATCTCGAACTCCACTTTCGAACTGAGCTCGCGGCTCCACGCTTCCCTCGTCTCGTGTCTTGGTCGCCCCGGGTCCGCGAAACTGGTGTGAAGCGCGATTGAACACGCGTCGTGTGAGTAAATCTTTCATCTACACTCCCATCCACGCCTCGCATGTCCCGTCGGCGACTGCCTATGCCTGCAGATGCGCCGCCGGATGGCCTTTTATGGATCCCAAGGATATCTCCGCGCGCAGACCTTTCGCATCGAACCCACGTCTTCAAGCACAATGAGTCTCCCACGTGCTTCGGTTTCTTTTAGCACCGCGCATTGCTCTTTATCTTCTGGATTCTTTGTCCTTTGTTCGTGTCATACGTATAACTAACTATTGTTTGCGCTTTCTAGTCACATCCATGCTTTCCACCATCCCGAGCAATCTATGATTGATCATTATATTCTTATAATTCCCTGAAGGACCATGGTATGTCGCGAATATATTCAAAATGCGCTGGATACGAGAAGGAACCTATGAGGAGGAAGGTATAAGCAACGAGACTGACTTTACTGTTTAGGTATTGTTCAAGCGGAAACCGGTCCAGTACCTTCCGCGGCCGGTCATTGAAGATGACAGCTCCGAGGCATGCATACCCCCGAACCCTGATCAACGTACCTACTGACCTGAGATTGCAGGTCTGGGTTATCCCGGAGACGAACGAAGTTTTCGTCAACTATGAACCGTATCTGCAGAGAATGGACTTCTATAAGCAGCGGAGGTTCATTTGCGAGATAACCGGCCACTCTGGTCTGACATTCTTCGAGGCTCTTAGAAGCGAAGTATGCAAAAACTTATTCGCGCACCTTTATAATCCCAGACGCTAATGATATATTAGATGGAGGAATCGCGCGAAGTCAACAGCGCATTTCCCGATGCTCTTAAAGAGCCCATTTTGCGCCGAATCCAGTTTTCCACAGTATCGCGGGTCGATAACCTTGGTATGTACATAATGGTCAACAATATGGATATCCTGTCAAAGCTAACGTGCGCGTTTTAGTGGATGAGATTTACGAGGTAACTACGTGGTGTGGAATCCATTTGCTGGCTCCTTTTGTCGCTAACCCGTAACAGGAATTTAAGCAGGATTTTTACCCAGGAGAACCTGTCCTGATTCTACTAGATGATAATACTCGTCTCCACGGCATAATTCGAGACAAAGTCAATTTTCCCGACCAGCTCAACCCCGATGGAACACTCAAGAGGCCAGCCTATTCCACCTATCTCGTGAAAGTTACGGACCGTCCGAATGAAGAGGCGCTATTGGATCAGGAGCACATCACTCGCGACCGGAAGACATTCACCAAGCAAATGCTGCGTGCGTTCATCAAGAACAATGTGACCCGAGAATCGTGGAATGGTGCCCCATGGCTGGTGAAGCCTTCTATTGCGGAGGAGTTTAGGATTCCGACTGAAGTACCAAAGCACCTGCAGTACGGGGCGAAGGTCGCGGAGAAGAAGGCGATGAAGAAGGCAGACCAGGAAGGCTTCTTTGGCTTTTTCGCATCACAGCAACTCCCCGAGTTGAAGCCCGCGGTTAAGGGCCAGAAAGGCAAGCCTTCCCAGCAGGACATGGCCCGAAATAAAGAAGCACAGTTCCTCGAATACCAACGTTCCCTCAACGGCAACCCGACTTTTGTTGTCGCTAACAAGCCTACAAACGGAGCAGCCCGATCCACGAAGACCCAGGAGACGGAAAAGAAGCCACAGCCCGCCCCTGCGGTTGTTGTGAAGGCCGACCCTCCCAAGGAGCCGTCTCCTCCCCCGATCAAGTACCCTATCGAAGATCTAGATATTGCACCAGACCGCGAAAAGAAGAAGCAACGCCCGGAATTGAAGTTCTTGACCGTGGACGAGACCGATGATCCAGAGGATGCCGATCTTCTCCACGATGATATCGACTTGGAATCAGTCGGGCGTCTCTTGGAAACGTGGAACACTCTTAATGTCTATTGCGAAGTTTTCCAGCTAGATTCTTTCACTTTCGATGATTTCGTCCAGGCTATGCGGTTTTCATCCGAGGACGTGGACTGTGAACTTTTCGTGGAGATGCACTGCGCCGTCCTGAAGAAGCTGGTCAATGCGGAGAAGGATGATAATGGCGCTGTCCAGATATCTCTGCCGGAACTGCCAGACGAAGAAGAGGACGAATCTGAGGAGGAGGACGAAGAAGAAGAGGAAGAACCGACACCTGAACCCGAACCGGTGGTCACAAGAATGACTACTCGGAGTAGCCTGGCAAAGGCCGAAGCAGAGAATCTCAAAGCTCAGGCGGACCGGGATCGTTCGAGCTCCGTTGAGGTCAAGATTCATCGCGCTGCAGAGATGTTCGGGCAGTACGGTTGGATTGACCGTCTGCGGAAGCGTGATTTCCGAAACGGGGGATGGGAATTGGTGATGATCGGACTCCTGCACCAGTTGTCAGCCCGCCCACGGATGGAGAAGGTGTGCAACGAGATTCTGAAGCACCTGGCGCCATTGGATGCGGAGCCCACCCAGGAGACTGCGCAAGCCCAGTACTCTACCCTGGATGTGAACCTGCGCGTCCAGGCTCTCCAGATTATCTGCATGCTCAGCTTGGAGACTAAAGCCATCCGCAACTATTTGGAGGAGTGCAGTAACCAGATGACCGAGTTCCGCAAGGAGAAGATCGAGTATCAGAAGGCGCGCAGAGTAGCGTATGTATAACCTTGTTCATTTGGGTTTTCCTTTGCGTTACACTTTCGGCAATGGCCTTACTAAGAAGCTAATGTTCGCCATCACAGACTCGAAGAACTTCGCCGTTTACATCAAGAGCGCAAGGCTCTTCAACCCGAGCCCGAGAAGTCACCCAGCCCAGCACCCGAATTGGAAGCCCTGGAAGACTCCAAAATGACTGGCGTGGATGGCGATTCCGAAGCCGTGGATTCGGATGAGGAAGAAGTTCCTCAGCGGACACTCCGTGGAGGTATTGACCGGGCGCTGGAACGCAAGCGCAAGCAGGAGGAAGAACGGGAGAGAAAAGAGCAACTCGCCAAACAGCCCAAGGGCTCGAAGCAGTTCCAACGAGTGCTCAAGAAAATCGATGACCTAAAGGCCAACATCCAGAAGCTCGAGGATAAAATCAACGTTGTCGACAATGACCTAAGGGAAGCCGACTGCCCGCGGACCAAGTGTCTTGGAAAGGATCGGTTTTGCAACCGCTACTGGTGGTTCGAGCGGAATGCCATGCCATACGGTGGGATGCCCAACAGCTCCACGGCAGAAGCGCAGTACGCCAATGGTCGCCTATGGGTCCAGGGACCCGATGAAATGGAGCGTGTGGGGTTCATTGACGTCTCAGATGATTTGAGGAAGCAATATCAGAAGGACTTCCAGACCACCCCCGCGGAGCGCAAGAAGACCGAGGAAGGGCACACCCGGCTCACCAATGCCACCGAATGGGGCTACTACGAAGACCCCGAGGCGATCGACTCACTTCTTGATTGGCTTGATTCGCGGGGCCACCGCGAGTCCAAACTTCGCAAGGAACTGGTGCTGCAGCGCGATAATATTGTGAAGTACATGAAACACCGCAAAGCGTACCTGGAGCCAAAGTCCGAAGAGGAGGAGTCGGAGGATATTCCGGCCAAGCGCATGATGACGCGGAACAAAACCTATGTGGATGATAACAAGCATCGCTGCATGCGCTGGCGCAATACCACGGCATTGTCGGAGAATGGTCATCTTCATGTGGATGCTTCACGGCCGACGAAGCGGGCCAAGCGGATGACGGATGATCCCAAAGAAATCAAGGTGACCAACCGTCAGGGCAAACCGCTCACACGACAGGGCACCCGATACAACTTCTAAAGCAGCCCATTGAGGGTTTCTTATTTCGTTTTGGTTTTTTGGACATACAGGTGTTTTTGGAGGGGTTGAACTGCATGCACTGCTGAGGATACTTGGAGTCGTCAGCAACCCAAAAAAGGTTAGTATTTCTATAGAATTGCATGAGCGACGCGACCATGATGCTTTTGGATTCCCGCATATATTTCTATTCTATGTCAAACTTGAGTTTCGTGATAGACGGGAACAGGGAGTGTTGCTAGGCTGCAGAGGATGAGATCACAGGGCATTACCAAGTATATATATAACTACTCAAAAGAAAGAGACCTGCGCGCTTTCGCCTTGCGGGTATTGTACATTAATTGCCCGAGACAAGGAATAGAGAGAAAAGATGTAGTTGATCTTGGAATGTATTGATCTACTTTTAACTAACTGTTAACTGCTTATCTCCGGATGAGTAACGCCGCGGCTGCGGTTGGCCCTCCAAATCCGGAAAAAATACCGCCGCCCGCCACTCGGATGCCGAGGTGTTATGTGACGGTATTCAGCTGACTGACCAGTAGCAGCGGCTGGTATCGGCACGTCAACCCCGTAACGTCATCCCCGGCGATTCTGAGTTTCCGCTCTTCAGGCCGCCCGATTGAGTGCCACCATGACGATGCTTTATCATCCTACGCCTGGTGTCTGAGGCGTTGCCTGTTACTAGAACTTTACCTTTGTTATTCTTGGTCTCTTTTTGTTGAACCTATCTTCAGCGCGTGAGGACTTATCTGACCATTCAACTTCGCGGCATCCTATCTCCATGGCCCCGATTCTCCGCTAGTCCGCGACAGACCTTGCTGCAGTCTCCTCAGATCAATCCCCCCCCCAAGAAGCACCGGGTCTCGTGCCAGGCTTGTGCTCATGTCGGCTGTCATTTCGGACCATGCTCAGCCTGACTCTCCTGCTGCCGGATCCGACCCCTCACAGTTTCGTCCTACACCACCTTCCTTAAACAATTCGCAAACCTCCTCTCCTCAGATGGAGCAAGTCGCACAGTCGAGACCGACCCGAGGCTCGACACCAGGCGATGCAACGGATCGCTTAGCCGTGGGCACGGCGCAGACGACCGCCGTCGATGATGTCTCCACCCCTCGTCCGTCACAAAAGAGTCGTGGCGCAACGCAAGAAGTTAACAAGCGGAGCGTGGACTACTTATTACGAAGTGGAGTGGCGGGGGGTTTGGCGGGGTGTGCGGTGAGTTTCTATCACTTCTGCAGGAACGCAGAGGAATCGGAATGCAAATCGGACGTGGTAGACTGATTCGTGATATCTAGGCCAAAACTGTTGTCGCCCCTCTCGACCGCGTCAAGATTTTGTTCCAAGCGTCGAATCCACAATTCGCTAAATACTCCGGTAGCTGGTTTGGCTTGATATCGGCCGTTCGCGATATTAGACGCCATGAGGGTCCCAGAGGTCTCTTCAAGGGCCACTCAGCGACATTACTCCGTATTTTCCCATATGCCGCTATCAAGTTCCTCGCCTACGAGCAGATCCGAGCGGTGGTTATTCCGTCACGCGACAAGGAAACGTCGCTGCGCCGACTTGTCTCTGGAAGCATGGCTGGCATGACGTCCGTCTTCTTTACGTATCCGTTAGAACTTATCCGAGTGCGTTTAGCGTTCGAGACGAAACACACGTCTCGCTCTTCGTTCCGCGATATCATCCGACAGATTTACAACGAGCGGGTCACAATGCCATCATCGACGGGGGCATCAATATCAGAAGCCCCAGTGACCGCCACTGCAGAGAGCGTCTCATCGACTGTGAATAAAGTCGTTCCTCGTTCTGGTCTGGCCAACTTCTACCGTGGATTCGGCCCGACCCTTATGGGAATGCTTCCCTACGCTGGAATTTCCTTCCTAACTCACGATACCGTCGGGGACTGGCTGAAATCGCCGATGCTTGCCCCTTACACCACGATACCTGAATCTGAAGAAACTGGGCACTCGAAGAGGAAACACCACCGGCAGCAACTTACCGCCGCTGCGGAGCTGTTCTCAGGCGGAATCGCGGGTGTTGTGTCGCAGACTTCGTCATATCCGTTTGAAGTGATGCGACGACGCATGCAAGTTGGTGGCGTCGTCGGCGATGGTCACCGACTCGGCATCGTCGAGACTGCCCGCACGATATTCCTCGAACGGGGCTTCCGGGGGTTCTGGGTTGGACTGACGATCGGATACCTCAAGGTGATCCCGATGACGGCCACCGGGTTTTTCGTTTATGATCGTCTGAAGGGCAGACTTGGCATTTAGGGCACCAAACTAGACCACTGCGGATCTGCATCATTTATCTTCATTTTTTTGTCTTGATATATACCGAGTTGGCGTCGTTGGATTCGATACCTACACCTGCATTTGTTCATACCCAAATTATCGCATGCACGAGAGCCTGGTCTGGCTTCGGCTCTCCTGGGAACGGATGATGGAATATTGTATATACACATACATTTTAGAATGGCTAAAGAGCTGCTCACTGCATACCAGCTTGCTAAGAGTCGTGGTCAGCGGAGAGTTGGAGCGATCTGTACATCTTATCGCAATCATATGCAAATCTAAGAAGCCGTTATACCAGATAGCCAACAAAACTTTTGAGCATATGTACCAAACCTGATATTTCCTCATCATATCCTTGATACATATTGTCTTCGTAGATCAATCCTACACACTCAAAACTTGTCGCTAATCTTCCCCTCCAATAAATCGAAGTATCTAGATCCTCGATATTAAGTATGAAGTCCGAAAATCCACCCCTCCGATTGGCCACCCACGGCAACGCACAGACCACCCAAAAAAAGTTCCCGTTCGATGAACTTCCACTCTCTCCCATCATCTCCAATTCCAATTCCACTGCCTCTTCTTTTTCTTCTCTTCTTAAAATCCACATAATAAAGCGAGACACAAGCGAACAGCTGCATAGCAGAATGACCACCCGCAAGCGCAACGACTTCCTCGACATCGTCGAAAGCGACGACAACGATTCCTCCAACGACCGCGGCTACGACTCCGAAGCCGCGGAGCAAGAAAAGAGCAAAGGCCGGGCCGTGAAGCGGAGGCGCATGCAGCCTGTACAACAACCGCAGTCCTCGAATGATCTGTACGGATTGAACGATGGTTCGGATGAGGAGTCGGATGATGGAGCTGGGTTGGGGGGTGATAGTGATGAGGATGAGAGGGTGGTTATGAAGGGGAGGAGCAAGAGCAAGTCCAAGAGCAAGAGCAAGAAGCAGGCTGGGTCGGAGGATGATGATGATGATGAGGATGAGAAGGAAGAGAATGACTACGAAAACGACGAAGACCACTACCTGGACGCCACAACAGAAACTACAACGAAAAAGTCAACGAGCAAAAAACCCCTCGACAAAGCCAAAAAGGCACCCAAGAAGAACAAAACGGGCGTTATCTACTTCTCCTCCCTCCCGCCATACCTGAAACCATTCGCGCTCAAGAATCTCCTTGAAACTCGGTCGTTTGGGCCCATTACGCGTGTCTTCTTATCGCCTGAGGTACGCCCCGCGAGTGCGCCCCGTCGCCGGTCGAATAAGCGAAAGACGTACTCGGATGGATGGGTGGAGTTTGCGTCGAAGAAGACGGCGAAGATCTGTGCGGAGACGCTGAATGCGACGATTATCGGAGGGAAGAAGGGCGGGTGGTATCATGATGATGTGTGGAATATGAAGTATTTGAAGGGGTTCCGGTGGGCGGATCTGATGGAGCAGGTGCAGAGGGAGAGGTCGGAGAGGGAGGCGCGGAAGAGAGTGGAGGATTCGAGGGCCAGGAAGGAGGATAAGGTGTTTTTGGAGGGGTATGAGAAGGGGAAGGTTATCGAGGGCATTCAGAAGAAGAATGAGGAGAAGGGCAAGACGGATAAGAAGAAGGATCCCGCGAAGGAGGTGCGCATGGTGTTTAAGCAGAATGAGGTTAAGTTGGGGAGGGATAAGAGTGCCGAGGATCCGGGGAAGTTGGGAGACGATACGAAGAGAGTGTTGGGGAAGATTTTCTAGTAGTTTACTGTTGTTTATGTTTATGTAGCCTAGGTTTCTTCTTGGTTAATAGATATCCCTATTGTGTTGGTTATTAATTTGTATTGATCGGCGATTTGTGGTATATGCTAATACTGGAGTATTGCTACAGATATGGAGACAGTCTATAGGTATGAGCTTTTCCCACGAGCCTCTTCTACCTTCAGTAAATATGTACTTGAAATCGAAACTGTTCCTCATGACAGTGTAAGAGATACCGCGTATAACCCTAGCTCACCATCCCGATAACAGTAGTGTCTCCCTGACAATAGAGGCATTTGCCATCACTCATGTCTTCAAGGAGCTCCAGCTGACGGTAGCGAAATGGTTGCTCGAATCAAGTCAGTGTAGTTTTTAAAAGTGAAATAACTACCATCCCTTAGCTCGTCATCCATTTTGGATAGTCTCTATAGAGTCTTCCAGGCCAAACAACATGCTGGGTTCGCATAGAAACAGTCTCCGAAAAGACTCAAATTCTGTGGCCATCTGGCTGGTTTATTAGCAGCTTTGAATGATGTTCTGGAGGTTGTCAACATGTAACTTGACAGAACAGCTGTCTGTCATCATGTTTGATAATGTACGTTTTGTTTAATCATATTATTCACAGATTCCACTCTTCATCACTGTTCTGTCACGCCCATCCTTTTCTTTTGAGTATTTCGATGCTGACCATCTAGAGCTTTGTCCTTGAGATCGATAGGTACCGAGTTTTCTGTAGAGTTCAGCGCATATTACAAAGAGTGGGGGGAACTAGAGGCCGGGCTAGAAATGGCTATAATGCTGGCTGAATCACTCACATATGACAGATAACGAGCTGCTTCAACTCTCCAGTCCACTGGAGAATAAGGAAAAGAACATATAAAACGATGGCTATGAGTTGTATCATAGAATGGTTCTTGCGCTCTATATTTTCCCTATTAAGTTGAACTGATATCAATAACCTGTGGCATTGCATAGAGTCATCACCTGTTATTGAGGGACTTTTGACCGTTTCTATTCTTATGCCTGTGGGGTGAATGTGCATTTCTGGCCTCGACAGAGGAATGACTGACAGGTGCTATTTATACGTCTCAAAGCGGTATTCGATGAATTGGTGATAACAGCAGTAACGAAATGAGATATGCCGTTGTTACTGAAGTAGTAAGCGTGACCACTCTAGATGTTCCTACCATCATCCTAGAAAGATGTCGATTCCATGATGTCGACATATGCATGATGGAGATACATTAGAACGGATATACCGCACGGACGTCGTGTTGGCCAATGTCCATACAGGGCTAGATCAAGAATGAGTACTCTTCTCAAGTAGAAGAAGATCAAAATGGGGAATCTTCCCGCAGAGTGGTGCAATTAGCAGGACGATGAAATGAACTTCATGGATAGCGCACATATCACTTCCTCATGCCTCTGTTTGCCTGAGACCGTGGTATTGATGGGGTAGATATCCGATATCTGATAGCGTGAGTCTCTGTATAGGAAGAAAACCTGGATCAGTCCTACCTGGAGTAGGTATGAATTTGCAGGTGAAGTACTCTATTGAGGCAACGATGGCACTATAGAGCCATGGGGCGGTGGAATGTGTCATGTGGGCAGCATCCACATTATGAACGTCAGCATGTTATTGTAAAGCTAGATCGTAGAAGCATCGATTCGTCGTTGTACGTGAGGAATACCGTCGATGAATCCCTAGGTCCAATCACGAGAAATGTTTGGCCTGGTGGCTGACAACGCCATGAAGCTGCATCCAGTATAGTCAGGTGAGCATATCCAGTGGCTTCAGCGATAATTCCTTGTAGTCAAAGTTCTCGGCAAATGTCTGGTCTGGAAAGGACATGGTCATTGAGGCCACGGATGTTCAATGACTGGCCAAACCTCTTGGTTTTACCCACATTGCTACCAGGATTAGCATAGTATGGGAGGGGAGCCATATGTAAAAGTTGCCTTGTCAAAGAATCTGGAGATCTTCCGGCACCAGACTGATTATTGTTCGCCAATGAGTCATTTTATAATGCGCAGATATTGGGCACGACTCGGAAAAAGCATGCCACCCGCCGCATCGTGACAAAGTTGTCTCTGGTCAAGAAGATGAAGCCTGTCATGCGATAGCATCGGCAATGAGAGATCGATTTCTGAAGTCCACTTATCATTGTGATTCTGATAATGGAAGTATGCTGTCTAAGAACGATAGTTCCCCGTTTGCCATGAAGATGACTATGGACAACGCCTTCAAGACAATCCCGTTGATATTCGAACACGCCTAGTAACTATAGTGGTCCAGGAGGTACTATCCCACTCTATCAGCTTCAAGATAGTGTATGCACTACCCAGCATAGAGCTTCCACCGCACCGGATCTATCAGTATGGTTTAAATCAGGAAGCTGGTGAGACAGGCTACTATGGAGTGCATAGCTTGTTGCTGCCGTGACATCCACGCGGCAGTAGCAAAGTATTATTGTCCATAAGGCAACATGCCTGAAAGATGGCATCTTCTTCGAAAGTGGTTTCCGGTTCGTAGGTGGTACATATAGAGAAGATATTAGTACCTTTTCACGACATTTTCTTCCGATGTCCTGGCGGGTTATTTTTCATAAGTCTATACTGACGAAACCTGACAACCCGCTGGTTCAATTTGCTTTGGTGACTAGAATTGTAGGATTATTGGTCTTATCTTCATTTGATCCGTATGTCTCCAAGGCGATTATTGCCTTCAAATGTAGTCCATGCGCCAGCGGAATCAGGAGAACTAGACTTTCTAATCTTTCGGTGCTCCTACCATTCAGGAATACCGCATCGTGCCATCTTTGAACCTTAATGTGGGATCAGAAGCGTCCAAGGCAATATGATGGTTAACGGTTGACTCCTGGGATGGATGCCTATATCAAATTTTGGGTGGAATTGGTTTTGCCCGACGATGATAAGGTTTGTGGCCCGAGTGTTGATCTAGGATGGTTTAGTGGTATGGAAGGAAAGAAGATTTGGCCTACAGATATCGAAGCTATATAGGGCGGCCGACAGCAGGATCTATTCAATCCATGCAATTCCTGCCACATACAATATTCACGGCAGAAGTGTATCCGATGTGAAGGTAGCTTTGGACTGGATAGGATTTACTACAAATCAAACTTCACTCCTAATCAATGTCTAATCATTCACTTCATCTATAAACCTAACTTTTTGTGTATCAGACCGGATATTGTTAACCATAACGATATCAGAATAGCCATGAAAACGCCAGAAACCCCTATGTGCAGTCGTGATTAGAAAGTCCCGTGGAACTTAGTGGTCATCGTCCATGTTCAACTCATCAAAGTCATCAAGCAGCTCGTCCATGTTGATCTTGGGCACCTCGTCATCATCGCTATCTTCGTCCATATCCATGCCACCGTGCTCCACGGGTGCACGGTTCCGTGCCTTGTACAGATCAAGAGTGCCACGCAGCTCCTGATCCTCTTCAACATCCCGCAAGAACATCTCGAAGTCCTCTTCGAGGCGGTTGCGCTCAGCTTCCTGCTTACGGTTGAGGTTGGTAGCGGCTTGCTGCGCCGCCTCCTCCTCATACTCAAGAGCCATGCGCTTGAGACGCCAGTTGCGGTTCTTGTTCTTCTTCTTGCGAGCATAGAACTTCTTCACGAGCACGACGTCGGGAATGGTGGAGCTGTACTGGCCACTAGCCTCGATCTCCTCGTAGTTGGGGTCGTTGAAGTTGGTACCAGTCAGGTGGTAACCAAGGACGGAGTCACCGACGTGCAGGACTCCACCCAGGTGGGTGCGGGTGAAATAGGTCTGATCGTTCGAGCCCAAATCCGAGGCACGGGCAACGGTTGCCTCGGCCAGATAGTACCGTCCGTTCGACCGTCCAACCAGCTCAATGTCCATGATGATGAACTCGGTGAGCTCCGTCACATCGGCAAGACTCCTAAAGGGCGACCTCCAGTAGGTGCCTGTCGGGACATCGGCGGTCTGGAGAGTGTTAGGGTCGAGAAGGTTGACAGAGGTACCGACGCGGTAGCAGAGGGCCAGGGGCGAGATGTTGCCCAGCGATCTGGCAAGTTTGATGGGCAGCGCAACCAGATCATCCTTGCAGATAGGGATCAATTCAATGGAGAAGGTGAACTTGTATGACTTCGAGGAGGTGTGCACATCCATGGAAATCAGCTCCTGCGACTTCTTCACCTTGGTGGGGACGACAGAGGAGAGGAACTCGACCATCTTCTCTGCATGATTCCTCTGCGCAAAGTAGAAATCCAAACCATCCTTGGCCTCCTTGATGTTGATGGTATCGCGGTGAGCGTTGTGCTTGAGGATGAGTTGCTCAAGGTACAAAAAGGTTCGCTTGTGAGGCACCTTCTGGCGCAGCTGAATGCTGGAGTTCCAAGTGTTGACAGTGAACGACTTCTTGCAGTCAGGGCATTGTAGCGAGGCGACAACGTATTCAACCTCGAAGGTCTGCTGCACAATGGTGCCCTGGAAGGCCTCCTGCTGGATGGTGATCTTGACCTTGATACGTTTCGAGTGGGGTTCGGTCCAGATGAAGCTGGCATCGATGATGCGGACCTTGGACAAGCCGCGGAGCTTGCGCAAGCAGTGTGCGAGGAGTTCCTTCGATTCGAGGGCAGCACTAACCCAGCTGGTAGGGGGTTGAAGCCACCGCTCGCAGTCCTTGCAGCAGTGAAGAACTGCCTCTCTCTGAATGCCCTGAGAAATATCGACCGTCAACTTCACACAGTCCTGGCAAAGAGCGCCTGCTGCTGTTGTTCCATCGATAGGCGCGCCACAGTTGCAACAAAGGATTCTAAACAGCAAGTGCGTTAGTTACAGTCCCCGATGCATATTGCCCCTCGGGCATGTTTACAGGGAAATTTTTCTTTCCGGTTTGCGGGGTAACTCACGTCGCAGCAATTTGATCCTGCGGAATGGCCTCGAAAGGCACCGGCGCATCCAGGTCCATCGACATATTGAAAGCAAGGATGAGGCCTGACACCAGATAAACAAGAGGGTACAAAAAGGAAAGATAGAAGAGCCGGCGACTCCTGCTCGCTGAAGGATGAAGCGAAATTCAGATTTGTCATGAGGATCAATATTTGCCCCGCCGGGAGAACTTTTTGTTTGCTCTGTTTGCTTGCTGACTGTGCTCTTAGTCATGCGTTTGTCTTGTTTGCCTTCCAGCAGCTTCCCCAATTGCGCTGCTTGTCGCCACTGCGAAGAAAGCTGTCGAGCTCTCGTTTGGTGCCATTACTGCTGCAATATTGACCATCATGAATAGGGCATTGTTGAGAGCTGCCTGGTCTTCCAGGACAGTCCTTCGTGCGCCACCTTCCGTCTCCCGTGCCGCGGTATACCGGTCGACATTTCACCCAGTAAACCGGTCTTTTGCTTCAGTATCTTGCCTCCGGTCTGAGCAGCCTTCGTCCTCGTCCTCTGCAGTACCACCGGAATCTGCCGAATTAAAAGAAGAATCGACAGGAAGCTCGGCGTCGGAGAGCACCACTCACATTCCATGGTACCTACAAGAAGAAGCACCTTTGGCCGAATCAGAGCAGAAATCTTCGCGCGATCAGATTCCTGAATTGCCAGAGAACCCTCCCGCTATCCTCCCTGCACTTCTCGACTACGTGTTTAAGGACATTGGTCTCGATGAATTGAAGTTGATTGATCTCCGAGGGCTGGAGACTCCGCCGGCTCTTGGTGCCAATGTGATCATGATAATTGGAACTGCTCGTAGTGTCAAGCACTTGAATGTGTCCGCAGACCGTCTTTGCCGCTGGTTGAGAAGTACCTACAAGCTGTCTCCCTACGCTGATGGACTTCTCGGTCGGAATGAGTTAAAGATTAAGCTCCGGAGGAAGGCTCGCCGCGCTAGGCTCGCCAGTAGGTCTGGTACTATGTTCGACGAAAAAGATGATGGCATTACGACGGGCTGGATTTGCGTCAATGCCGGTGTTGTCGAGGAGACGCCTGTCAAAAAGGACGAGAATTACAGTTTTGAGGGCTTTGGTCACACTGCCACAGGCACGAGGATTGTTGTGCAGATGTTCACGGAGGAAAAGAGAGCCGAAGTCGATCTCGAGAGCCTTTGGCAAAAGGCGCTGGAACGATCCGAACGCGCGAAACAAAGGCTTTCCCAGGTTAATCCAGGCGCACCTTCCGAAGAGGTTCGTGCTTCCTATTCGATAAACGTATCACCATCTGACCGTGAGCTCGGACATGCCTCCAGGTTTCCCACTAGCCCTTTGTTCGGACAGAAGAGGCTGCTTCACACCGATCATCGTCCCATTAGCCAAGAATTCGACCGTGCAGCAATCCATGCGGAAGATACGGAAAAAACACTGGATTCCCAGCCATCATCTTTACTTCCAGACCATACCCATAGCGACCATGGCAAACCAACCCGCTCAATGGATGCACTATTTGACCACCTCTCAAGATTATCCGATGTTCAGGCCAGGATCGAACTAGGAGAGGGTCCGGAAGATCATGACTCGACACTCTTTCTGCGCCTATTTCATGACCTGTTATCAGTCAGTTCGGCGGAAGAGAAAGCGATAGCCCGTCTTGTCCTATTCTGCAACGCGATTTCCAGACAGCACCCGGGTTATACAAAGCGGAGACTATATGCAGCGTTCACGGAATGTACATGCGCCGGTTATACAGTATCTGATGATTTAGCATTTACGGTTGTTTCAGCCTTGTTATCTCCCCGACTAGCAGGGACTAGCTCTGAGGACGTTGCAGGGCAAGTTCCGGAAGCGGACCAAGAATTAGCTCTTCTTGTGCTGGAACATCTTTCTCTGCGGGGCACTAATGTTGTCAATATGAGAGTGTTCAACATGATTTATCAAGCAGCTGCAATCTCGCCATCCACCACTGTACCAAACGGCGCAAATGATAAAAGCGCCCTTTCTCGGGTGTCACGCCTGATTGATACCCTTGACCTACCCTTTGAACCCGAGCAAGCCCGCAGTCTCATGTTAGCGCTCTTCAAGCATGGCGATTATGATGGATTTTGGAAGTTGTGGCGCAAGCTCCCTCTCAATGGAAGCCTGCGCACCGCTGCTGACTACAAGATGTTGTTCCGGTTGCATGCTGATCTGGGAGATGAACTCCGTGCCCGGGACTGCATATCCACATGGATTCCGATGATGAGGAGAGAGGACAACCCGATACCCCTTGAAGGAGAGCTTCTGGTAGACATCAAGCGTTGCCTTATGCTTGCCGATCCCGATATTGTGCAGAAGGCTGCGGAGGGCTCGACGAGCAATCTGGTCCGATTCTGGAACGCATGCCAGATGAAGATGCTTAAATGATGCAGGCCATGTCACTGTAAATAGTAGCTATTGTACTCTAGTAAATAACACACTCCTCATCCCGTCCTGCTCTGCAGTAAAGTAATGTTGTGGATGTGAATGTGACGGTGGATCCGGACTGGCTGACGGATGCCGATGAGCCTCGGCTCAACTCGCCGCCATCGGATTGGCATCCGCCGTTGCTGCTGCTGCTGCTCCTCCGAATTCTCTCCATCCTCCACCTACTCCGCCCATCCCAACTGCTTCTTGAAACCAGGGGCCAATGACTGGCGTCTTGTCGCCATCATGGAATATCTGCCCAGTTTGCAGCAAGAATTCGATGAGCTGAAGCCATCGCTGTTCGGTACGTGCGTTATCGCACGCCCCCATCCATCTCAACGACCACTCGACTAATCCGCATCACATCGCAGAGCTGCTCGCCGAGCAACAGCTCTCTGACCTTCTGCCTCCCTCAATCCGATACATTCTCGCCGTCGCTACGCATCGCCATCCACGATACCTCCTCCGAATCCTCAACTCCTACGACGAAATCTACGCGCTGCTCTCCCTCGTCGTCGAACGCTACTATCTGCGCACCTTCGGCGGTTCCTTCACAGAGAACTTCTACTCCCTTAAACGCGAACGAGTTCTCCTCACAAAGAATGGCGAGATCCCTCGCGCCCAGCTGGGCGCTCCAGGTCCCGTCCGCGAAGCCCTCAAGCTCCGCTCCTCGGACGTCTGGAAGAACCTCCTCGTTATGGTCGGAATCCCCTACCTGAAGCGCAAGCTCGACGAAGGCTACGACATCCACGCCGCACCACAAGCATCTCTAATCACGAGCGGCGGTCCTCGTTACAACCCAGGCGACGACCTCCCTCCCAACCCAACAATCCGCCAACGTCTCCACCACTACTACAAGTGGTTCCTCCGCAACATCTACCCCTCCGTCAACGCCGCATACTACTTCTCCATCCTCGCCTTCAACCTCGCCTACCTCTTCGACAACACCAAATACTCCTCCCCTTTCCTCTGGCTCATCGGCACCCGCATCCGCCGTCTCAGCTCCGCCGACCACCGCGCCATCGCCTCCATCCTCGACCCCAAGCCCGCTCCCCCCGGTCCCGGCGGCGCAAGCGCCCGCACCCGCCCCGGCTCCGGCCTCCTGGGCCTCCTCAGCCCGCAGAATCTCTACCCACAACTCCTCACCTCCCTCCGCTACTTCCTCCCGGCGTCTATCTTTGCCCTCAAGTTCCTCGAATGGTGGCACGCAAGTGACTTCTCGCGCCAACTGGCCCGCAAAGCAACCGAGGTCCTGGACCTCCCTGCCCCTGTCACAGCGGGAATGACACCTCCCTCGGAGAAGCGAAAAGCAGCAGCAGCAGCCGCCGCCGCCGCTTCCACTGAGAAACGACAGCAACAGCCATCATCACCAACACTCAAATCAGCCTTGAAATCAGGCGCCCCCCCGGCACGCACACGCATCCAACCGCCCATCTCAGCTACCTCGTATCTACCCATCTTCACTGTTCCGCTTCCCCCGCCGGATTCGGACGTCGCGTCAGCGTGCCCCATCTGTTTGAATGGGCTTACGAACCCTACGGCGTGTCAGACGGGGTATGTTTTCTGCTATGTGTGTATCTTCCACTGGTTGAATGGAGAGCATCAGCGGCAGTTGGATTTCATGAATGGGGAGGGCGCGGGCGCTGCGTGGGCGGATGATGATTTGGAGGGCGATGAGGAAGGGAAGCAGGGTGGTGGGGATGGTAATGAGGAGGAGATGAAGAAGTCGAGGAGTAGACGTGGAAAGTGGGAGAGTGGGAAGGGGAGGTGTCCGGTTACGGGGAGGAGAGTGCTTGGTGGGACGGAGGGGTTGAGGAGAGTGTTGGTGTAGAGATATTTCAGAGCATTGTGTGCAGTGGTTTTACGGGCTGGATTATTACTATATTGTATGAGTGGTGGTTTGCATGGTTTTTTATGAAGCGTATATACTATCTGTCGATTGCATTGTGTGAAATGAAGATTTAGCTCATGTCATTATCCATGACCACTTCAACACTGGTATAATGTTGATATCTCAGAGCCCATGAATAAACAGGCCGGGTATATTACTATAGCATATTGCACTATGCACACGCTATGCCGAAGATCAAGGTAAAGAAGAGTGACCCTTTTTCTTTCTAAGAAATGACATACGGCTCCGCTCCAGCACCGAAAAGAACTTCAGGTTGCTCAGCCGCAACCTTCAAGATAGTCTGGGAGAAGACAGAGTTCGCCCACGCGAACCACGGTCTCGTGTATGATTGTATATTGTTGACATCAATGGACTCGTGGACTAAGCCTAGGAGACTGGAGTTGCGGACTAGATTCAGGGAGTTGGTGATCTCCGTTACGTTGTCGGTTGTTAGTGCCTGCACGAGGAGCGACATTGGCCAGGCGTTTTCGAGACCGACTGATGATGAGTCTGTGTTAGTTTTTTTAGACCTTAGGGTTCAGGGGCCCGGGGTCAATGCTTACTGTGAGGTCCGCCGATGCCGTGGAAGTCTGTTCCCGTGAGGTAGTATGGGTTTCCATTAGGGTCGAGGATCATCTTGCGGGTGTTTTGGTAAACTTGGTCGGATTTGTCGACGAAGCCCAAGTAAGGCAGAGCTAGGAGGGATGGAATGTTTGCGTCGTCCATGAAGATGCGGGAGCCATATCCGTCTACCTCGAAGGCGTAGACTTCGCCGTACTGTTCGTGGTTGAAAATGCCATGTTGGCGTACTGCTTGCTCGAGGTTCTCTCCGCGAGTCTGGAGATTGGACGCGAGAGTTTGGTCGCCGCCAGCTGCGCGGATCAGATCCGCGGTCTTCTTCAATTGCACGGACATCATGGCATTGGCGGGGATGAAGAAGCCTAGGATAGTCGCGTCATCGCTAGGGCGAAATGCGCTGCGGATGAGTCCGGTGCCTCCATTGAGCGGGTTCCCGATCCCGGCGAGATTGAGAGTTTCCGTGCCGAGGGTTGTCTGGCGCTGGAAAGTGTACTGGTTCTGGACATACTGGAGGTTGCTATTGAAGGTTGGCTGGGACTGTGCGTCGGTGGTGTTCAGGAGTGTGTCCAGGGCCAGGTACCACCGGCTAGTGAGAAACTCGGTGGATCCGGTGTTTTCGTAGAATTCGTTGCCTAGGGCGAGGAAGTTGGCCAAGGAGTCAAGCTCGTATTTACACTCGTAGACAACAGAAGGCTCATATGCCGGATGCACGGTATCTTGCTGGCCGTTGTTTGTTGCTTGGATTCCACTGGGCGGAGGAGGCTGGAACGCGTTACAGTAGGGCGATTGGATGACGAACTCGGCCTGCGTGTGAATGGCCCCGAGAATGAGGTTGTAGAGCGCTGGGTCCTTCTTTGCCAGTGTTTGATAGCCCGTCAATTGATTTGTCGAGTCGCGCAGCCACTCTGCATTAATGTCGCCGGTCACAACAAACGTCTGGGCTCCTTGCCATTGCGCACCGTCTCGCTTGATCTTCCTAGAGGAGGAAGTAGTGGACGTGCTGTTGACGTGCCAGCGGATGGTCGTGTCCAGTGTGTTAGGGAAGGCATTGCGGAACAGCTGAGCCATGTCCTTGTCGACCATGCGCGAGGTCACATCATCGATGACCTGCTCTACTGCGTTTGAGACGAATGTCCGACACTCTGCTGCTGGTCTTTGGTAGGGCAGATTCAAAGGACCGCCGCTGTAGGGTGCACTGGGAGTGAAGAAGGTATAAGCAGGCTGATACAGAGGTCATGTCAAGGGCATAAACCCTTACTGTGCTGTAGAAGCATAAGAAGTGTAGTCTGGGCAAGCCCGACGCAGAATGGAAGGCTCATCGCGACCTGCAGCTCCCCTTGCACTCAAGCCCGCTGCGAGAGTAATGGCCAGCGACCACGAGCGCATATTGACGGCTGGATAGCGGCTGTCGCTTATGGTGAGGTTATCTTATGAGGCCAGGAGGATGCTCCAGTGTGCCATTGACCAT
Organism: Aspergillus brasiliensis CBS 101740; assembly: GCF_001889945.1. Lineage (NCBI taxonomy): Eukaryota > Fungi > Ascomycota > Eurotiomycetes > Eurotiales > Aspergillaceae > Aspergillus > Aspergillus brasiliensis. The sequence continues at coordinate 436,806 of NW_027137458.1, forward strand.
TTGAAGGAGATTAGGGGGTACGACGGCATGTTTTGAAGTTGGCCGGTTGGGGGATGACAGGGGAAGGCAGGGGAAGCCCGTCACTCCAGGCGGAATGCGGGGAAGATCGCAAACAGCCGTCGATTCCCTCGATGATCCCCCGGATTGCTGCAGTCTTTCCACCCATCATTCATATTACCAGTCACTCTCTCCCTGCATTGTGCCACTGAACAATTCTGAATGCGGATACGTTCTTGCAGTATACCAACTCATTGCAGTTTCTCATTTCTACCCAGTGCTTCTGAGTTAGACAGCTACTAGTAGCCTCGAGTGTTATGTCTAATTCTCCGCTCGACATTTTAGCCGACGCTCAGGCGCCTTGATCAGCAGATGGTTTAATGGCCTTCTCGGTTGAAGTCGCCTGACTCAATTAATATCAAATGTCGGCATTAGCTTGTCGATCACATCCCAAGATGGTAGTCGCGCAAACAAAACTTGAACGTTCTACTCCGTACATCCACGTTGGGTGATACCAATACTAGACCTCGAAGCATTGACTTCCGCTCAGAACTGGATTCACGGGGATGGTAGAGAAAGTTATGGCTTTACTAATGGCTTTTGGCCATGGCTATCCGTGCAGCCACATCTATAATGATTAAGAAGAAAGACAAGCCAAGAAATACTTCAAGACCGTTGCTCCATGAGGGCACATTTAAGAATGCTGGAAATCCCGATATTTGTATAGTCTAAGCTCTACCTAATATTACATGACGCCGTTGTATCTGAACTGAGCGTATTGAGTGGATTATAATGCTCTGCCTGTCGAACAAAATTGATGAAGCTATATACTATCGATGCAGCGCTGTGGGCAGAAACCATAGAATGAGTTGAAATAAGGGGGAACAGCAGACCGGATATTGATAACTCGTGACAAGCAGTCCACTGCATGATACCAAGGATGGATATACTAGGGTGCAAGTGAGTTGGGGTTGACGCGGAGTGTGCATGAGGCTGGACCGGTTCATTGCATTGCACAGTGGCAATGGCTTCCTGGAGGGATCGAAGTGAACCACCCAAGCAGCGTATATCGTCGACAACTCTTGGATATGGTACCCGGGTAGGCAGAGAAAGTCTCGACCATGGCGTGGTCTCGAAACCAAGCGGCTATCCAATAGCCACGATAGCTGTTCACTTCTTTGAGAAGAAGGACATGATGTTGCCTTGTCCCGGTTTCGCTGCTGGTTTGCCCTTGGGCGCACTCACAGCGGGCTTCTTCTTGGGAGGCGGTGCTGGCTCGTCCTCTGAGAATGACTCCCAGCTTGGCTCCTCCACGGTCACTAAACAACAACCAGTCAGCTGTTGTCCATATCCAGGTAACACTGGATAATCTTACCAAGATAACCTTCATCGTCCTTGACTGTCTTCTTTTTCATGACTTGGCGCCTGCCTCTGCGACGACCACCCTTAATCATGACTTCTTCCTTCAGTTCAGCCTGTTTCGGCGGCGGCGGCTCGTCGATTGGCTTAGACTCTTCTGGTGAGGGTGCTGCATCGGGCATTTCTTCGTCTTCGTCCTCGTCTGGCACTAGTCAGAAGAGTTACCGACAAAAAGGAGTTAACATACCATCATCTTCCATCATCTTTCTGAGCCTTTCTTCACGCTCTTTCCGTGACTCGCGTGTGCCAGCGGATGCGGACTTGCCTGAGTCTCGGAAGAGCTCCTCGGGCTCCTCATCCCCGTCTGATGCGTCATCTAGAACCACTGCTACTCATCAGTATCGCGTACAGAGATGAGATTGACGGTGAACACTCACGATCTTCAGCACCACTGGGTTCGGCCTAGTTGATAGTCAGTCACTCAACACCAAGTCGATAAGAGTAAAGTTATACTGACAGACTCGGCAGCGGAAGTGGCAGGCGTTGCTGATTCTTCCTTTTTCTGCTTGGGCTTAGCCTTTGCAAAAGAGCTAAAGATGCTGCCCTTTTGCTTCGGAGGAGCTGTCTTCTCAGTCGGTTTCGTAGACGCTGGGGTTTCTTCGCGCTTGGTCGCCGGCTCCGTCTTCGGGGCCTCGGTTTCACTTTCTGTCTTCGGTCGTGGCGTTTCTTCGTCCTTAACAGGACGCTTAGCTGGAATGGTCGTCTTGGGAGGAGCTGGAGCCTGAGCGGAAGCTGGGACGGGCGGGCGGCCACCGGTTCTTCTCTGCAGCACAAAATGTATTAGAATAATAAAAGGTGTATAGATACGCAAGAGAACAGCTTACCCGGACGTTGTTGCCCTGAATCATGCCCCAGGATTTGCCGTACTCTAGGGGATCCTCCTGAGCATGCTTGGCGACCATTTCTCCCGCGACATCTGTCAAGACATTGAGATCCTGAAGCACCGTTGGTTGAAGGCTGTAGACATATATCGATGAGACTGATTGGAAAGTCGCCTTGGCGTCTGCGGGGCGTGTCAACATGTTCCATCCTTTGCGCAACATTAGGGAGACACATCTACGCACCCTCTAAGTCTTCCTCTCGTACTAGCACAACCGAGGACATGGCAATCTCGTCCGTAGCGGCGTCCTGATTCGGCATCGAACTGCTCACATATGGACTGCTCTGAGGGATACCATTGCTATCATCGAAGCTGTCCTGAGCGCCGTTTGTCGCGGAAGTAGCCTCAGGTGCCTTCTGGATTCCGGTGATAATATAAGTCGCATTGACGCTGTTTGGCTTCTTATTGTTCTCGTTACGGTGGAAATCGAAGAGCATCCTTTCAAAGCCAATTAGAGCAATTCCTATGCATAGCACCATGTAGATCGCATATAGACATACTGCTTGGCCAGGGTACTATGAACCCGAAGGGCTCGACCTAACGACCGGTAGGTGACCTGTAGTATGCGCCGAAGCTGTTAGTAGATATCTAGCTTGCAGCAAGATTGACATCGCTCACCGTGCGTCTCTCATTGAGGACGTTCTCAGCGAGATATTTCTTATAATCCGCAACGGCCATGATGACAACAGCCTCTTAATCGTGCGTGATATCCGGCGTTGTTCAAAGCAACTTGCGATGCGGAGTAGAATACGGACGACGCGTTCTGGAAGCACTTTACGCGTATCAGTCAGCGGGTCTTGGCACCGCAGCCATTCTCCGACGCCATCACAATAATTACTGTTGGTGATCGTCAGCTGCCATTCACAGTCTATTATACGCCCAGAGACTCCCCTCACTACGCATTTGTTCACTGGACCTACCCGTCTATCCGATGATACCTCGATAGTCGCCGCAGCCTTCTCACCCACCCACCCTATGGACCAGACCTTCGACCTCCCCGACTCGACCGATTGGCTTACAACGCCACTGTCACTTGTCGCGCCTCTTGAATCCGCCCTCCGCTGCCAGGTTTGCAAGGACTTCTTCGATAACCCGGTGATCACCTCGTGCAGTCATACATTCTGCTCCCTTTGTATTCGACGGTGTTTAAGCACAGAAGGCAAATGCCCCGCGTGCCGCAGCTCGGATCAGGAATTGAAGTTGCGGCGCAACTGGGCTGTTCAGGAACTGGTCGAGGCGTTCCAGAATGCTAGACCTAGTGCTTTAGATCTGGCGAGGAAGGCTGCTGCGCGGGGGAGTGATGCCGAAGAGGGAGAGTCGGAGGGGCCAGCATCGAAGAAGAGAAAGGTTGAGGCGGTAGATGGCCCTGCTGCGGAGGGCGTGAGGACTCGATCGCAAACCCGAGGAGTGGGCTCTCAGGAAGATCCCGTTGCGATTGAGGTAATTGAAGATAGTAATGATGAGGAATACGTTCCAGGTATGTGTATTGTCGGGCTCATTAGGGTCGCATGCTAATCGCTACTGAAGAGGACGGACTGGTCGCGTGCCCGATCTGTAATAGGAGAATGAAGAATGAAGCGGTATTTCGACATTTGGATACTTGCACCGGGGAGCCTGCGCCACCGAAACAGTTCAATCTTGGGTAAGATATGTCTTCTACAGCTTGTGTCTGCATGTTCGCATCTGACTAGGGATTATAGTTCGTTACAGCCTATGTCGCCGGCGTCGCGGATATCAAAAGACTCCCTGAATAAGCCACCCGAACGACTGCCCATTATAAACTATTCTTTATTGAAAGATAATGTGCTCCGAAAGAAGCTAAAGGATTTGGGTATACCGAATACGGGCCCGAGGCCCCTTCTGCAACGACGACACACTGAGTGGATGAATCTATGGAATGCCAACTGCGACTCCAAAACGCCAAAGTCCAAAAGGGAATTGCTGCGAGAACTGGATATTTGGGAACGCACACAAGGCGGCCAGGCGCAACTATCAGGGGATGTCACTGATACTGTCATGCGCAAAGACTTTGATGCGGCGGCATGGTCAACGAGTCATGACGATGACTTCAAGCGGCTCATTGCAAATGCGCGAAAGAAAAGCGAAGCGCAGGCGCGCACCACGATACCACAAGAATCTGTAGGCACAAACCAGCCAACCGACCAACCTGCCAGTCAGACAATGTATCAGCCACCGAATGCGCCTGTTGTTGAGCACACGGGAGCCATACATGCGACGGAAGATGCCCACACTCCGGAGAGGTTGATTGTAGAAGACAAGACCGTCGTTGTCCCTGAGATACAAGCGCAGACACACCAGGGCTCAGTCGATAGGCAGATGACCAACGTGCAAAATTAACTGCACTTGGTGTAAGTGCCTAGAATACGCGGATTGCGCAGATACCCAGGTCCATGGAGGGTCGTTCGTCGTCTTGCGTTAAGCAGTGGTACCTGGACCTTCCTCGACCGACATCCGAGATAAGCGGTCCTCTAATTCCGATTCCACGGCTCGCTCTGCTGCCGTTCTGCGTGCGGCTTCCTGAGCGCCCTGCTGGAGACTGTCGAGTTCGGCAAGCTTCTTGCGGGTTGCTTCTGCCTCCTTCTCTTCCATCTCCTCCCGCTCCTTGTTTTCCAATTCCTGCAGCTCATCGTCGATCTCAGTCTCATCAATCTGTGGACCAGCCTCGTTCATGATGTTTCCGACCTCGTCCACCTTGGACATCTCCTCACGCAGCTCTTCCACCACATCCTCGACCCTCTCCGCACCGCCGATCTGGGTATGCAAGCCCCGAAGAGCTCCTGTGCTTGCCTCCATGACCTTCACGAATTGCACCTGATCGGTAGCCTGCTCGATTTTGGAATATACCTCCTCAAGCTGCATCAGAGTATCCAGTCTCTGTTTTAGATTATGCTCCGCGAGCTTCTTAGAGCGCACAGCCGAGAGCGCAGAAACGCGATTCTTGTTTTGCAGCGCCATTTTGGCAGTCGAATTAAGCTCAGTGATCTTGTTTTCCAGATTCTCCACCTGCTTGGTCATAGTCGCCATGAGCGTTTTGATAGAGGCGACGGCGGTATCTTGCTCTGTGATATCTTTTGGAGCGTCACTGGTTCTGAATTTGATAGTCTGCAGCATAATTAGCGCCTTGCATGGAATAGAAAAAACATGGATATAGGAATCAGACAACCCAACACATACCTTGCCATCGTACGCAATAGCTCCGCTATCACGGGACATATACAGTAACAGCACATCCATATCCGTGTCCGACAGACGACTCCCTTCATCCAGTATACCTGAGAACTCATTGACGAAGCTCTCCTTGGAATAGACCAAATCTGTCTTTGACGGACTATTTCCCGTAGCGTGCTTAACAACGCGGTCCGCAGCCTCCTATCAACATACCGCATTAGCCCTGCCCTTGCCAAAGATCAACTGAAGCCAGACCAATCCAACCTACCTTCAAATTCTCCACCAAAACCAATTCTTGAGCCTGTAACCTCGGTGTCGCCTCCTCAGATCCAATCACAACGCCCTTCAACTGCTTCATTCCCCAGCTCATCACAGCCCATGGACTCAACACAGATGTATCGATTCCCCACTGCGGCTTGCGCAGACTCGCCGGATTCGTCCGATACAGGTGCAACGGCACCATCGTTCGATTTCTTGTCGCTTCGTCCTGCATCGCACCAGAGCCATAGTTAGCCATTGTAGCTCTTCCGTTTCCTCATATACCTATATGGTAGTGACATACAAAGACCGCGCCCAGTGCGACGGGCCGTCCACACTCCGGGATCTCTAGATCACGTAGTAAGGACTCATCAGCTCTGAGAATCAAGTGATTCGCTTTTCCCTTCGAGGCGGGTCCATGGGGTGCAATATAGCCGTGCTTTGCGGCGGAGGTCAGGGCATGTTCCCATGCTGCGATGTTGGTGGTGTATCCCTCGGGGTTGGTCTTGCGGTGGATGGGGAAGTCGGAGTAGAGGGAGGGGAGGCGGTTTCTGGAGTGAGATAATGTGAGTTAGTAGGAGTGGCTAAAGAGAAGGGGAAGGGAGAAGGACGGACTTTCTGAAGGAATCCTGCGACAGGATATATTGCAGGAGGGTGGTCATTGTGGTTGTTGTGGTGAGTAGCAGATGAGTATTTCAAGGAAGAAGATGAGTAGAAGCGATGTAAGTTTATCTGAAATGTAATCTAAATTGAGTATATGCAGTAGAAGAAACGTACACCCCGTCGGTGTAGGCTGGATAGCCCCCGTGCGTGCGTGGTGCTACTGAGGTAGTATCGGAATGTCTATCTGATGTCAATAAATGGGCCACTTCGTCGTTAGCGCTGGTTGTCGGGGAGGTCATCTTATCGATAAGGATATGTCACGTGGTATGGGATTGCTCCTTGGACCTCAGTCATCATTTTCTGCCACCGCCAAAATGTTACAGATTTCCCAGTCTTTTTTTGGGGACTGTATGTCCTTAAATCCGCTTAAATCCGGGGTTTCTCGAGCGAGGTTCGCTAGGTTCTGCCGCTTAAGGCGGTATACTTGGCGGTCAGAGACAAGCAAGGCGAGATATGCCGTCCTAGTACTCCGAAGGGAGTATTCGTGCTACGGATATGTGAGAACTACAGAGATAGTGATGATACAACTTGTGCATAAACACGTAGAGGAACATTAATTGACACATGTCTATGATAGTGTATAAGCCTATGCGCCCGTCGCACCATAATTGCATTCCTAAGCTCGTTCGAAATCGTCATTGGCTGCATTGTCGTCATCTCTCGTGCCTTGCGCCGGACCTAGACCGCCCGAGTCCAGTGGATTCGAGATCAAAGATTTGCGATTCATGCGTCGGTCAAGCTTCTCGCTGGTTTCTTCCGTGCCTAGTGCTTCGGCAGTGGCTGCCTCGTCTCTCGTGTCTAGCCCCCGGGCTTCCAGGTACTCGACCTTGACCGCGTGTCTCAGGTTATCGACAAACGTCTGCATCTCGGGCATCGGAAACCCCCCTTCGCTATTCAAGACATCTGCGTATAACCGCTCCGCCTCTTCAAGGGCCGCTGATGCTAGTGACGGCTTTCCCAGGCGGAGCCACGTATCGGCAGCAAATACACTCCACATTCCAGCTTTTCTACGTCGAGAGCCCCATTTCATTCCGCTCACCGGTGACCTCGCCGCATAGCATGCCGAAACACGTTCACTGAAAAGGCCCTGACCGATGGATCCCACTAGCCCATGGTCCATGGCCCGCATGGCCCATCGAGCAGCGCTTTCCACTGCCGAACCCCCGCGAGACTTCAACAGTTCCATAGCTAAAGTGAGGCAGCGAAGTGCATTAGGCGCGTCCGAGCACCTTGTAAGATATGAGTAACATGCTGTGTCGAACATCTGATCGATTCCGTCGAGCTTCATCTTGGTCCCCATTGCGGCCGGATTGAGAAGCATACTGACAGCGCACATCTCGTAAGCACCCGCATGGTATTTCCAAGCCTTGTCGTTCGCATAGTCGGACCGAAGAAGCTCGTACGTAGAAGCTGACAACTTCCAGTCGCGGAGCATGAACGCGAAATCAGCCATTTTGCGCAGCTGTGCTTCAGGCGTGTCTGGCCTATAGTAACCGTGAGCGACATCGTAGTTTCCGCTGGCCCCTCCCGATGTAAGGCTGGAACGAGAGCTGGTTCCGAATCCGGCCCATCTCCGTGACATTGACATGAATCGACCACTGATACCACGCCTACGGGAGGCCACTTGGTCATTCCAAACCGCGACTCGATTTTCCATGAATGGTATCACGGACTGCGCAACTAGCTCTCGAATAAAGGCTTTAATTGCCATAATATCCGAGTCGAAAAGATAAAGACCATTAGTATCGAGGTCAACCAAGGGTTCTGCTAATCGTTAGTGCTTGCGAGATTATGGAGCAGGGGTCCAATCGTACCAGCTCCACCGGAAAGTCGCTCAGGAGGCGAGAGCCATTCGCATTCAGGGACTTGAACACTGTCATCGTCGGTAACCACGCACTGATTGCTGCGCAGCCTCAACAAGTGACAATGTAACCCGAAATGGCGCTTCATTTGGTCATACAGCTTGGTTGATTCGGCGATATCATCGCGATCCTCGTCATGCACGAGCACGTAGTACCGGAGGTATTCAGAGTGACACCAGTCTGGTAACCTCTTAGGCCCATTGCTCGTATCCGCATACAATTGTCTAAGGGTCTCAAGCGGGGCAGTATTGCGGGAGCTGATCGCAATGACACTGGCCACCGGATGTCGAAATGTTTCATGCGGCGTGGCCGAAGAAATCGATAGCAGGTGTCGAAGAAATACTTTGTATAAAGGGGATGTTGTAGGAAAATTCAAGAAATCTCTGGGGCGCATCGATCCGCCCAGCGGATCATCTGTCGAGCCCAATTGCTTCTCCAAGACTTCCTCCACTTGTGCCAGGGAGGAGCTTCGCCCTGCGCTCGAATTGGTAGTGGTCGAGCTGTTGCTGGCTAAGTTCACGAAGCGAACTCCGTAGTCTTCCCAGCCACGACTCGATCCCACGCTATCCCTTATGACCAACTTTCCTGGCACATTCTCGCCAAAAGGGCGAATCAATTCCCAGAACCCACCAGCGAAGCCTTTCTGTCGTACCAACTCATCGGTGTCCGCTGATGCGTAGACCCCAACCACCGGGGAGAACGATCGTATAATTAGAGATCGGATCTCCTCTGCGCCATCGAAACGACCTTCTACCGGGGATCCCAGCGACGATCGGGCTAATTGTGGAGTCGACGATCGGAAAGAAGGAGCACGAGGCGATGCGGACCTAATCGGAAGTTCCGCCGTCGTGGCCGTCAGGGGCGGGGTCGGAGACCGGATCCTCGACTCTACCAGGTCTGCATCGAGGGCCGGCGACGAGTCGCGGCGCTGATTTGGATATCTCGAATTGGATGCGACACGTGGAACGCCGGGCGAGAATGACGGCGGAGGCTTGACCGGAGCCGCATCTCCGGGCGATGTCATGGACTCCGAGTGGCGTGGGATGCGACGTTAACAAGAATAGAAATGACCCTAGAGCCCATGGACCGGGTGGGGAGTGATCCCACAGGAGAGTGATGGAGAAAGGGGTGATGTGGTGAGGTTCGGAGCGAATTGTCAGGAGAAACGGAATGACGGGAGGAATCCGGCAATGTTGTAGGGATGCGTTGAAGCCAAGTCACCGCAGGCGAATCCCAGCGTGCAAGTCGGGCGAACAGCTCCGTTGGGCCAATGCGTCTCCTGCGGCAGCCAATGTCCGAGGATATGAAGATGATGATGCACAATCTTGACCACTGCTTTTCAGGATATATAGAATCTGAAGTAAACCCGGAAAGCAGACTAGCTTAGCAGTGCTCTGCTAACGAACGGAGAGCTGCGACAAGCAGCTTCATTGTCTATGGATTGCGTTGTTGACAGCCCGGAAGGCGGTGATGGTCTCCCACTTGATCTGCCGGGCAATTAATTGTTCAGGCGCTGCTGTTGGTCCCTTCGACTCTCTCTGCGATGCGCTCTGCTTGTGACGTGACACAAGGCTGACAATCTCATATGACTCAATAGAGTATACTCACTGGTCAGCCCATCTTGACTCATTCGGGGATGGCTGCTACCCATGCTCAGAACATCTCTCTTCTCCTTGCCTCCCAAGCGCTGCCTACTCCGCCTGGCCGTCCCTCTCTCGCCGCCAACTGATGGTTCCGCCGCAACTGAATCTCGTTTTCGCAGAATTTCCCCGTTGATACCCCGTGCTTGCCTTTATATCCTTAGGTCTACAACTGTGCCGCAAAGCTCTTCCATGAGCCGTCGGAGAACCTCCAGTCTCTCCCCTCAGCGAACAAACAAAAGACGCCGCATACCTGAAGCTGCCCCGCATCAGGGCGCTGCAGGAGACACCATGACTCAATCTGCGAACACCGTTCCCACCATTGAACTCACCCCCCTCGAATCGACATTAAAATCGCTCTTGCTTGACGTCGCGGAGTATGTACACGAAAAGAATGTTGCAGAGGGACGCCGCAATGCAGAGCCTACGGTTCTGCGCTTCACCGGAGGATGGGTGCGGGACAAGCTGTTAGGTGTGGGCAGTAATGATGTTGACGTCGGTATTAACAATATGACGGGGTATCAGTTTGGTTTGCTCCTCAAGGAGTATATGGATAGACCAGAGAACTTGGAGAAGTACCGACAGAAGCAGCCCAATGGAGAGTTAAAACATGCGATTGCTAGCCTTCACAAAATCGAGGCGAATCCGGAGAAGTCCAAACACCTGGAGACTGTGACAACAAGGATTTTCGGCTTGGATATTGATCTGGTGAATCTACGAAAGGAGACTTACTCCGAAGACAGCCGAAACCCGCAGATGGAATTTGGCACGGCCCAGGAAGACGCGATGCGCCGTGATGCGACGATCAATGCGCTTTTCTATAATCTGAACGAGTCGAAAGTCGAGGATTTGACCGAAAGAGGTCTGGAGGATATGAAGAAGAAGATTATCCGTACCCCGATGGAACCGTATCAAACCTTCCAGGACGATCCACTGCGTGTGCTACGCTTGATTCGGTTTGCCAGCCGGTTGGGTTACGATATCGAGCAGAAGACCCAGGAGGCGATGCGGAATGAAATAATCGGGGAGGCTCTCAAGCTGAAGATCAGCCGAGAACGGGTGGGCAAGGAGCTAGAGAAAATGCTCCAAGGTGTGTGACGTCCAATCGAGGTTTGATGGTTGCTCACTGTTTCTAGGTCCTGATCCCCGCGGTGCACTGCAGTTCATCGATAGTCTTGGGCTGTACCCGACTATCTTTGCCAATCATCAGGATGATGCGCAAGCAGATACCTCGTCATGGGCACTTGCATACAATGCGCTGGAGAAAATTCTAAAGGAAGGATCCAACGCAACTACCCTAAACGTTCGCGAATTTCTCATACGCGACAAACTTGAATCTTACTACGCATGGATAATTGCAGCATTTGCTCCATGGTCCAGTGTGCCGCCCCGCGTTGCGACGGGACCCAAGGCGAAACCTCTTCCGGCCCGGACCGCGGAAGTAGCTCGAGACAGCCTGCGAGCTGATAACAAGACAATCGCCGTCATTGGCGATGCAGCACAGAATTGGCAGGCCATCACCGACGTCAAGAACTCTGTGCTCGAGGGACGCATGGATGGAACTGCAGCTGAGGTGCGACAGCAGGTCGGACTGCACATTCGCTCGTGGAGAAAAGATTGGAGGCTTTGTATACTCCTTGCCATTTTCCAAGAGATCATGAATGGCGGCAAGTTCACCAATGGTAAGACTCCATCGTGCTCGTTATCTTTCATAAGACTGATGGTTATTCGACGGCAGTGCTGCAATCGTATGACCGGTTCCTCTCCTACATCAAAGAGCAAGACCTACAGGATGTGTTTGAGCTGAAGCCTCTCGCCAACGGCGGAGAGATTGTAAAGGCTCTTGGTTGCAAGACTGGTCCCTGGATGTCCAAAGCCTTGGACATGTCGATTAAATGGCAGCTGTTGCACCCGGAGATTACCGACAAGGAAAAGGTGCTAGAAGAGCTGTCCCGTAGAAAAGAAGAGCTAGGCATCGCTACATAGTAATAGTAAGCTATATAGTAATGGAAATATGAGTGCTGCTCCTTGGATCATTATTTGTTGCTATTTTACTGTAGCTAAACCTTCAAATTCTATACGCCTGATTGGGACGTTGTAAGGGCCATTGTTCGGTTCCCGTCTCTTACCGCTCGGTAAATTTGCCGACGGCGATGGATCTCCGAGTAATCTGCCCCAAGCTAACTTTCTATGGACATCTTGTTCTCCATCCCCGCAAACGTCCTTTTCTATAGATCGGGTGATCAGACATGCCAATGGAAGAACTGCGTATGGCGGCGCGTGAGTGCCTGCGCCGCGGTGATGCGCGCATTCCAGACTCGGTGCTGGACAATTTGGTCCCTGGAGAACTGGAACATTTATGGGACACCATCTCAGCCCACAAGGACACAGACAATGCAACTGTAAGATACGCCCACTTGATACTGCACTGGGAAGGGGATTCTAATCGATTACTACAGGCGTCTGAAAACCTGCTTATCGCCCGGGAGTTCCTGAGACGTTGGACCTCCAACGAATTATCAGAGCCCGATGCCGCCGCAGCAAATCACATCTATGCCTGGGCGAGTCGGCATGCCCTTCCATCTGCAGTGTATGCGGAATCTATGGAAGAGCCCAGTGGTGAGTTTTGAGCTTGAACGCTACCCAAAATCAGATATGCTGATGGGTGTAGAACAGAAGATGGCTCTTATGCGTGAAGACAAGTTGAGATCATCACTGTCAATATCGGTGATTGCAGCCTTGGATTCTCTGTTTCCGGTCCATAAAGCAGCAGACGTGGAAGACATCATCCTCGCGCTGGCAAGCTTTACCTCCGAAGCAGACCCATGGACAACAGACGACTCACGCACAGCTTCAACTGCAATCCTTGAAAAGTTTCGCACGACAACGCCCTCTACGCCAGATGCATCGTTCTGGCCCGTCCTTGAAACCATCCTCAAGGACAGAACCCGACCTCTCTTCACGAGAACCAGGAACCCTGCCATCACGGCAGCAGGTCGCAAGGACATGCACCCCATCCCTCTTCCCCGATTTGATACCAGCATTCTTGACCCTGAGTCAAAACCATGGCGATCATCAGACGTCTACGCGGTCACAGTCTTTTCCTGGATCATAACACAATACCAGGTAAGTCCCTCTTAAAGCACCGTATATGTCCGTCTCTGACAGCTTTCAGGCAACAGATATCGGCCGTCTGGAATCCCACTTCCCCCTGCTCGTCCCACCAATTCTCGCCTTGATTGACGACGAAACCAACCCCCACAAAGCCGACGGCTGCACCCTTCTCACCCGCCTCCTACACCCTATCCAGCAAGCCAAATCTGACATTCTCCAACGCACGAACCTCTCCTCTGTCTTCACCGATGCCATCAAACCCTGCCTCCTCTCCCTTCCCACCATCACCCCTGAGCCTGATTCTATCAATCTCCTAAGCACAGCCTATCCAACCCTCTTCTTGCTTCTCAAAACCAGCTACTTGCCAAAGGACAGGCAAAAGTACACTACCGAGCTAACGAAAGTTCTTCGCGAGAACCTGATCCCCTCCTTCCACCACATTAGCACCCTGACGCCCTCCAGTGGGACACAATCTACGCTCTCGTCGTTCCCGCACCCCAAATTGTCTACTCTTCTTCTGAACAAAATACACGATAGTCTCTTCGATCTCGCGGTTCACACAACAAAGTACTTACAGGAAATCATCCCGCTTATTTACAGTACACTCTCCAATCCCTTCGGGACGGCATATCCACCTCTCCTAGTGGCGGGAGTGGCCGTTACCAGAGCCGTGATTCTAAATGCACATCCGAGGATCTGGCGCTGGAGGGGGGAGATTCTGGGTGCCGTGACGGCGTGCTGGCTAAGCATGGCGGATGAGGAGGCTGCAGAGCGAGGGAAAGGGGGCGAAAAGGAAGAGTTGACTAAACTGAAGATGCAGCTCAAGGGAGTAGTCTATTTGCTAAAGATGGCTTTGGAGAATCCGGATGAGAAGATTGCTGAGGATGAAGGGGTGGTTGGAGCGAAGGAGGGATTCGCGAAGGAGCTGGAGGAGTTGGCTGGTGCTGATGAGGCGCTAAAGGAATTGTTGTTTGGGGAAGTAGATGGGAAGGATGGAAGATATTTTGGGGCTTGATGCCAGTTGGGAACTTCCTCCACTGACTCGGGATGATGTCGGTAACCCAGGCTCTGAAAGATGGCCTATAATCATGCTAACACTGAATGTAAACCCGATCGATTTTATTAAGTAATATTATGGGCGAGACTTTGCGATAGTCCGTACCAATTGACCTGGTCTTCATCATTGCAACTTGTCTCATATCAAGATGATAGCTAAAGTGAACCCAAAGGGAGAGACCGCGGGAGTATCGAAGTCTGTTAGTCTATACGAGGGACTGACGAGGCCACAGGCAAGACAGCCGGCTACTTTTTCAACCCTGTTGGCTTCACCATCCCGTCGTTCTAGTACAGTAAGACTTTCTCTCGAGTACAATTCCAGCTGTAAGACAGCAAAGGAAATAGCAAAAATACCTATATAAGTCAGTGTGACTGAGTGGTTAAGGTGTCAGACTCATTCTGAGACGCTTGCGTGCTCACTGAAGTGATTCTTTCGATTTGCTTTCGACTGTTGCTTGAGTCTATCTTGGTTTATGATTATTGTTTAATTTTCATTTATCATTTGTCTTAATATTCTATCCTTCTATGTTCTCTCGAGCCATTGCAGTGCTCTGATGCATTAGAGATGTCCTGACGCGAAAGTCCATAATCCTACTTAGTAACATAATATATTATAGACGAAAGGTCACGGTGTATTTCAAGATTAGATAAAGAAGTACGAAACAGTATAGAAATAACTCATTGATTAGTTCACAAGGACTTTCACAAAGCCCGCTATCGATGTCGCCCTTTTTATTCCCCTCAAGTAATCAAACTAGATTCCAGACTGACCATGGTCAGAAGCTTAATGTACTAGTACCTTGACCGACTCCCTTCCAACAGCGTGACATTTTAAACTTCTATCGACCACTGATGAATCTGAGTCTATAGAATATTCAAATGCTTAACCACTAGCCTCTATGATAGATCAGACTAGGCTCAGATGATTAGTTGGGCTATTACAAATCTCGTCAACCTCATGATAGTACAGAGAAGGTGTAGTATATATGAAGCGATAATACATCCATGAATTACGGTCTACACTCCATCATGATAGTACTAATATGCAAACAGCATCAGAAACATCCTTCGGCAGGATCTGCTCAGAACATGCGTAGCTGGGACAGCGAATAAGATCACCTTTGGATCAAGCCTACACAACTCGATAACCTAATGGGACTTCGTCATTTAGTCCTGGTATCATCTCGGACTCGACTCAAGCTCACGTATTATCCTTCTTACAAAGATATGAAAGGGCTATACCAGTTCCAAACCCGACTTTACCCAGCACAACTGATTTCTTCTCTCAGCATAACACTGATATCGTATTCACTACAGTCCCACTTGCTATCAACATGAAAGCAAGCCCTTCAGTCAGCCCCAGTGCTACTGTTAGCAAGTACCACTTATCTCGTCATCGACATGCCTCATACATATTTTCTATTTCGAGAAGCCCCTCAACTGAACTCCAACTCAACTCAGCTTCGATCCAGTTCAACTTTGAGTCAGATCAACCCCTTCTTCCACCATATACCTTCATTAACCCCAACAAACTCAACGCCATATGCAAGAAGCACAAGAAGCACAATCAAACATGTTCTGCCTCTTTAACTACCCGCAATTCGAATCCCAATCCCAAGATGGACCCTCAACCTCACCATCAAGCCAGCACACCTCCAGCCCCATGCCCGACGTCCGGGTCGAAATCCCCCCCTCAGAGCGTACGCAATCCGCCCTTCCCCTCCTGCAAGACTCCCCACTAACCAAATGCAGGCCTACCGGGGATCACCTACGACGACCTCCCCCTCGTCGGCACCTGCCACAACGATGCAGTGCTAGAATACCACCAGCTCCCCGTTCTCCGCCACCTAGAATGGCGCGTCAGCGATGATACCAGCGAACCGATCCGTCGCCCGCTCAAAGACGCCGTGTCCCTGACAGCAGCGTTTGCGCAAACTCGGGGGTGCGAGCCACCAGAGCCATGCTATCATTGCAGGGAGGGCAAGAGCGTCTGGAAGACGTGCGTGGTGGGGTTCGACACGAGGGAGGGGGCGAATGTGCATGGGTCTTGTGCAGCGTGTCGGTTCAGTAGGAGGGGGTGTAGTTTGAGTGAGTATTACCCCTATCGACCCCCCTATTTTCTCAGTTGTTTGATTTGGGGGAGGGTGTGATGTGACTGATCTGTGTGATTGTAGATACGCAGCTTGCGGATCCTGAGACGCCGGGTCGGGTGAAAGATGAAATGGAGGGTGAGGGCAGACTTGAAGCTGGACTTACGACCCCACCGCCATCTGGATCACAGAGCTACTTGACAACTGTTGCAACTGGGGGCCGTGGTCGTGGTCGTGGTGGTAGTAGTCGGAGAAGAGGGGGCAGATCCATCCGACGGACCTACAATCTCAGACCTAGGATTGCGACGCCCACGCCGAGTGGAACTGACATGGGGTATCGTGCGGAGGGCAATAGTAGACATGAGGAGAGAGAGTCGGTTCAGCGGGTCAAATTGGAGAGAACTGATGATGTTTCCACCTCTTCGCCGGCTAATTCTCGACTCGATGGAAGTATCCTTCCCTTCCCATTGGGACCAGAGACGATTGATGACTTGCCGCTCTTGAGACGGGCTGCTGAGGAGATGGAGATGCATTTGGGAACTTTGCGGAGGAGGGTGAGACAGTTGGAGGATAGGGAGAAGATGAGGGATGATAGTGTTAATCCATGGGAATTGGTGTGATTTGGCGGAGAAGGTTAGGACATTTGTGTATTACGTTGTGGATGATTTGTGTTTAGGGATGGTGTTCAGGGACGGTGGTATTGAATTATGGTGCATGGACTGTTTCAAACGGCGTTTGGTGCAGCTGTACACTGCATGATATTTGTATCGAAGAATGGCTTGTACATCAGATATGGGATGAAAGTCTGATCATCGTGGAAGTTGGCGTTCAATGGAACTTGATCGTGTTCGAACGCAATGAAGGTATACTTAATGGAAGTAATGGAGGGGACATACCAAGGACCAAGTGAGCGTAGATGATGCGTCTAAGGAAGTCCTACATAGAGCCGAGGTAGCCCTGCCGAGCATGAATGGGTCGTAAAATTGTATAATCATTATACACAAAGCCGCCTTTTATGAGCCACGAGACGAAGTATACACCTTCTGCGGGCACAGAAAGGTACCAAAGCCAATTGCATGAGGCTCCTGCCTCGGTCTCAGCCCTTCCGAAGACGAAGGCAACATATCAAAGCCCTGAGTACTCAATGACTCGTGGGTATTGACCTTCTTGACAACATTTACCAGACGGCCTAGGATGGCGTACTCCAGCTTCAGCTTAATGCTATAAGCCACGGGCTTGAACATGACCTGCAAGGCATAGTAGCCGGCATATTGAATGCCGACAACGGCAACATCCAGCATCAACACCAAGATGTTAATCCCGATAAGCTGCGCTAGGATACGACGATGTCGATCTTCGGGGCGAAGTCGTAGCAATTTCGCTGCTTCCCATACATATAGACCGGACAGGAGACCTTCTTGAAGACAGAAGCCGACTAGCTGGATTCGCTCCATGATGTTGTACCCGTGGTTGAATAGTTCCCACTGAGTGGACACGGTCCCGTATAAGAGAACGGTTATGGGGATCTGGAGGAGGATGTCGTCCAGGATGATGAGACGGAGGAGATAACGAAGGGTTGTGGGTTCTTGGAGGACGAGATGCAGTCGGGACCAGAGCACGAGTGAGTGTCCGGTTATCATCCCGCACCAGCCGACCATGATAAGAGTGACGGAACCGTAGGGCGAGATTTGGGGTCGGGAGAAGAGGAGAATATACCCTACGCACTGTGGGACGATGCTTATGGAGGCAACGAGAAGGGACCAGAAGTACACGCTGCCTCGGCGTTTGAAGGTCGAGAGACAGAGAATGATGAGTTCGATGGCATTGTAGCAGGCGATGGCGGCAAAGGCCGTGAAGATGTGGACTTGGTGGGAGTCTCGGTATATGTCGGGAAGAATGCGCCCTGAAGGGGTGTCACGTTTGAGGAGCATGAGTGAAGGACACACATGGTTGACAAGACACAAGATGGCATGTCGTGGTGAGGGGAGGGTTCGTGGGATATTTATTCAAGAGTCGTCCAGGGTGGCCACACCCTCAGGGTCCGAGACGATCAAGACGATCTGGGAGTGGAGGCGAGGACAATGGGGCCAACAAGGCCGCTCAGGCCTCCGATTTGCTCCTCATGGCCAGGATTGCGCAAGTGGGAACAAATGCAGGAGAGAGGGTGCGGATGCGGAGAAGGACTAAAGGAGGATCGCTGGATGAAGCACGATTAAGGATATGAACGACAGGAGATCGCCTCACCGGCACCAGGGAGACCCCTGAAGCAAGGGCGTTATTAGCTCATGGATACGAGGTCTACGCGTGGCCGGGGCATCTGGCGGAGAAGTTAGCCGATCGACTATCGAAGTTTGCTAACAGCGACAAACCGGGGAAACACGCGGGAGGTCGATCACTTGCGGACAATTAACTAGCCCGCTATAAGGTGGATCTTGGTTCAATAGTAGATCAATATCCTCATAAGCGACCTGCCTACCTTACACGGCTCAATTCTTCGGCGCTGTTCTGGAAGCCTGGGCATTGACCGTCGGGCAACTCGCCTCTGGGGAGAGAAGTGGCGATATCCACTCACCAGTTTGGCCATATAGAATGGTGATTTGAGTTTATGGCAAGTATCATTTTCGCCAGTCAATGGGAATACTCCCACTATGCCAATAGCGGAACCAAACTTGATTTATCATTTTTGGCCCCTATACAGTAGCCCCGTAAGGTAGGTGCTCAATGGTTTGCGGATTGGAATGGGTACTGTGGCATGACACCTTGACTGAATTAGTCGAGATAAAGAGGGCTCTTATATATCAAAAGGCCAGATGGATCTGAGCGTCTCTTCGTCCTTCACAGGCTCATCAGGATCATCAGCCTCGGGGTTAGTCAATACGGCCTGCAGCATCCCATCAAACATCTCATGATGCGCTGTCTGCGCCGTCTGCCAGTCACTCACCGGCACCCAGCCATCAGTGGCTGTGTTGAGCAAGCCTGCCAGATCATAACGCAAATTATGTGCTGCTTCAAAAAGCCTATACTGTTTCCGATGGTCTGCAAGTGCATGCGGTGGAGGTAATGAATAAGGACATCGTCCTGCAAACCCTAGTCTTTCCCAATTGTGAGATGTGTCAATCAAGTCGTGCTGCAGTGCCACAGCTCCATCCTTCCATGTCCTGTAGCTGTAGCGAAATGGTCGAAATAGGTTCTGGTCTAACAGTCGGGGGTTTGAGAGGCGGGGTGTAAGAAATTGGGTGCAGACATCAAATGCTCTGGTGCAGACCTCGTTCTCCGTTGCAAAGTCGGGGATCTCATCTGCATACCAAAACGCGGGCTCAATGCTAGCAGCTTGCCAATCAATGATACCAGTGATCACAGAGGGATCATCCTCGGAGACAAATATATTCCTCTTGTGAAGGTCCGGATGAAACAACGCCGCTGTTGCACAATTCTCTATTCGAGAATCCTGAGACATAGATCTCAGTAGACTTCGTGTGTGACCTAGAAGGATCTTATGTGTTTCAATGGAGCCATGATAAACTGGCCGCCGTTTCATCTTCGGCTCCACTGCAGGAAGTCTCGATAAACCAGCATCAACCAGGCCATCGCAGTATTGCTGAAGATCAGCCCCTACCACTCGTTAGTGATTACTGGATATATAGGTGTTTGGGCGAACCACTTACAAGGCCCCGGATTGGGTCTTCGATCATGTGAAGATGAACAGTTCCAGTATCTGGTTCCACAATGTGGTCCAATACAGAAGTCTCCATCAAGCGCATGCCTATTGTCAGGAAATACGGAATTGTGTTCAGAATACAAACTCCCAAAGCACGGAAACTGTAGGTCAACCACTTCTTTAAGCTTCCGGTAGATTGCGTCTATACACTTAACACGCTGCTTATCAGCCATTCCATGCCACTGATTATGCAATTGAACACCAGCTGCATGCTCCATGATGATGTACTCGCTGCCGATGGCATTTTCAATGCTCGTGGCATCGTCATTCCAGTCTGTAATCCTGGGTATAGGAACGGTAGTATTGGCTTGCACTGAAGGGCAGCATGTATGATAAGCCAGTGAAGCGAAACCATGATAGCAAGGGCTTACAGTAATTGATAGTAGCGACCTCAGAACTGGTTGTTAACCGCGGTGGACCAGCCAGAGCGAAAGAAAGTTTTGCCACCAGTCGGGTATCATCATTCAGCTCGAAGACAAAGACCCTATTGAAGCCTCCCTCAAGTTTCTGACAGTCTATGATAGAGCTCGCCTTGGGCGACAGATCAAGGATCCTGCGACAGAGGGCATCAAAGTCAAACTCGATGTAACGAGAGGCTCGCTCTTTCTTGTCGTCACGAAGCCAACGTCCGCTAGTGTAGTTATGGGGATCGAAACCTGTGCGCACACCATTGGCTTTGTAGCATTTATGAATGGAGGAGATTGGTGCTCTCTTACAAACTGAGGTGGAGTATGAATTGTGATTTATCTGGAACTGCCCAGTGGCTGTTGAATGCGGATAGCATGGTTTATGCGGCCATCTAGATGTCTCATTGAGAGAGGAAGGCGATAATCGACGCGTAGCGTGAGCAGGATTCAATGTTCGCCCCCATTGCCGTATCATCTTGCTATGGAGTGAGCAGAACCTGGATATTGGAGGAAGTTTAATGGCCCTTCAGCTTACCGACGCGTCGAATGGTTGAGGCATGACCATTGTACAAGCCTTGATATCAAGGGGGAAGTAACAGGAGCACCGGAGAGGCCGGTGGAGCGCGCGGGTGGTCCCGCCTACGGAAGTCTACCCGCCCAGCCAGGATCATTTTGGATGCACTGTATAGCTCCAGTTCATTTTCAGCCGTATAATTCATGCATTTGCAGTTCGCTAGAGCTTTCAATATACTATATCATACTCCGAGATTGAATGTCACCTCGTGGACTACGATCGTGGAAGGGGTGGATGGGCTTTCTACATGTTGGTGACTGTTGCATTCCCACATCCTTGATCGTCTTGAATGGAAGGACCACCTCCCATATGGTCATAGAAATTGACGCAGAAATAATCCGCAAACATCGCGAAATACAGCGAATGAAAAAGAGCTTACAATGTTAACCGTTGATCCCGAGAAAGCCGAGGAGCAGCGAGTGACAGCAGTCTAACGGTCCCGAACTCTTGGGACGACATTCCCCGCTCGATAAGAAGCCTTGTTACTGTTAGAATGCTCGGTAGGCAAGGGTGTTCGCATTTGCTCCTTCTCGGCGTCTTACCGATAGCGCCATGTATCCTGATAGGCACATGCTTCCGACGTGACTTGACTTAACATGGTAGGTAGCCTGCCCTGACAACATGTCAGTCATCGACCCCATCCTTCCTAGTCACCTTGCGTCCCCTCTCAGGGCGTGCTTCACTTCTCCCCCATCATCAACATGAAACACAACCCCCTTTTCTACTGTTGATATCTAAGTCTTTCACTACTGCATCATGGCATCCATGAACACGGTTCTTACTGGATATGCCGCTCGTCGAGCGACACTAGAAGGCAGCAAAAATCCCTACGCCAAAGGCATCGCCTGGGTTGAAGGGCAACTTGTTCCCCTTGGGGAGGCCCGCATCCCCCTGATGGACCAAGGCTTTCTGCGCAGTGATTTAACCTACGATGTAATTGCTGTCTGGGACGGCCGGTTCTTTCGCCTAGAGGACCACCTCTCCCGACTCGAATTAGCCTGCGCGAAGTCGCGTCTCAAGTGGCCTATATCTCGCGATGAAGTGAAAGATTCCCTGGTTAGGATGGTCGCCCAAAGCGGTATTCGGGACGCATATGTGGCTCTGATTGTTACGCGAGGACTGCAAAGCGTTCGCGGCACCAAGCCGGAGAACTTGGTGAACAACCTGTACATGTTTGTACAACCTTATGTATGGGTCATGGAACCAGAGGTCCAACGGATCGGTGGAAGCGCCGTTATCACTCGCACTGTTCGTCGGGTGCCACCAGGAGCTATTGATCCTACTGTGAAGAACTTGCAATGGGGTGACTTGACTCGAGGTATGCTCGAAGCCGCCGATCGAGGCTCTATGTACCCGTTCCTGACGGATGGAGACGGCCACCTCACAGAGGGGTCCGGCTATAACATTGTTCTGGTCAAGGACGGTGCGCTTTATACACCTGACCGCGGTGTGCTCCATGGTGTCACAAGGACAAGTGTCATTGACGTTGCGCGGGCGTGTGATATCCAAGTTCATCTCGAGGCTGTACCGGTCGAGTTGGTATATCAGTGCGATGAGATATTCATGTGCACAACAGCGGGTGGGATCATGCCCATCACCGAGCTGGATGGCAAGCCTGTGAATGGGGGGCAGATTGGTCCGATCACGAAGAAGATCTGGGACGGATATTGGGCTATGCATTATGACTCGGCCTACAGCTTCGCAGTTAGCTATGATGATGGATCAAAAGCAAAACTCTAATAGTAGAGAAGTGACAATGCCTGAAATATAGATTTTGCATACCCTTACTGAGTTTGACATCTGGCGTCCTTCTCTGTGGTCTTCTAAGTGCCTGTAGAGCTTTGCCTTCCATGTGTCTACCGCATCTATTGTGACCATTCCCAGTTTCGTATAGCCCTTCTTCTGAGTCCAGAATATGGAAACGTTCTCGAGAAGCGATAACTGCTCGAGACGACGGAAATAGCTGTATATCACTGTCTCTCGGTTGGATATAACGAAGTCGTGAAGTCTATTGGAAAACCTGATGATCAGAATTAGTATAATGATGCTCACCCCTCAATAACCAAGGAACTCACTTGAGTAGAGCATACATTTTCTTACTCGACAACCGAATGAACAAGACTGAGACCGAAACCGACGCGATTATTACTGATGCACTCATCCGTCATGACTCAAGGCCATTGGCTCGCCGTTGAAGCAAGGAAGTCTAGAGAAGCTAGAGCGACTTCACCTTGAACGTGATGAAGATAATAGATCGACTCGAAAGAAGTCCCTGTGGTTATTCCACACTGAATTCAGTCTGGTAAATGGAGAAAAGGAGACGGTAGTTACCGGGGTAGATTACGAGGGTCGAAAGAGCTAAGGAGCTTTCTTTGTTTGCGGGCGACAGTGTTTGGCCACACTGCTTGGTTGCGATCATGCCATGCCCGGATTAGTGCTCGTTTCCTTGACAAGTCCTCCCTCCATCTCCCCCTCTCATATTTGACACTTAGCGTTGTTGAACGCCATTGAGGGCAGAAGAGCCAAGTAGGTAATTGTAGCGTTGTGGAAATTGCTGGCAACGGCTGGTGACACAAATAAACCGACTATTTCCAAGCGTCTTGACCATTCCCATTCTTGGAGGCTCAGAGGAAACAGGCTCGACTGTTGATAGTGCTATGGGAGTGTTCCCGAGCCGCGTCGAATATCGGACATATGCTATAGCATGAGATGTCTATTACTCTAGTACTATCACTTCGGTTTCTAGCAGTGAGACAGGCGGTAGCAGGATGGTTATGTCTGCTAAGTATTAATGTCATATCTGGATTGTTTCCCCTACAATTCGCCCCTGGAGGGAAGGAACTTTATAAGATACTACTCGCACCTTGTTACTTCAAACTACTCCCCTTGCCGTTGTCCATAGGTAATCTACAAGACCGGATCGGCGACCCGCAAGATATGAGGGGCAACAGCTCATATATCACTCTGGCTACGTCGGGATATGAAGATGACGATTTCACTAGTAGCGGTCTTTTCTGGTCCCAAAATACGACGTGTCTCTGATTCCAGATGGGCGGAGACGAGAAAATAACCTGGACAGGAGGAGGAAATGAGAAGAGACGGCGAGAGCAGGTGACTTCAGACTCTCATCCTCGCCTCCATCTCGGTCCGACACTCACTTGCCTCTCGACTCCGTTCCCGCGCCATAGCATCCTATCTGTGGATTAGAAATCCATTCCTTTTCCGTTCACCTTCATCGACAGGGATGAAATAAAGTCCGAAATTGCTGACATCTCCGGCCGAAAGAAAAGACGACTCAACACCGGGAAAGACTATAGTCGAGATGTTATAGTGCGCTCTTCTGTCGCCCTGCCAGAATTCCGTGAAAGAGAAAATCCGAACAGTCTTTCATCAGCAAAACGTTTCCCGTGAGGATCAGATGCATGAAGAATCTCACGAAGCTCTGCAAGGAGAGACATCACTAGAGCGTGTTGATTGTCTGGTTCATGCCCTTGCTGACCTGGTGGTTATTTATCCGGTCCGCCTTTTTCTTTGCTTCTTTCTTTTTTTGTGTTCCGCTTCTTCGTGGTGCCTTTTTTTCTTTTTCTCGTCGCGCAAGTCATACATAAGCGCGGCACTAGGACTAGTCTGCGTGGCCAAAGGCGCTGGATCGCTTGCTGACAGGTTTCGGTCGCTCCTTAGGCTTGCCTCTGCGAAGCTGTACGCCGTTTGTTGATGAACCGGCTTAGACGCATCAGATGGAAATATCACAGAGTTGTCCAGCAGGGATACAGGGCAACTCCTATACCCCATAGTATTGCATTTGCGACTGACTATGCAGCTGCTGTCCATCCCCAGCTCCGATCGCACCAACCGGAAAGCGAAGCATCACCACCGCTTTTCGAGCTTGTCGCA
This sequence comes from Aspergillus brasiliensis CBS 101740, assembly GCF_001889945.1. Classification (NCBI taxonomy): domain Eukaryota; kingdom Fungi; phylum Ascomycota; class Eurotiomycetes; order Eurotiales; family Aspergillaceae; genus Aspergillus; species Aspergillus brasiliensis. The sequence continues at coordinate 461,567 of NW_027137458.1, forward strand.
CGACGCTAAAACCGCCGATCCCTGCAAGATCCCCCAACTGTCTGAGAGGGGGTGTCTCTCCTCGCCCCTTTCGGTCCCCCAATGGCTCCCGCTCTCAACGAGCCTGCATTTGCTTCAGCCATATCACACAGACCTAGGCAGCCAGAACACGTCTGGAGCCTTCTGTCCGGTACATCGCCGTGTACCGAAATACCGAGAAGCGTGGCGGGAGACATCGATTGCTCAATTGATTACTCGCGCGGTACGGAGTAGACTATTTCGTTTCTGTTTTGGATGGGGTGATAGGTCACAAGGATACTCCGGTGCAACGTCCGTTATCGCATCATCATCCGTGTGGTCTAGTCGTTGCGACCTCCACCGCAACCCCCTGCACTATAGGTGGAGAGCGGGAACATAAGGACCAGGAAAGAGCCAGAACGGACCAAACACCGGCGAGCATTAAGCTGAGAGGTACGGAAGGTCGGAGTGCGCCTTTGCCTTATCCGCGCGGTCACAAATAAAAGGCGGACAGCCGACAGGGCCCTAGCATGAAATCTGACAGGCCAGCATGAAATTAGCGTTCAAGGAGCCACGGTCCAGGATCAGTCGGAACCAAGACAGGTCGGAATAAGGTGCACAAGAGTTCTCCCGCGAAAGCGATGGTCTCTGGACATCGTCATTCTCCTGGTGTAAGCCACCACTCAAGTGTGTCTCTATGGTCCTTACTAGCCGGAGCTACGAGTCAAATCCAGAGAGTGTGGTACAATAGACTTTGATCAACCTGCTTTTTGTCGCATAAGTATCTCTCTCTACCTGACAACGACACGGGTCAGTTGTTCCAGGGCCAAGTGACGATTTCCCCCCGCCGCGTCAGACCAAACATTCAGTAGCCCGCTATATTCTGGACGACGCCGAGCAGGACACGAGTAAACAAGATGTCTTCCGGCGATGGCGCCAGGAACAATCCGCCTGAGGCTTCGGGGGCTGCCAAAGCGGGCACTCGAAAGAAGATTCGACCCACATACTCATGCTTAAACTGCCACAAACGCAAAGTCAAGGTATGGTTGTCTTTGAAATCAATGCCCATTGTTCGCGCCGCGTGCTTTTGGGGGCTGGGGGCCGTCTTAAATGCCGAGCAGGTCTCACCATCGTTGTGTCGAGCCCTCTGACTGACTAACGCGCGACTTGACAGTGCGACCGAGTAAAGCCGTGCGGTGCCTGCTGCCTCCGCGGTACACCGTCCGAGTGCGAATACGGCACCAACAAGCGGGACCGCCATTACATCCAGCAGTCGGCCTTGATCGAGAATCTTCTTCGATCCTGTGAGAGCCTGAAACAGCAGCTTGCCGAGGCTCGCCAACTCGCCAACCTTCCCGCCATCAAGGATGAAGACGGACCGCTACCGGGCAGCCAGGCGCTCTACTCCATCAAGGAGTCGGACAACTCCGTTGATGATGGAGACGACTCATTGGACGAATTAGACCTCTCCACTAAGACTCCAGATAATCAGTCTTTGGCCTCACCCAATGCAGTAGTGTTGGAGGAGCAGCGTACATGTAAACAAAGTAGGTGGGAATCTTACCCTCCCCGACCTCTGCATATCCCTTTCGCTCACCAGGGTCCAGGTCGTTACTCCTCTCCACCGTTGGCGAAAGAGAAAGTCATCCTTACTGATCCCAATTTAGCTAATGCACTAATTGAAATCTATGTCGAACGCTTGGTCAATGATTTCAGCCCTGCCCAGGTTAGCGGCACCATCGCGTTACGTGAAGCTCGGTCCATGCGAGTCTTTTCGCCAATTCTGTGCAGTGCGTTTGAAGCGGCATCTCTGACATTCGCTGGCCGGCGCGATGGGAACCGATCAGTTGAGGTAGCTGGACACTCGCGCTACCTCCGAGTATTGCGCTCTCTCCAGCATGCCTTGTATGACCCTCAGCAGGGCAAGTCGACTGAGGTCCTTGTGGTCGTTCTCTTAGCTACTATCATAGAGGTGAGTCTTGTATGTCGCTTGCGCGATCTTTCCCTAATGTTACAATAGGCTTTTAAACAAACTTCAAAAGACTCCCTTCTGAAGCACCAGCTGGGTGGGTTGGAACTTCTACGAACCCGGACACCGTATCGACATCGACATGGCATTGAGCGCTCTTTGTATGTTGATCTTCGGATGTATTGGGTATGTAAACCATCCATCTTCAGATCTCCTCGAATAGACTCTGACAAACCGGCCAGGTCACGGCAGCCTTGGTCCACCGGAAGCCTACTTTTCTTGCAGAAAAGGATTGGTTGACAGTTCCATGGCCTGGGGACGGACCAGCTAAGGACATCCTCCAACGCCTGCTGGATGTTGCCGTACATATCCCCGGATACCTTGCCCAGGTTGATGAATTCTCAGCGCTACTCAAGGGGGGCAACAAGCCCCCATCGGAGCTAGTCAACATGCAGAGTGCCATTTGGGATCGGGCCACGGAACTCCAAGGTCTGCTCCAAGTATGGAAGAACATGTATGCCGACACATACCCATTAGGTGGGCCATGGGAGGAAAGCCCGAGCAAAGCAGACCCCACCGACGACTTCCCCAAGTTCAAATGTCGCAACCCCAGCACAATGCAGATAATAGTGGGACAGAATATTATGTACCCGGATCTGCTTCTCGCGACATCAATGACCTTCTACTGGGCCTTGGGTCTGATCATCTCCACGACCGATCCAGGACTAGTCAGTGTCCTCGGACTCCAGGAACGATATCAATACGCGTGCAACATCTGTCGCAGCATGAAATACTATACCCAGAACATCCCGGGCTGTTTAATATCACGGGTCATGTTCATTCTCCGCACTGCATTCGACAATTTCGCCGACGGCATGATTGAGAAAGAGTCCATGGCGGAAATGTTTACCTACATTGGTCGGAAATTCGAGCTTCCTGTGTTTTCAAACAAATGCACCTCATCTTCGGTGAAGATCGAAGGCAACGCTTGAATTATCTGTCTATCTTCTACCATATATATATTTTCCTCTTCTTTTTTCTTTTCCAGATTTTTGTCCTTTTGAGCGGATATATATCATAGGCGAAGAGGTTCAATTTACGATTGTTATGACCAGGCCATGTGTGATCTACCTCATCTTTTCATATACTGTCATGAATACGCGTTTAATGACTGGCTGGATACAACAGGACTCCGACGTGTAACTCTTCAAACCACGCAGGTAACGAAACCAAACCATTCCCTCTCCGAGCCACACCAACACTAAGAAGAAGCATGGATTCGACGTACAAGATTGGAACAAGATTGGAAGAAGTTCCATCCACGTGTGTAACTAGGGCATCTCTACAAGGTCTAGATATAGACTACGGACATAGATAGTACCTCGTCACATTCCAGGACGGCGAAGATGCAAATCTCTCTCGATGACAATGCAAAGTAAAGTAACTAGTCAATCAATCACTATAAAGATCACTCAATCATAATATCCGATTAATCGAGTATAATACAGATTAGTTAACCCAAAAAGAAAGTAAAAAAGAAAGAAAGAAAGAAAGAAAGAAAGAAAGAAAGAAAAAGGAAAAAGAAAAGAAAAGAAAAGAAAAGAAAAGAAATCATCCTTTGAAAAATGGAAATAACGATGCAATCCATTCATTGCCCCAAATTGAAATTATGCAAAATTACTTCATCGTACAGAGCACCAGAAGCGACATCATCATTATCATCATCATTAATTTACTTATTTTCTCATAACGTCATTATCTACTAGTACTTGTATATGTGTACTCGTGTTCCCATTCCTTCCATCTTCTCTCCCCCAATAACCTTGGAAGGAAACTCATCATATCATCGATCCTGTACTCTGTCTATACTCTTGAGCCTAGTTAATTAGGTACGGAGGAGACCTGTCCACCATGCAGGAGAAGGACGCAGAAGGACAAGGACGACAACAGGGCAGGCAGCCCACATTGACACTGTGGGCCAGCCTAAGAGAGGAGGCCTGAGCGGGCGATAACTAACCCATCCGATAAGGCAAACGAGAAAAACAGATCACATGTCGGGACTTCGGGAAAAGGGGACAAGCGAAAGGGAAAGAAGAATGCTGTCTGGGTCTCGATTGATCATTGCAGTTTTTCATGCGCCTCACATGACGAGGCATGGCACGGATCTTGGCTCCTCTCAAGACTCTTGGGAGTGAGTAGGTGTGAGTGGTTGGTTTCATTCAGTCAAGCCTAGTCAGTCCCAGAAGAAAGGAATAATCTATGGTCCCATTGACAATTTCTTTTCACTTCGAGCTAAAAAGTGCATGTGCATGGACAGAATCAGCCAACGAGCACCTTTCTCAAGGTTACGCAGACCGTCATCACACAGCAGATCCAGTAACTAGGGACTGGATTAAACTAGGAGGAGGAAGGGTGGGTTTATTGACTGCTGGACGGCACACTAAGGGGAATCGCGTCCCCTCTGCGAGATTGTTTTGCCTGAAGCTGAGGCATTGATTGGCGCAATGTCCGTGAATTTCTCCGGCGCCGCTGCGACCGGCGCGATGGTCGGGTGGACGAATCGGGCGGGCCGGTCGGTGGTGGCCCGCAATTGAGTGGCTGAGTGCAGTGCAGATGCATTGCGGTGCTCTGCTCTGTGTCATTCGGCTCATACTGCTGTGGAGGACAGACCGGTGACCGTCGGGATAGAAATGAAGGCGTGTTGTGCGAAATAGTAGTCTCCAGTGTCCTGTGCTATGCGGTGGTTGTTCTCGCCGCTGGGCTCAGACTTGCGCGCGGTGGATGGTGCTCGGATGGTGAATCCACCTTCGGGGTCCACGGGCAGCCAGTTGGCCGTGAAACGGGTGCTTCCATCCGGCATTTCCAGCGGGGTAAGCCCATTTTCGTCCAAGTCCATGGTGAAGCTAATTTCCCTGGACTGGCTTTTGCTGCTTGTTTCTGCGTTACTGATAGCGGCCAGTGGGTCGCCAAAGGGAGGTTGAACCAGTCCATCGTCGAGCGCGTGATGCAGTGAGACTGAGTCGGGAAACCCCATCTCCGGCAGGCCGTAGAACTGGACCGGCTCGCCCTGGGTGTAGTCCCGGTCCCAATCCCCCTCACTGCCACTGTATGACTGTTGGCTCATTCCTGGTGAGCTGCAGGGGTCATCGAGCAGGGGCGATTGGTCAAAGTGCAGTCGCGAGCTAGGGCTGTCGTGTGATGCTCGCGGAGAAGGTGTACTCGCGGGAATGTTCATGTAGAGCGCGCGTTCAGTAGCTAATTGGGATGCCGAGCGAAGCAAGTCGTCTAGAGAAAAATCGGCGGTGGTGGGCTTGGTATCGCGGGCGGTGTTGAACGTGGAGTCTCCGAATCTAGTGCAACACTTGTCAGCCAAAGGTCCTCGAATCCTGGGATCCATGCCATGGCCATGGCGCACACTGGTGGACACACATTGAAGTTATTTTGTCCGCCAATCGTGGTACATCCAAACCGTGAGCAACACCAATCGGTTGCGAGGGATGGTAGAGGGCCGGGCCCGTCTCGCCTGTCGCGAAGTCGAATTCTGGGCAGAGCTCCGAGCTCAGCAATTGTGACGATGACAGATCAAACCCGTTGAGACCCAGGCCTCCGTATAACTCCTCGTCTGTGAAAGTAGAATCCAGGCCGAGCATCTGAGTGTCGGACGGGCCCATGGAAGGCCATTTCTCGTATTCTTGAGGATGGCTGGTATGCAGCATTATGGTTGATTCTCGACTGGTGATGCAGCTTGTTGAGCGATGGTGATTGTGATGCTATACTGATTCGATCAAGTTGTAGAACGCATTACACCCCGACATGCAATTATGATTGTTGCTCGCTCTAGGGTCAATGTACTGTGTGTTGAACGATGACACTCGCAACGAAGGGCTCGTCGATAAATCGCGCATGACGGCGATTGATGCTTATAAGACATTCTCCGCAGGTCCATGCAGCCGAGGGGCGTGCTAAATGAATCTTGGATTTGAGTTCGTCATTGTGTCGCTGTAGCTTGAGGAAGTGGGTGACCACGGCCGCATTGGCGTCGGGTAAAATACAAAACTGGAGCAGTCGGACATTGATGGAGCTTGGATACATTGGAACGCTCGAGGGGAAGCTCAGTGATTTGACGAACCAGGCACCATCTGATCTTCATGGGGCCATGTGGTGTCGCTGAACCTTGCATACCCCATACTTTGGCGTTGCAATTAACCGAGCACCCTTCCCCGGCCTGCCGATGAGGGAAATTAATGGCTGTCAAAGCTGAACGCCTGTTGGTTCGATCCCCAATGCAATGGCTTTTCTCCCCGCAACGGGCCTCGGTTTATTAGAATTTAACCGAGTATCCCAGACTCGGTCCGAGCGAGCAACGGCCCGTTCGTTAAATCTGGGGTAAAGGGGAAGGGGCCGCCCAACAACCCCGGTCCTTGCAGCAGGTGCAGAATCATGCGATGCCTGACATTAGTGACGGGCTTATGCCTGGACGCGATGTTTGTCTCGCTAAAGGAAAGGGACATGGCATTTGGAAATGTCGAGGGAAATCACAGTCCAATAGATTAGAATTCGCGACTCAAAACAAGCAAGCCATCAGACACCAAAATCAGTATAGATGAGGATATATGTACAGGGTAACATCAAGGGACAGTATCCAAAAAAGATGAATAATCAATACTACGAGGAATTTCGGGCTAATAGCAGCAGCCGTTGCAATCAATCGCCAATGCCGGTGAGGTCCGGCAGATGCAGGCACGGGGCAGTGAGCCATTGGAGGCGAGCTAGAGCGAGCCCAAGTCAGGCAAGGTATTCAACCGAGAGCGAGGGGATAATGTGCCTGCATATGCCAGCCTCTGCGACTGGCCTAGAACCAAGAATGCCCTGGCGGGAGATGATTTAAGCTCCCTCTCTAGCCGAAGGCCTGCGGATGCGGAGCCGATGCAACCGTGCGCTGAAAATGGCATCGGCGCTGTGAGAAACTCTAAATCTAAAGGGCCAACCCAGTGCCTTTCCGGGTCCACCGGTAGAGTGCTAAGACGGCCTTGCGACGATGCCGGATCTCGCTGTGATTGACAGGGCGCCCACGCGCCTGCGCAACAGCGCTCCGCATGACCTGTCGGAAGTTTCGTTGGTACTCCGTGTTCAATGTCACCACGCAGGACTCGGTCGCGCGGATCATCACCTCGCACGCATTTAAAATGCCCTCACCCGCTTCTTTCTGCAGCCGCTCCACTATCAGCAGGAGAAGGAAGCTCCCTTGGAGCAGCTGAATGCCGAAGAAATACGGCATAAAACTGATGTCGGGGTCGTAGCGCAGAATATGGTCCACTGAGTCTGCCGCATCGAGGGCGTGGGAGATGGTCGAGGCGAACGCGGGCGATGAAGTCCAAAAATCCTTGTCTTCTATCAACGATACAGGATCCCACTTCCCAACCAGAAGAATATGCAGCACATGCACGAGGTAGGATGCATATGATATGACTGTCTGGGTATGCCATGAATAAGCTTGAGCGAGTGAAGGTTCCACTGGTTGTTGATCGGATTTAGGGGGAAAGGCACTGGACAAGGGTGCATCGGGATCCGACGCAGTGGCCGCAAATGTAGTAAGACTAGCCTTGTAGAGCTCAAGCTGGCGTAGCACTTCGCCAACATGCGCATCCCAGGCGTCCTTCCCATTCAACCGCGCTCCAAGCATCGGGTGGTTACGAGCTTGGTTTAGATCGATTAATTCACCAGTGATGGTCATGAGGGGGAGAAAGAAGCCGAAGATAGAATGATCATGGCAGATAAAATTAGGGAAGACGCGGCGTTTGTGCTTTTCGCCTGACAGCGGACATTGTGGTCCGTCCGGTTTGGGACTATTGCTGTGGATGTTCCCTGTCTGCCACGACCCTTCGTCCAGCGGTAATAAGAGATCCTCACTTTCGGCATCGAGTAAAGCAAGGGGGCGATTGTAGCAGAGAGCGAGGTGGCGGTCCATGATGTAGAGGAGCCACCATGTCCGACGACGCTCTTCACGATGCTCCTCGGTGATAGCGCCGCGCAATTCGTGGCCACGGTCGCATACGCAATTCAAGCTTGGCCGGGCAGGGTTGGAATAATCAAAAAAGGGGCCCGTGTCAACGCCACTCCATCCCGCCAGTGAATAATCAAATGATGGGCTCGAGCCCTCTGGGTGATTCTCCTCACTCGGCATCACCTCAATCTCCTGATTCAGCTTCAGTTCCCGTGCAAGAGTAAAAGCCGCGTGCCACCTAAGGTTGGTTAGCTTACGTGCTCGCTTCGGGTTACTTGAATAGAAACGCACCATCGCATGCTGGCGGCCTTTTGCTCGCTTGAGGAGATGATGGATGCCACATGGATGTATGTGATGACATCGTCCAGTGATCCTGCAGGGCCAACCAGCCCTCGATCATCACCACCGGCTTCAAATGGGTGGTGCACCGTCGTAGGAGGGCAATCCTGACCGACCGCTGCATGAAGTGGGTCGCTCGCCGCGGCGCCTTCTTGCTCTTTGAATGACACGTGGATCAACGGTCGTAACAGCCGTAACGTTAGAGCACATAAAAATTGACAGATCTTCTTCCTCTGGGGCGGAGATATGGGCAAAGCGAACGCACGATCGTCTAACGCTGCCACCCAAAGCATGCTGGCTAGAAGCGCTGGGCTGCTAGGTCTAGGAGCTTCCCGGCTTAGAAAGGACGCCTTGCGTAGAACATAGCAATGAATGTGATGACACACGGGATGCATATGCGTGGAGAATGCGCTGGTAAAGTACAGGTCGAGAAGATCATATACTAGCTTTCGGGGTAGGCTCGATTCCAGATACGGCATTACTGGCTGAAGGACCGGATATTTTAGGATCGTTGCAGATGGGGCTGGTGTCTGGCCAAGGCCTGTTATCTTGGAGCCTTGAGATGCAGGGTCGCTATACCCGGCCAGGTCAACTCCACTCCAGATGTCGAAGATTCGAGGGAAAGGGCCTTCTCCCGGGCCGATGCCTGCTAGGGGCTCATAAGATCCTGGAGAGACATGCGTGCCTGCTAGCCATTCCTCCGTTGCATTCACTGGGTGCCTGGACTTCCTCGGAGGGAGTGATACATCCGCTTGAGAACGTCGCTCGTCAATGCTTGGGGCAGACGCGGTCACATCATTTGTCGCCGGCGATCGATGGTGAAATGTCGAAGAAGGGGAGCCATTTGCAACTGGGCCAGATCCTGCTTCCGCAGGTGCCGGTGCTGAGGCTTGGGTCTCCACAGATTGGGTGGGTTTTTCAGCAGCAGCCTTTGCCTCTACCAGTCGGGATCGCGCAATCCGTCCTCTCTTTCGTCGTTCGCGTGTGAACTCGCATCGTATTTCGCTGCGAAGACAGCGCGAGCAGGGGAAGGCTCGATCACACCGCACGCGACGCGAATGGCAAGAGTCGCAAGCAATCCGATTCCTTCTCCAGCGACGTTTCGTTGTGGCTCCGCCGGTTGGTTCTTCGGTGGTTGCTGGAACGCTGGGTGCCTGGGCGTCCCCCGGCTGGGCAGAATCCATTTCAGGCCGACATTGGCGATTCCAGATGTATCAAAAGAGGATGAATCGAATCGCAGTCTGGGAAAACGGTTTGGAAAAGTCAGCAATCGGCCAAGACGAAAGGAGCGAAAGGACCGGTCCTTAGTCCTTACGAGGCAATTACAAGCGGGGAAAGGGACCGAGGTATTTGCCGATGAGCGACTGACTGGGCGTACGTACCCACGACGACAGCTAAGCCTTTTCAGTTGCGCCGTTAACAAGACGCAATGCGGATGGGAACCCGTCGAGCAGAAGAGGGAACTTTTCCATGGGGGAAGAGAAATGAGTGGTAGAGCGCAAAACCGGCCGGCCGGGCAGAGCAGAAGCGATCCATCGCGGGGAAACCGTCGGGGCTGGAAGGCGCCTCCGCACGCACTAAAAAAGGGCCTTAATCCAGAGCCGGGCCACGCATGGGGAGCTCTCCAGGGTTCACAGCCTTGGTGGCAAACTCTGGTTTGTCACTAGTAGGCCGCGGTGGGGTGTACCTAATCGTTGCACGGGAGAATTGAAATAGCAGTTCTACCTTCAGTGATCTAACTGTTGGAGTCGTCGCTGTGAGGTCGCTCCATTGCGAAAATCGAATGCCCTTGGTCGGACAGCTGGCACGTTGCCAAGACCAGTCCCCAATCTGATTGTATATTGCTCCCGCCGTTGCCAATATAATCCACCACAGGACTCGCAGACCGATCGGTGTAGCCGAAGTTAGCACAGACTTAGGTTGTGGTCAAATGTGACGAACTAGTGGCTAGTATCGTACCATCGAGTCAGTATAGGAGACTAAGTTCCTGCAGCTGCATCCGCATCTGCATGGGCACCCCAGTTGTGTACGTGACCCTAGTAACTCGCTTCTCGGAGATCGGCCTAGCCAACTCCCTGTTCGGTAGGCCAGAAGTGAGACATTGTAGCAGATACTATGGGAACTCGTCGTCAGCAGTGAACTTTATCCTGCGTACTGCCACTCCTTCTAAACTGTTAGCCAGTGCTACTAATTATATATTTGGTCGTCGATTGATCTTCCTGACCGGTGCTCACAGTGGGAAAAGCCCCAGGAGGCCATACTGGTGTAGTAACCAGGAAACAATGGGCTCAAAGATTTGGTAGAGAAAATAAGTCGACTCATGCCGGGATGAAGAGATGGAGAAATGAAGCGAAGCTTTGGGTGAAGTCGACAAACGAGGGAAAGGACGTGACTCGATCACCTGATCTTCTAGGGAAATCTCCAACAGCCAAGTTAACCATGCGACTGCTTGCTTGAATCGATTGCCAAAGAATGTGGGTCAATCCTTTCAACGGCTCACTGTTTAGGATCCTACTCGAGATACATGTAGACACGCACTCCATTACCCCTGCTTGAGACCAAGCAAGCAGGTCCAACAAAGTCCGAAAATCCCAGTCCGCAATAGTCAGAAGCTACTATGAGCTCTTACAGGCCGATCATTGGCTTGAAATGTACATTATTATCGAGCAATGGTACGAGTAAGATTGAGGCCTCTACAGCGAGAAAGGATGTTTGCCATACTCGGGCCCAGGATCCGGCTCCGAGAACTTTTTTTTTTTTTTTTGAAGATATATAGGGGGAAGACTTAATTAGAAAAAAGCATCATCAAAAAACCACAACAAGGATAGTATGCTATATTCCCCAATATTAGAGGCTGCGAGAGATAACAGCTGAAATATACTGTCGATGTACAGGAGACACGGTATGTTATATATATCGTGTTCGAGACCAAACACTATCCATTAACAATTATGGCACTGGAAAATATTCCGGCGGACTCCTTCTTGCATGCCATGAACAGGTTCTCAGTGACCCTGGGCAGCCTTTTTATAGTTCTCTAATGCACGATCTCGACTTTCAGAATGATCCACCATCGGCCTTGGATAGCCATTCTTCTCAGCAACATCCCCCGCTCCTCGGCCATACGGATCATGGATTGCCGCGCCCTCAACTGCACGTAGTTCCGGCACCCAATAACGGATATACTCGCCTTCTGGATCAAACCTTTCACTCTGGCGCAGAGGATTGAAGATCCGAAAGTATGGCTGGGGATCAACCCCTGTACTGGAACCGAATCCCCACCCGCCGTGGTTCGAGGCGAAGTCGCCGTCTATCAAATGTTCCATGAAGTACCGCTCCCCTCGACGCCAATCTATCAGAAGATCCTTGGAGAGGAATGATGAGACGACCATGCGCGTGCGGTTGTGCATCCAAGCGGCGTGCTTCATTTGGCGCATGGCTGCGTCGACGATCGGATAGCCAGTTTTGCCCTCGCACCAGGCGTTGAAGTGATCCTTGTTATACGACCACTCTATATTTGTGAATTCCGGTTTGAAGCACTTATTCATACTGTACAATAGTTGGTCAGTTTTTCTACACAGATAGCCGGCCAGAACGGAGAGAACGAACCATATAAATGGCCAATGGACCAGGACATGCTTATAGAAATCTCGCCAGGCAACTTCGCTAATCCACGACGTATATCCGGTGGGGTTTCTATTTAACTGGCCTTTGTTCTTCTTGCGGGCCTGGAAAACAGCTGTTCGTGCACTAAGTGTCCCCGATGCGAAGTAGGGACTTAGCACGGATGTATTCCGGCCCGCGAGTGTGTTTCGCAAGTCATCGTAGTCGTTGGCTTTCTCCTCCAGGAATGCCTCCAGCCTTCGGAGTGCCTCATGCTCGCCCTCCGGATACAGATCTTTGAATCTTGTCTTCTCCTCCTCAGAGAGCCGCTTGTTCGCTGGTGCAACAGGTACCTCGCAGTCAAAGAGGGTCTTGAAGAGCTTGCGTGCGTCGCCGGGGTTCGATCCTGGCTCATCCGCGACCTCAAGATATTCCGGGTTCTCATTGAGAAAGGCACACCAGGCGCGAAACCACGGACTATAAACTGCATACTGTTTACCCTGTTGGCTGACTAGCTTGCCCGGGGTGACAACGCATGTATCATGTGCTGCTTCAAATCTTATGCCGTTCTTCGCGCAAAGTCGTACTATTTTCGCCTCGCGGCGAAGTTCGTCGACTTCGTACTCTAGATCTGCAAAGAGGTGAGTCGCGCCCCATTCTTGGCACAGATCTATAATCCTTTGAGGGATATTCTTTCGCTTCTCTTGTGTCTCCATATACAATGGAATGTCTAGCTCATTCAAGTCTCGCTGTAACAATTTAAGTGTCCGCAAAGTCAGATCCACACGTGGAGCACTAGCTAAATGAGCCGTCAGGTCTTCTGGAGAGAGGATATACAGCCCGATGAGCGGGAGCTTGTGTTCTCGCGCAACCTGATATGCCATTTGTAGGCCGCGGTTGTCATGTAATCGAAGATCAGATTTGAACCAGTGGACGACGGCTGCATTGGGCCGAATTTCCCGACGTTCATCTATTGTATCTTCGTATGCCTTCTGTAGGGATTCAATGGGTCGCTCCAGCGTTCCATTATTGTAGGCGTGGCACCGTTCGTTGCACATCTCAGGGGGATAGAATTCGCGCAGGACGATACCAAAGTTTTCTGTGTCTTGGGCATGGGGATGTGGACGCGTAAGATCAGGCTTTTCGCGTTTATTGGTGTGCGACGAGGCACCATTGGTGGCAGAACTCTTTGATGCTTTGCGCTTTTGCGGTGGCATGATGCAAACTGGTTTTATGAAGGCGCGTCGAAGAGATGATATCCTGTAGATGAGGACTTGTTGGGTGTTGACAGGTGGCCGGAGGCGCAGACACCAAAAAATCATACCGCGATTGATTTTCCAAGGGCATTGGGAAAGGCTGGGTTTCGTAGAGCTCTGGGGTCAGATCGATCGAGGATCTGGACCGCGCCAGGGACGCTGACGTCAATACCCGGAGGTTATCTCAACCGAACAACACCCCTGCGCCAGTATCTGTTCTAGAACTCGCTCAACGTTGCTTCGATCGTTGTCGGTTACCTTTGACCTTTACCTATTTCTGCAAGAAAATTTAGTAGACTTGGACTTTGATGTACAGGGCCGTTGGTGAGACATGGCTACACCATTGTCAGCTATAATCCTCGTCGACAGGGGCAATTATGCATCATGCTGTTTGATTAATGGGTTGCCCAAGCAAGCAAGCAGGTTAGCACACATTGGTGTATCATCCAGCACTCAACACGGCAGGAATAGATACGCAAAGTCTGGATTGGCTATTCACTATGGCAAAAGCTGGCTCGTCTTGAAGTGGGAGTGTTTGTCAACCGGACAGCAACTGAAGCTATTGCCCCATGTACAGCTATAACGGCGATAATAGTATTAGACCGAGCATGGTTCTGGAGGAAAGGGGTACGCCGGCTGGACATTGTATGTGCGTGGAATCTTCTACCGATTCAGGGGTAGGTATCTTTCTAACGAGAATCCAAAAACATGAATGGACAAGAGTAGTATAGACCTTTCCCAGCGACAATAAAGACGCTTTAGCCCGCTTTGGAAACATATATGGCGATCAGCAGCGCCATGTATCCTCGGTTAGATCAGTAGTATTGAAGAAAGGCACAGAAGTATGCGGAGCATACCGTAATCTGCGAGACTACCCGAATAGGCAAGCAAAAGTGTAAGCCTATTGCCTGAGGCCGTCAGGCAGCAAGTGTTGTGACTCGATGAAGTTTCCGTGCGCCCCCCGCCTAGTGCGGCAGAACGAAGAATTTATCCAAACATTAGGAGCAGCTCATCTGAACAGCACATAACGAGTCATTTGTGATTGTGAGCGATCTAACCAGCTAGTGCAACTTTGCACTCCTTATTTGATATCCACTGTACAATTCACAAATGCTCAGGCTGTGCTGCCCCTGATGCACGCCCTGCCAATGGCATGGCGCTTTGGAATCTGATGGAAAGAGGCTGAATGAGGAACTTTAAGCTATCCCCTCCAAAGCGGACCACGTCAACCAAATTGAAAAAGCTCCCGTGGCATCTTCTTGCCTTGCACCCTCTGCTCAACTGGTGTTAACAAGCCAGTGAATACATTCATCACTGTATGTCCAGCAACCGTGTTTGGAGGTGCAAACACTGGACGATATTTGCATCCAGCCCAGCAATTTTCTTGCTTCTGGTTGCACTGTGAATGCTAGCACGTAGATGGCTGCGCTATTCCTCTTCTGCATGAGCCTGTTCTGGCATTAACTCCGATCGTTATCTCCGAATACTCCAAACGTTATCTCCGAGGGATATCATTCACAGTCGTTGTACCTGCCATGTCAATGTTCAGGTCTCCTGGCGAGGCATCGTCCTCAGAGTCGTCTTCGGACACGTCCTCGGACGAAAGTAAACAAGATATTTCTACGGAAAACTACGTGCCCGCCAGAGGTAACCAGAAGGATGAGAAGAGTGATGTCGATGAATCTCGTCTCTTGCCGGACAATGCCCATCAAGACCATGCTGATACCGGCACTGTGCTGGAGGGTGATACGAGAGGTCATTCAAACATGATGACAGCTGCTCTTCTCGAGTTCTACTGTCTTAGCCGGGCGGCAGACATCCTAAACAAGCAGGCAGGCTCCAATGGACGGTACACGCGTGATTCGCCCGAAGTGCGATATCTTGGGAACCAGTTGTACACGCACAAGTCCGCATTCCTTTCCTCGGTAGGAGCATTGTCTCAGGGCATTGAGGGAGATGAATGGGGAGCAACACGGCAATATTATCGCGACAACCTTGATATGCTGGGCGTGTCTATGCTAGACAGACTCAAGATCAACGATGCCGGCGGACAGCAATCCGGAATCACTGCAGCATCCGGTGCAGCCCCGAGCCCCGAGCATTCTAAGGCTCTACAGCTCTGGCCCGTCAATACGAACCTAAACATGGTGCAGGCCGGACATGGTGGTGCTGGACTGCCGGGCGGCCAAAAGAGACTAACTAGCCACGAAAACGTCAATGCCTCGCAAACCTTTCCATTTGACCTCGCAGCCTTGCTCAATTCGCCGATGCGTCTTCCAGCAAGCTCGCCTGTCGGCTTGCCTCTATTTCAGCCCAAGTCGCAACCCCCAAGCAGTCATCTGTCGCGGTATGTCATGGAGTTTTCCGAGGTCAAAATCCTGGGCCGTGGGTCATTTGGCGAAGTATATCACGTCAAAAACCATATAGACGACCAGGACTATGCAATAAAGAAAATCCCCCTCAGTCATCGCCGGCTTCAGCAGCTACAGGCTGGCAGCCAGAATCAGCTGGAAAAGATCATGAAGGAAATTCGGACCCTCGCTCGACTCGAGCATACCAATGTCGTTCGATATTATGGCGCCTGGGTGGAACAGTGCCACGTTTCCGGTTACGCTGCTTCTCTGCACGAACAGTCTGACGATATCGAATCTGCACAGATGGAAAGCCGCACCTCTAGCCGGGGAATGACCGATAGCCAAAGCTTTGGGATCGTTTTCGAGCAGTCGGAAACTTCGGCTGTATCACATCAGTCACTATCATTGGATCATGAGTCAAAGACTTCTACTACATATCATCGCCGCCAGAGCCACGCCAGTGTGGGTACCCACACTTCGAAGGCAAGCTCTGCACATGCCATCGGGGAAGATGACGAAGTAGAGACTATTCCGCGTAACTTCAGCCTCAGCTCACAAGACCCTCTATCTACCTTCGGTGGGACCGACGATGATATTTTCACGGATGGTCTCAGCGAAGATCCTTCCAAACTGCAAATTCAGCGGAAGTACCGAAGTCCAGCTCAGCTTCCCGCCGTCGTTCTACATATACAAATGTCATTACACCCCATTTCGCTGAGCTCCTACCTCAACCCACAAGCAAGCGCAAACACGGAGCATGACAAAACGCTTCCACGACGCCACTGCTACCACCTGGTGCCTTCTTTAAAGCTCATGTTGGACATAATCTCTGGCGTTGATTATCTTCATTCCAAGGACATTGTGCACCGCGATTTGAAGCCAGCTAACATCTTCCTGTGCGCCCCGGACAAGAAGCAACTGGACGGGTGTCCTCCCTGCGCAAAGGCACATGGACCAATCTATAGATACTGTCATCCTCGTATTGGTGACTTCGGGCTTGTCGCAGACATCTCGCACATCAATGACTGTCATCCAGAGGGTTCGTCCACACGGCCACACAACGCAGAGATCCACACCGTCGTCGGAACCGAATTTTACCGACCACCTTACCACGCCAGCAAGGCAGGCATGGGTGAACGCGCAGTTCAACATGACAGACCCGCGTCTGTGTATGTCATTGACGAGACCCTCGACGTATACGCGCTGGGTGTCATTCTGTTTGAACTGGTGTATCCACTCAATACAAAGATGGAGCGCCAACTCGTCCTCACCGGGCTCACTCGAGGACCCTTGGGACAAACCTCAACCGCAACTATCTTCCCAGATGACTTCTCACAGAAGCTTCACATGGGTTCCATGACCCTTGCCGATGGAACGCTGGTAGCCGACCATCTGATGACGTGCATACGGGGCATGTTAGAGCCTGATCCGCAGCAGCGCTGGCGCTCACCGCAGATCAAGCAGTATTTGGAGGAGCTTCTTTCCCATGTGCAGAGCTTAGACTAGCGTAATGGTCTGCAGCATGATCTCCGACAGATGAATTTGGTTCACATAGCGAACTGGTCACTGGATTAGTTGGCGTTGGCGACGTACAAAGTTCAACAACATACTGGAGATCAGGAAATTGAGTGTCGATCAGTGTGAGCAAGGAAAAGGGGATCATGTACATTATCTAGAGGCGAACTTGAAGTTGTACCGAAATAAATAGATAGCATATTCCCTGCATGTTGTTGTGACACCAGTTATTGAATGTTGTGAAGCTACAGAGTAGACAAGCGGCGAACTCCCCGACCGCCACAACTGAGAGGGCCTCGGCGATGCTCCGACGAGCCCCGAACCGCGTCTCCAAATCTCCACACCGTCAACTCGCGGGGTTGCGAACCGAGCTGATCCCATCACTTCTACAATCATCAATCACTGTATGTTCTAGGATGCATTGTCGTGAGAAAAACAATCGTCTCTCAAGCCAACAGAGAAACAGAGTGAGGGATGGTAAGTTATCACACATTGTTGGTGTATGCTCACCGCAATCAACCAAGCATAAAGAATACTACTGAATGACTGCGATGCGGCTACTGCGTCACCCCGCAACGATGATATGCCGAAGCACGCGGGCGATCAGTTCCCCGACCGCGGCCTCTCCCCGTCCATACAACGAGCATATAAATCTCAGCGGATTCCAGACCTCCACCCATTCGATCCCTTGCGTGTGCCTTCCTTGTGTACGAGATTCCACTATAACTAGGGATTTCTCTTTCCCATTGACCTCCATTGTTTAAGTGGTGAGACTCTGCAGGTATATCGGAACAATTGCGGATTCTATAAGATAACTCGGTAGGACAAGATGACAAGGGAGAGGCAGTTATCTGCGCAGCAGATCTCTCAGCACAAAACGCCCGACGATTGTTGGATTGTCGTCGACAATCAGGTATGGGATGTGACGGATTTCTTGGAAGAACATCCGGGCGGATCATCAAGTGAGCGCCCCCAGCACTAAAGCTGCGAATAATGAGAAGTGAGGACTGACACGTTCCCTCAAGTCATCCTAAAGTATGCCGGACGCGATGCCACCAAAGCATACTCTGAAGTCCATGCTCCCAGTGTCATCAAAACACAGCTATCACCGGAGCGAAATATGGGGGTGTTGGATGAAACGACAATTAGCGATGACTGGGTGAAGCAGCCGCCCACTGAGAATCCACCCCTACTCCTCGAGAATGAGAAACCACCGCTCCACACTTTGATCAACTCCCATGATTTCGAAGTGGTAGCATCGAAAACTGCTAGCAAGAAAACATGGGCCTTCTATTCCAGTGCTGCAACAGATCTGATTACGAGGGATGCGAACAAATCCTGCTTTGACCGCATATGGCTGCGACCGAGGGTCTTGAGGAATGTGCGATCAGTCGACACGAAGACCAAGCTGCTTAATGTCGATACCGATCTTCCCCTCTTCGTTAGCCCGGCAGCAATGGCGAAGCTCATCCATCCGGATGGCGAGTTGGCAATTGCGAGGGCGTGTGCGAATAAAGGCATTTTCCAGGGGGTATGCTCGCCATTTGTCGCCTCTGAATGTTTCTATCATTGCTTCCGTTCTGATTGCTTCTACAGGTCTCTAATAATTCTTCCTATCCTCTTGAAGAACTGCGCAGTGCTGCACCTTCGGTGAATATGTTCTTTCAGCTGTACGTGAACCGCGACCGTGCAAAGTCCGCTGCCCTCCTTCGCCAATGCTCCGCCAACCCCAATATCAAAGCTATATTCGTAACGGTTGATGCTGCCTGGCCCGGGAAGCGCGAGGCAGATGAGCGCGTAAAAGCCGACGAAACGCTATCAGTCCCGATGGCGCCATCCAAAGCAAAGAACGACAAGAAAGGCGGCGGCCTGGGACGAGTGATGGCAGGATTCATTGATCCCGGACTGACCTGGGAGGATCTGGTGTGGGTGCGACAGCATACACATTTGCCAGTATGCCTGAAAGGTGTCATGTCGGCTGATGATGCGATCCTTGCTATGGAAGCTGGACTCGATGGCATTCTCTTGAGCAATCACGGTGGGCGGAATCTCGATACTAGCCCACCTTCCATTGTCACTCTATTGGAACTGCACAAGCGGTGCCCGGAGATCTTCGACCGGATGGAGATCTATGTCGATAGTGGTATCCGGCGGGGAACCGACATTCTTAAAGCAGTGTGTCTGGGTGCAACAGCGGTTGGAATGGGACGCAGTATGCTCTTTGCAGCTAATTACGGTCAGGAGGGTGTGGAACATCTGATTGACAGTAAGTGGGCTTTTCATTCGTTCTTTTGCACACACAGGGACACTTTTGATCTTTTGGGCTAACAATATCCACCAACAGTTATGAGAGACGAGCTAGAGACCGCCATGCGCAATGTCGGAATAACCAGTATTGATGAAGCTGGGGCCCATCTAGTCAACACTGGCGATATAGATCACCTGGTCCCCAGCTCCGCCACTCATCCGTATGCGCGGATGGTAGCTAAAGGACGACGTCCAATTGGACCTAAGCTATGATACCAAGATGATCGTTTAGTATAAGGCCTTAGACCCATTGATAAGTTCAGGAACACATACATGCAGCCTAGATAGTCAACCGCTGGATATCCCAATCACTAGCTACGGACATCAATATCTTAAATGGGTAGCTCGCTTCGAAGATCTCAAGACCTCATGAGTGCCATTGTGTTATTGGTACGAGATCGCCAAACAATGGCACTAGTTCAAGTGGCACTGGCATAAGGGTACTAATGAAATTCTGACAAGATTATTTGCCTTCGCATCTTTCGTTAAAGTGATAGGTGATAGCCGGAATGCTTGGCATATCGGCAATTAATCAAGTGCCGGATGAAGTCTAACCCATCGCAAAAAATGGCCTACACCTAGCGAGCACCATTTATGAAGCTTTATGTATTCTCTCCAGGTTCGTAGCGCCACTCCCCACAACTGACTCGAAACGCGAGGAGAGAGACGACTGGAGATCGGGAGAACCGGTGGAGATGGGCCCGTTATTGGGATCATCGACTTCCTGTCATCTCGCTTAGCCGCTGGCGTGTTTCTACCCGCCGCCAACCCTCAATTTATCTCCGGCATTTCACTTCAACAGCCCAACGACATCTCAGCTATTCGATCAGTCGAGCTTTCTCGTCATTCTGAGCTCGTGTGTTGGATCCGCCTTGAACGGATGTCGACTCGATCGACGAATGCGTGATTCTCCGTGATACTGCCAATCTGCAGCCTCCATGACTTCTGAAACAGCTAATCCCGAGCAAGCCATTGAGCTGCGTCGACCATAGATCCTTTCATCAAACTGGAACTGATCTGGAGATGACGGAAGCTTCGCGTAGCTTGATCAGTATCCAATAAATTTGGCAGAGCCGATCATCCGAGAAATGTTAAATAGGATGAACCGTCCTCGAAATAAGTCTTCTCTGCAAGCAGATCATTCTCTTCCGACTCATCAGTCTTTCACTCATTTCCCTTTGCGAACTTCATTGATTGAAGTTCTTCCATTCTTTTATCACTCTTTAGGAATTCCGCTGTGCGTGAATACACATAAAATGCCTCTTTCCAAGATTGCGGGAGTCCTGCTGGCCTCAGCTTCCCTCGTGGCCGGACATGGCTATGTGTCAAGTATCGAGGTGGACGGCACTACTTACGGCGGTTACCTCGTTGACACCTACTACTACGAGTCTGATCCCCCGGAGCTGATTGCCTGGTCCACGAACGCCACGGATGATGGCTATGTCTCTCCCACTCAATACGAGAGCTCCAACATTGTCTGCCATCGTGGCTCCGCGCCTGGTGCGCTTGCTGCTCCGGTTGCACCAGGTGGAACCGTCAAGATGACCTGGAACACTTGGCCGGACGACCACCATGGCCCAGTGATTACCTACCTGGCCAACTGCAACGGCTCCTGCTCCGACGTCGATAAGACTGCCCTGCAATTCTTCAAGATCGACGCCGGTGGCTTGATCGATGATTCTGAGATCCCCGGTACCTGGGCTACGGACCAACTCATCGACAACAACTACACCCGGAGCATCACCATTCCGTCTGATATCGAGGCAGGAAACTACGTTCTTCGTCATGAAATTATCGCCCTGCACGGTGCTGAGGACTTGGATGGCGCCCAGAACTACCCCCAGTGTATCAACCTGAACGTCACTGGAAGCGGTACTGCCACCCCGAGCGGAACCCTTGGAACTGCCCTGTACAAGGACACCGACCCCGGCATTTACGTCGACATCTGGCAAAGCATCAGCAGTTACACTATCCCTGGCCCGGCTCTTTACACTGCTGGCAGCACTGCAACCGCTGCTGCTGCGACCACCACTGCTGCGGCCACCACGGCTGCAGCAACCAGTGCCTCGACCACCGAAGCCGCTGTTGTGACCTCCGCTGCCGCGTCTTATGCTGGATCCCCGACGACCATGGTCACATCTTCTCGTCCTCAGTCCACTGCCAGCTCCGGAAGCTCCTCCAGTGTTGGTAGCTCTGGTAGCACCAACAACCAGCCTGGTAATGGCGCAACGGCCGGCGGCCAATTCGGTCAGACCCAGCCTGGCATGGGATCCGACAGCACCGACGACGTCCCCAGCTCCTCCGACTCGACCTCTACCCCTACCAGCTCCACTCCCAGTGCTGCCTCTAGCTCCGCGGCTTCGACTACCTCGGGCGTCTTGAGCGGCTCTTGCAGCCAGGAAGACTACTGGTACTGCAACGGCGGCACGGCATTCCAGCGCTGTGTCAACGGCGAGTGGGATGCGTCCCAGAGCATGGCTGCCGGCACTGAGTGCACTCCGGGCATCTCGGAGACGTTGACCATCACTGCTGCTTCGAAGCGTCGCGGTATTAGCGCTATGCGTCGTCGTCGCTTGTAAGAGATGCAGATTACTAGGTACAATTGTGCTAGGGATCTGTGGCATACGGGACCTGCATCGTCTTTCTCTTCATGTGTATATGTACCTTACCTTTACCAGCTCTGAAAAGTAGGAGCTATGGCAATGAAAGACATTGGGTCAATGAACACCCGCTTAGATTACGCTTCCAATATATCAGGCTAAGCTTCCAAGGTTATTTTGGCAGGCGCTACAACACGCCAATATAAACATGATTATCATATTCGCCTGAGAAACACTCATCAATATCATGATACGTAATCTAACACACCCCCACGCAACAGGACTTAGAATGGTGGCTGGAAAATAAGGGCTAGTATACTATTCATTGTTTTCTTCTGGCGGAAAACACGGCAGAATAAAACGCGGTAAAACTTGCTGTGTCAGATGGATGGATCCATTCATTGAACGCCTCTGTATTATACGCTTGACGTTTCGCTGTTACAGTCGTCTACGGGTACTCCGTACAGGCTACGGCCTACCACGGGGATGCTCCCCATCAGGTTTCCAACGTTTTCCTTTCTCTCTCTTCTTTTCTTCGACCTCCTTCGCCTCTTACACGTGCGTGCCCAGGTGTCCGTTTTAAACCCGTCAACTGGTGGCCACTTATCAGTCAACATTGAATACATACATGGGGCATTCGGAGTGACTTTTCTTTACGCTTTGACAACCCTTTCTCATACCCCACCCTCCTTAAGACGGCGTTTCTACACTCAGAACATCTCCTTTGCGATTTCAAGGTCTCCCATTTTCCAGCATAAAGGCACTTCAAATGTCTTACCTACCGCCAGGATGGACCCTGGAGCGACTTCAAACAGCAACAGTCGATGATCTACGCCAAATACCAGAGGAAGTAAGTAATTATTCTATATAAAGTAATTGATCTAGATCCCTAATTATCTCGATCATGTAGAGACTCCATGAGATTGACGAAAGTTTAATTCCCTTCGAAAATGTTCCAGTCCGACAAGTCATCGGCCGTGCAATCCATAACGAACACCGACGAAAAGTTCGCGCAGAGCGCGGCCTGCCACCTGCTCCCGGGGTACCGCTTTTTGAAAAGAACGACGATCCAGTGGTGGAGGTAGTAGAAAGAGGAGGATTTGACGAATTTGGATTTATCGTGTTTCGGACCGATTACTCAGACGAAGGACGCTGGGAGCAGTGGCAGAAAGAGTTCCAGCGCATTATTGACGCCTCGATGGCGAGTGCTAGTGGGGGGAAGAAAATTGAAGACAAATGCCTCTTACTCAACTATGAAGATGAGGATATTGCTGGTGCTACTTATGGGCAGATTTTACAGTAAGACCCTATCTCTATTCTGCGAGTGTTTCCAAATGTTGACCGATGTACTAATAATCCTTATAGGGAATACTCTGAGTACCAAGAGACTGAAAGTATCCCTGAGGGACTTGATACTGGTATGTGCCTAGTTGTCGACTCAGCTGCTATGGATTCTATAACATCCGACAAGCCGTGGGTATATGCATTGGACTTGTCATTCGATCATGCCAATAAGAGTCCACTCGCAGATGGAGCCTATCCAGGCTACTTCCGAGTTGCCGTCGACTCTGTAATCACGGAGCTCTACCCTATGCTCACAGCAATGACACCTCCGGAGCTTTGGCCTTCGGACAACACAATATGGGAATCCGCGTTTTAATAAAAGAGCGATGGGAGCGTTGTGGCTCCTGAAAAAAAAAATTGTACAAAGTGGCAGTTGTTATAATTCAGAGGAGGGTTTATTATTCTTTTAATTAGAAGGGAATAATACGACTATATATACAGCGAGAAGAACAAGTTAATTTCCAATCAACTTGATCCTTCGTATACTTTATAACAGCTAAC
Source organism: Aspergillus brasiliensis CBS 101740 (assembly GCF_001889945.1). Classification (NCBI taxonomy): domain Eukaryota; kingdom Fungi; phylum Ascomycota; class Eurotiomycetes; order Eurotiales; family Aspergillaceae; genus Aspergillus; species Aspergillus brasiliensis. The sequence continues at coordinate 485,356 of NW_027137458.1, forward strand.
GGGAGGCTACAAATAGCTCCCTTTAATCTGCCCCTTTAGTCCTTAGCCGTCACATAACCCTACATATTCTCTTTACCAAAACAAGACTGATTGGTCCTCAGGTGTCCAAAGTTAGACTCCTTAACTTTGTAGCTCCTTGGCTTCTTGGTTCTTACTGAGGCATTAATCCAATCTCTCCCCAGTACAGTACTACATCTCCCTAATGCTCCAACCGGATTAACGTCCTTCCTAACAGCGTAATCCGCCACAGCCCTCTCCCTCCACACCTCTAACAGATTCGACAACGAAACTATCCCGGCAGTAGTACTAACCCAAACTCAACTTCCAGTTAAGCTTAAGATCAGATCTTCTCTATTACATACTTTTTGTTCTAGATGTAATATCCAGGGGCCTGAAACCCATCCTATATGTTTCTTATACAGTAGAGACGACCTGGCACGTTAAGTTAAACATATCGTTGTGGCCTACACCAACCCCAATATCCAGATGATGTATCTAGTGGGTGCTGGCAGTTGAATCCATGATACTAACTTACCCAGACTGGGTCAAGAGGTGTATGTGATACAATCAACGAGTCTAAACAATTAGGACTCGCTCAAATTCGGGATCAAGTGACGAGAGCATATAATTTAAACCGAGCAGGATCTTGATTGACGTTCTCTTGAATCCCAGATTCTAGTCGAATTAAAGATCAGGGGAAGTGCCACTTGATCTTGCATCATATGGTGAAAGGATCTACTGGGAAGACATCGAAGAAAAACCTCAGCTCGTCGGTGCCGAACAGGTTATCAAAAATTCTCCACCCTTCTTCTTCCCCAATATCCTGTTGTTCCGTGATCTCTGAAGTAATGGTTGGGTAATATTGATCGTTCGTATTGGTAGCATGATATGCCCGATCGCCAGTAATCTCAGTTGATGGAAGACTGTATTCGTTGGAAGGAAGGTGGTGGTAGTTATGTTGACCGCTAGTACCTGCCAATTCACCTTCCCCTGTAGGCGGAAAGGCTGAAGGTCGTAGTAGGTTCTCAGACCGGGGCTCAAGATGGGCTGACGGCTGTTTCACCAGGATGTTGATGGTATGTTTCAGGGTGTCCTGGCATAACCTGTCAAGCAGGTCTTCGAGACGTCTCATTGCAAGACTGGTCCATCTCTCTCTCATCACGGCTAGAACAATGTGGAATTTGCGCACACATCTGGTCAATATATCCAAGAAAGAATCTATTCCAAGCTCCCTCGATAACACACTGGAGGCTGTTCTAGCTGTGACAATCATGGAGATGGCCGAGAAAACCAGGCCTTGAAGTAACATCCAGGAGTAGGGAAGTCGGTAGTTTCGAATGAGTTTTTCGTGGATCTCAATAACCTCGCACGATGACAGAAAACACCTTTGCTGGAGTTTAGGTCCCGGTTGGGGAATGAGAGGGGTAGGTCGAGACAGCACGGCAGATGTTGAATAATAGAGTCGATCCCAGTACTCCACTGGGTAGGGTGAGTGGTTGGACTGGTCATTATATAAGTTATGTAACTCCTGGTGCCAGTCGTCCAGCTTTTGCTGGAGGCTCTCGACCATGGAGGTGGATCTGTTCGTGTCCGGTGAGATTGGGCTTGTATTGTGCGATCTGCTGCTCCGATATACGAAGGACAGCATTTGATCTTGTATTTGACGGTGTTTGATATGATGAATAGCCATTGCTGTCGCTCCTTCCTCCTCTGAGTTGCTAGGCAACGGTGCATCTGCATCTTCGTAAGAAATACTTTTGGGCCGGCCTAGATTAAAAGCCAGTGTGATTTCGATGACATAGGTCGTCCAGAACACTCGACGCCGAAGTTCAATCTCATCCGCCGTGAACTTCCAGCGATGGTTATGTCGATGTAGTCCCAGTTCTATTGCGATCTTTGAATTTCCATCAGTTGCGGTTCCTCAAGCTTTACTCGAAGGGAAGGGGGGAAACATACACGCATAGCCATTCCCGCAATGTGCCATTGTTCATTGTCAGACGGGCGATGGGAGGCATAAATTGATATCAGATCAAGTATCTGTATCAAGGATATACGAGGAACTAGTTTCGACGGTTCCGACGCAAGCAGTTCAACGGCCTTTCGATATAATGCCTCGGATGTAATGTTGTGATGCTTCGCATCATTCTGATATTCCTGGAGACTTCTATCTGCCTGGAAGTGATCGAGGAGGTGTCGTTGTTCGGCATGAATAGCACCTATCGATAAGACCAGATACAGAATAGTAGTCATGTCCCCAGTTTCTGGTGGGGCTCTACTTGAATTGCACATGGACTCGAGTACCGCAATATCCTGAGACAGAAACAGAGGGTAGCAGCTGTGTACCCACTTTAGGTAGCACCGTAACAGGAAAGCAAATGTTGCTGATGTCCTCCAATTTGCGGAATGAAAGGGGACGACGGCGCGATGGAGGGTCGAAGATTCGTCCATACGTCGATGAAGGCATGGTCCAGTGGGACCCTGAGGTAATATGGACTGGGCAGTGTTTGCAATAAACCTGGCGAATATGGAGCCACTCGATGCTCCCAAATACCGAGCTTCACCGGTAGCATTGAATGCCAGAAGAGGAATATCCGGATCAAGATCAGTTGATGAGTCTCCCTCATTTTGTGCTATCGAAGGCCGCGCAACCGCATTTTGTACAGAGTCAACAGTCTTATGAGGTGCACCCTGACCGAGTAGAAGATGTTGACAATGCGGAAGAGTGTCGAGTGCTGTTCCAGTGCTGACCTGGCGAACATCAAGGTTCAAAACCCGTAGCAGTTCGCCCTCTAACCATGCAAGTCTCTCAACAGTCCCCGGCGGTGCGTCCGAGGGAGGCTGGCTTGGACTGAGCGCCGCTGGGCGACCACTGAACCGGCGGCGCCTCTCATGCGGTCGACAGGGAGTTTGTGCTCGCAAACAGTTCCGACAGCTTGGTGTAGCTCCATCACACTAGTGTGTGAGCAATACATCAGCGCCGAGTGGATTTGACCCCGATTGAAGCTCTGACCTTGATTTTCCGCTCGTGACAAAAAGCACACGCCTTGCGGGTTCCTCGGCGAGAGTGCATTAGAGCGGGATTTATGCGGAGGTAAGAGATCTCTACACTGTGTGCAGTCTTTGACGATGCTGCCTCAAATGGAGGATATACCAATCAATTTTCATTGCTTGATTGACTCGCAGGTTGGTGTTGACTCGGCGTTTTAAACGCCGAGTTAGCTGTAAACTAAACTCCTGAGAAACACGTGACCCCAATTGTTGTGCTGTTAGTACCTTCACCACCTACCACCCACTTACTGCTTTGGACTGCACAGTATAGGGCCATTCGTCATTATCGATCATTGGGAAGCAAAAACGCTCTGGCAATGAATTGATTATTTGTGCCACGATACAGTGGTCTCTGGTCCATGCCATCTTGAAATTTACAGGCTTCCCCATCCTGATCATACTAAATAGCCGAAACGCCGAAACGCCGGCAAATATATCTCGGGCAGCGTGATGCGCGTTGAAGCTATTTGGAAGCTAGCCACAATCAAACCAATAATATTTCTGACATTTGCCGCGTTGCACGGCAGATGAAATGACAAGAAGCAGTACATTCCCCGCTTCTGTGGTCCTGACTGTGGGGTCTCATGGTATATCTATTCCCTTGACCACAATGGCATGCACAATGTTGCAATTGAAGCAATTACTTGGTATAATTGCCGAGATATTCTAATTCACAATGCCTGAGAATGAAAAGTCCGATGGCTCACTGGGCCCTTCGCCTGCTTATGATATTGACATCGAAGTCGTTCCACACACCACCAACGTCAGTATTGAGGATAGCCAGAGGCCGCTCAGGCGAAGTCTCAAGTCTCGACATGTCGGAATGTTCTCCATTGCAGGCGCTATTGGAACAGGTTTACTCATAAGTAGTGGGACAGCGCTGTCACGAGGTGGCCCTGCCAGCATGCTTCTGGCATATTCTTTCGTTGGTCTTTTGGTACTCAACATCATGTCCGCGCTTGGCGAAATGGAGGTGTTCATGCCAATGGATCAGGGGTTTGGTGGCTATGCGTCTCGACTGGTGGATCCTGCCTTTGGGTATGTTGCAATCCGATTAATATTCTCCGAGCTTATACTGAGGTTGGAATGAGCTTCGCCACTGGGATGAACTATTTCTGCAAATATGTAGTGCTCCTGGCCAACAATCTCACAGCTTCAGGAATAGTGATGCAGTACTGGCTTCCGAATATTAATGTTGCCATCTGGGTGGTTTCCTTTGCTGTCATTATCATAATGATCAATGTACGATCCCCCATCTTCTGCGCATGGCGAGAAAGCTGACGCTAGTTGTCTTCAAAACAGTTTATGCCCGTCCAGTATTTTGGTGAAGTTGAGTTCTTCGCGGCTTGTATCAAGACAATCACTATTATCGGTCTGATGATTCTTTGCCTGGTCATTGATCTAGGAGGTAGCCCACAGGGGCGGCTAGGATTCAGATCCTGGAAGAATCCTGGTGCTTTCAAAGAGTACCTCGACACAGGCGCCACGGGGCAGTTTCTCGGTTTCTGGGCTTGTGTGGCAAATGCTGCATTTGCATACATGGGTAGTGAGATGGTAGGTATGACTTTTGGAGAAGCATCGCGGCCATGGAAGACGATCCCCAAAGCCATCAATGCAACCTTCTGGCGCATTACGTTTTTCTACGTCGGAGGTGTCTTCTGCTTGGGATTAGTTGTGTCTTCGTCGAATCCACGGTTGATCGATGCTACGAATGCCGCTACTGGAGCAGGTAAGACTAGTACCAGCAAAGAGACTACTCAGGCTGATATTCGAAGGTGCTTCGCCTTTCGTCGTCGCAATTGTCGATTCAGGGATTTCCATCCTTCCGCATATAATCAACGGCTGCCTCTTAGTCTTTGTTCTCAGTGCTGCAAATACAGGTTCGGACAAAGCCTTCTGAGATTGTTAGACCTGCTAACATAGAGTACGCAGATATATATGTTGCATCGCGTACTCTCTATGGCCTGTCCAAAGACGGCTACGCACCCGCTTTGTTTAAGACTACAAAACGGTCTATCCCTGTATTTTCTGTTGCAGTGGCATCAGCATTCTTCCTTCTTGCATTGATGAACATTAATTCCGGGAGCGCTCAGGTCTTTGAATACCTGGTCTCCCTTTCCACGATCCTAGGGCTATTAAATTGGTTTAGCATCTTAGTAACCTATCTGTTTTTCCAAAAGGGCATGAAGGTGCAAGGAATGAGTAGGAGTGAACTTCCCTTCTCAGGGTGTTTCCAGAAAGCTAGGGCTGAGATTACTCTATTCTTTACTGTGCTGATTATTCTGACCAGTGGTGAGTACCAACTACCGCGATGCACCATGACTTGCTAATGCCGTCCACCTATTAGGCTTCTCTGACTTCATCCACGGATTTGATCCCGTTGGTTTTGTCGTCAGTTACGTTGGGATACTGGTTTATTGCTTCTGGTTTGTCTCATATAAATTCATTCGGCAGACCAAATTTGTGGATTTTCAGGAGATGGATATCACGACGAATGTTATAACAAAGGAATATGTTGAAGAGTTGGAACGTTCCATAGCATAATCTGAGGACTCTTGTCAGTCAAGTCCTTCACGAAATACATCCAACATGACTCATTTGATATTGTAATTCCATGTGTTTTATCGATTCAAGGCGCGTTCACCAATGACTAAAGTCGGACACACTGGCTTCCCATTGGTAGATAATTCGCTCGCTCAAGTCTCGGTGGTGCTGCTATCTAGGACTAAGAGGCAAACGAGTATCAGCTATCTCTAAATTGATCAAAAAACTTCATTATCTCGGCGTTTCGGCTATTCGGCGTTTCGGGTTTCTTTTGGCGAAATGATGGAGGTCAGACCAGCAATCATTCACCGAGTCATTGGAGATTCCCAACACAGTTGCGGCATTAAAAAGCCGAGAAGGCTGCCCACGGTCTATGTATAATGGCAGAAAGATTGTGTCTATACACTTCACTTTTCGTGAAAACCTTACATGCACCATCACCCCCATCATGGCCAACGTCGTTAATCCAATCGCTGCGAAATTGCATGTATCTCCCACCCTAGAGATCAATGAACTTGTATCACAGGCACGGAAAGAGGGCAAACGTGTCATCCATTTGGGCTTCGGCGAGGCAACCTTTCCTATCGCCCGAGAGGTCCTTCAGGCGCATCAGGATGCTTCCAATGAAACAAGCTATATGCCTGTAGCTGGTGTAGAGGCTTTACGAGCGGTTCGTCCACATCCTTCTTTATTCAAGGGAAGTAGGTACCTCGGAAGACATGCTGACCTTGAAGTATAGTCCATTGCGAATTTCAACGCCAATCGTCTCGGTGTGGAGATCAGTCCTGATCAGGTTGTCGTTGCTCCTGGATCGAAGCCTTTGCTTTTTGCTTTATTCGACATACTGGACGGTGCTGTCTTACTGCCTCGTCCCTCATGGGTCAGTTATGAACCGCAGGTTCTACATGCTGGGAAAAGACTGTTTTGGGTTGAGACGGACCCTGTTGATCGTCATACCATTACTGGTCTGTACTCTTTGCATACATAGTATATTATCATATATGCTGATTACATGCTACCTTTGATTTCAGAATTATCTCTTCTCTCCGCATATCATGAGGCAATTGTTGAGGGGGTCGTTCCCCGGATCATGCTAATCAACAGCCCATCAAATCCGACAGGACGTGTCTTCTCTGCTGACTGCATTCGAACGATCAAAGAGTTCTGCAAATCTAGAGGGATCATTCTAATAACAGACGAGATCTATTCCGATATCTGCTACGATGAGAGTCAGAAAGAGATCAGCGCATTTGATAGTAGCAAAGATGACACCGAGACCGTGATCCTTACCGGTGGATTATCCAAGGTAAATAGCTAGCTACACACCCTTTCTTTTAAGCAATAATGATAGATATTCTGACCAATCCGAAACAGACATATTCAGCCGGTGGCTGGCGCGTCGGCTACGCCATATTCCCACCTTCGTCGAAAGGAGAGTTGATCCGCAAGACAATTCTTGCGTACGCTTCCGAATGCTGGTCTGCAGCTTCCGCGCCGGCGCAGCTGGCATCCATCAAGGCCTTTTCCACGAGCCAAGCGATGTGTTCCTACCGCCAGTCTGTCACTGCCTTGCATCGATACTGCACCGGCAGACTTTATTCGGTTCTCAAAGAACTCGGACTGGATGTTGCACAGCCCGAGGGTGGTTTCTACGTCTACCCGTCTTTCTCTCCGTATTCGGCACAACTGAACAAACTCGGGATTTTCACGAGTGCGGATCTGTCGGCTTGGTTGATCAGGGAATGTGGACTGGCTGCCCTGCCGGGATCCGCGTTTGGTGAAGATGATGATGGCCCGTTGTATGGAAGGTTCCGACTGCGGATGGCCACAAGTTATCTATACTTCCAGAATGAGGTTGAACGATATAAGAAGGGATACACTCTGCTTGAACGCTGTGCCTCAGGGGAGGAAGTCCAGCTTCCCTATTTGGAGGAGGCGATTGAGAGTTTGAAGAATGCCGTTCAGAAATTGAGGAGTGTACGCATCTGATATTTCTTGTCTTCATACTTGAAGGATCCTTCAGCAGTATCAACAAGCATCGAATGACTGAGGACTAGGTTATACTTTCCAACTTCGGCAAACTACTATACCCGTTGAACGGAGTTATCAGAACGCACTGAATATATTGGACATGTCTTCAGTAAAACATTGACGTATATAAGATGCGCATCATGAGGTACTCCAAAAGATACTCATCGAAGATATCCGGGACTAGTTCAAGCCATTCGGGCTTCCCCTGGCAGTAGGCCGTCGAATTGCAATAGTCCCAGTACTCAGGATACCAACCAGCCAGACCCCAGTCAATGAGTGTGATCCGATAATCCGGACTCCCATCCGCACACACTCCGTTCTGTGCCACCATGACATTCTTCGGCTGAATATCTGCATGGGTGAAGACAGCTCTGTGTCTCCTAAGTGTACGTTGAATTGGTTCACGGAGCAGCCGGACGTAATGCGGCGACTCCCTTTGCGCTAAGCATTTCAGGAGGCCTTGGTTCAATTGTTCCTCGTTGTCAAGGGGACCAGATATGCTCGGGTCATGATCCAGGGTAGAGAGAATACCCTCGTAGTAAGGCGTGCGGTTCAAGTTCCCCAAATACCCCAGGGAAGGAATCCGTCGCAGTTCATCAAGTGCCTCTCTGATGCGTTTGCTAACTGTCCTCTTCTGGTCTTCGGAAAGAGACGGCGCTAACTTCTGCAGATCAGTACCGGGGATATAATCCATGATGATGTATCGTTTCTGAGTCTCCGGGTCGACGAAATGATCGTAAACTCTTGAAATAGGGACGTTGCTGTTAGTAGCGACGAACTTCATGTTCTCCGCTTCGAGCGGCGCGATGGTGATGCCGACTTTGACTGCGAAGCGCTCTCTTACTCGGACGACCTTGACAGATCTGCTAGGGTCGCTGAGGAGATCGGTTGATGCTTCGATCTCAGCGATGCTTGGGAGTGCAATTTCCTCGTCGACCATTTTTTCGATGGATAGAGATGTCTTCAGATGAGAGTTAGAGATGAGAAGTTGGAGAAAAGATGGATGAAACAATTGGGAGGTGACAACACCGCACGCAAACTGTGCAAACAATAGAACGACTAATCAAATTGAGAATACGAATTGGCCTAGGGCGTGATTATGATGCTGTACTCCGTACATACTGCATAGTTGCCTTTGTTTTCACCACCTGCTGAAAACTGCCTCACTTGAGGGATAGAAGAAACAATCGCTGAGTCACACGGCAACGACAGAGATTGCAATGAAACATAGATAGTTTGATAATAATAGAACGTGATATCGTCCTTTGCAAAATCACCGAGGTATGACTGCAGTGTAAAACGGAGTATCATAGCCGGACAGAGCTCGGATCTTCATGATTATAATGCTATGTATATCCTTTCCTATTCCTAGTGTGCAGATAGTCCTTCTCCATGAGTAGTATGACTTTGGGTGAGATACTTTATTATGTGAATATCACGATGACTTGACTATTAGAACATCTTCACAATGGGTTCATAACTTCGCCTTGGGCTTCCTGGCTGTATTACTAGCCATATAAACCTGATATCGAGACAGATAAACTCGATCCCGCATAACGAAGTGACATCGTGCAGCGAAGTCGACCTTTGTGACTGATCCATCTTTGAGTACAGACTGGACGGAGCCTTCCACCATAGCCACGTTAGAATTTGGTCCGTATGGGAGAACCTGCTTGATGTGATGCGTGCACCGCTTAGTTGAAGCCCAGATTGCCTGTCTCGGGGCAGATATGCCTATCGAATATAGCTAGTGAATGAGGACGTCCTCAAGGGAATTATTAGGGCTAATATACCTTGTCTCCCACGTATTTCCCTCCCCCCCATTAGTACCGTAGCATCAGGCGTAAAGCATTGTATATATTTCTCATGCGTACTCGGTAAATCCGAGAGGAGGTAAAATTGTTTCAGAAATCGCTTGAAGGCTGGATTGAACGGTATTAAGGGATAGTCTGGACCCGCTGTCTGCCTTTCGAAGCCTGCTGATAGAGTTAGATAATTCCCCATTCATGAATTCCAGCCAGTTATGCTTGCCTTCGTTTGGCAGATTTGCCAGTGCCTCTTGCCTGTACTTTTCATCCAGGAGTACAGTCTCTGCCAGGCTTGTATCGAAGAAACATCTCATTTGAACGATTTTCTTTGTGGAATTGAACTTGCAATGCCAACAATAATGCTGGCTGTACAGGCGATTGCCCAGTTTTGTTCGGGTATCCTTGGTTTTCAGCTCGATAGAAACCCACCCTTCCTCGTTACTTGTGATGCTATCCGGGGAGGCTATTATGAGTATGAGGCCTGGGTCTGCTATCAGCCTGACGATAGGCAGCCATGCATTATCCATAAATTCTCTTTTCGATCTCCATACTCCAGATAACGCACTTTGCCCTGTGATTTCCCAGTGGACATGGTCGTCGACGTGGTTGAAGAATGAATAGTATCCGTGGGGTACTTTACTTAATTCCCCAAAGATAGCGAGGATTTCGTTCTGCGTGAGATGTGGCATCGTGGACGGCTGTGGCTGGTCACTGAGTCCCCCTAAGCATGTCCGGTTCGCAGCAGCTGCTGACGGGTGAGAAAAGATGGCATTTTAGCAATATTTATATGTCGATACATGTTTCTCATTGAGCCGGTAGAAACCTATCTTTAACCAAAGCAAGTCATGACGATCGGGGGGCCTAAAAACATTATTAAGCTTATTTGAGTTCTACTCAGAGCTTCTTCCCAAACAACAAGACGAATGCGGCGAAGTGAGTACCACTGATTGAGTGCGACAGGACCAGATACTCCAACCTAAGAGCTCATAAGCATATGAAAAGACTCAGCCCAAAGAACGAGAAAGCTAAAATCCAAGTGGCGATTTCATAGTTAGGGCTCATAACTGGGCGATTTCATATGATCCTTTAGCAACCAACGAAGTGCGTCTCACCACCCAGGACTGTATTTTAGAGATGTCCAAATCTGAGAACAGAACAGCTTTGATTTTACAACATCACTTGCGAGAAAATAAGTGCGTCAGCCACATCAATGACCTCACGACGTATTACATTCCTCAATAGTCCATCGCCTCTGCCGTCTGACATGGCCTCGCATGATGTCAAACCAATGGGATTAACATTATAATAACAATCCTGCGGAGATTCGACATTCTGTTTCCTAATAGCTTGTAGAAGGGAGAAGGAGTACACAAGGTCCTTGATCATACTAGATGTAGAATGCTGTACTAGCTTTGTTCCATATATGATCATATCAGAAAATAACCGCTCTAACACATGAGAACATACTCCTTCATAACTAATTGTTAATCCCTTCCATATGGAAACCCTTTTAGAGAATATTCCGGTGTATCTACACGGGAACACTATTCATTCCTCGCTCTAATCCGCATCAACTACATCACAGGCGTTATCGAAGCCATCCAGTCCCCTCCATCACGAAATCCCAGGACCATGGTATGTGCCTTTCACTACTGTGGCGATAATGGCTCGTGTGCTGACACTCGCGTATTAGCATGCATGCTTATTATCCGTTTTCTGCTGGAAAGCCACTCCTGTATTGGCAAGAAGTACGTCTCGGATTCTTCCTTCGTTTTCTCTTCAAAGAAACGAGAGCTGATTTTTACAAATTCAACAGCTTCGCCATGGCAGAAATCAGAATGTTGACTGCCAATGATATTCTGTCGCAATTTGATCTGAACGAGGTCCCGGCCCAGAATATCGACTACATGCAATATGTTACAATGCAGTTCGAACACGGATCTTGGACGGCTTTTCTCACGCCATTGATACCAGCAATCTCACCCTGTCTCAACCTCCTGGTGAATGGATCATGTATAGAGATATAAAGATACAGGGAAGATAAAAGATACAGATAGGGAAATTGGAGTAGAAGAAGATATCGGTAAATCAAAATTTTATTAATAGTTGGTTCCACATGGAACCCAAACTAGACGATATGATAAATCTAAATCCATAGGAATACTGGATAGATAGTCTGTGCCATGGCCAGGCGCTTACAGCGAGCCGAGAGCAATGCAGGGCAGGCCCAGGCCGATGAGGTCGCCCTCCTGTAAAATATATCAGTATGGAGGTTGTGAAAGGGGATTGACGATTGATCACTTACAGTGTCGCTGCCGCTGTTCTGGCAGCAGGCGGCAGTCTGCGTACACTGGTTGTTGAGCAAGTCCTGCAGACCGATAAGGTCAAGGGCTATAGATGTCAGAGCCAATTCTAGTCCTGCAGCGGAATACATACCCTGAAGGTCAAGCGGGGAGCAATCATCCGCCAAGCCAAGGCCCTGGGAGCCGGAGCCAGCACCAACGAGGTTGCTCAGGAGGCCAGACAGAAAACCGCTGTCGATATTGGTGGAATCGCCTGCGTAAGTGGCCTTGTTGCAGCAGGAGAGCTTGGCGTTATTACCGCAGGAGTCTGCTCCGTCAGAGACGGTCATGCCGGCAGGGGCGGGGATGTGGGTGACACCACGACCGCGAACGGAGGGCTGAGCCACAACGACGGAGGCAAGAGCGAGAGCAGCAGCAGCAGTGAACTTCATTGTGACGGTGGAGTGGTGACTCGAGTTGAGTGGTAGAAGAGGTTGATTTGGAAGATTGGAAGATGGAGTTAGACTGATGATTGAGCGAATGGCTGATGATGAGGAGGAGAAGAACGAGGGTTGGACATGGCTATTTATGCCGTCGTGTTACTAGATCGTACCTGACCCGGTGTGAGGTCGAACATGGCTAGTATCGCTAGAAGCCGTTGCATTCGTGACAGGCTTGCTGTTTGCGTGAATCGTAGTGTTGCATCCAAAGGGTTAGATCGGGTACAAGCGAGACCATTCGTAAGATCCTGCACTTGGTGGTAGCATTTTCACACCTTCCAGCTGGGTCCTCGATGGAGCCCATCTCACGATCTAGTGTGAAGGACATGTAGAGGTGACACAAACCGTGTGGTAAACCGTGTGGTGACAGCCATCCCTTGCTTGGCGCTGCCGGCAGGCTTTTTATCCAGCGTTGCATCCCGCATTCTTAGCCGCCGTTTTGGTGGCTTTGCCGCGAACGCCTTGCCCGATTCCCGGTGCTTATCGCGAGCCACAATATCCGTGTTCATTCCCAACCGGCTTCGTTTGGCGTCCACCTCACGGGTTCCTCCGACCAAACACCGATGGACAAAGTTGACAGCTACCGTAGTCGTTTCCGGGTGCCTAGGAACGTAATGCGTGCCCCAAAAGGTTTGAACTTCAGCATGAGTGCACCGTTCGGCCAAGCGGTACGTAGAGCTTGGCGCAATCATTGTATCTACCTCGCCGATGTAAAGGAGGGCAGGGGTACAGATCCTCGGATAGTACAGATCTCTATACATGGGATGACCCAGCATAAAGCCACTGTATGCGACGACGAACTTGAGCGGTGGATGAGTGGTCTGCCCCCGTCAGCTAGGAAATTGGCTAGGTTGCATAAGTATACCCACACTAACACCGAAACCAATGCAGCGATCTTTTTTCTCCAGTAAAGATGCGATGATCATCGCCAGGGTCGCACCGGTCGAGAAGCCGATTATACCGGCAACCGGATTTAGTTGGTTGAGCTGCCTTAGCACACGTCTCACACTCAGATCCAGGCCGGAGATTCGCTGGCAGTCAAAAATTCCATAACCCCATACTTTGGAGTCTAGATCTGGAACGTTCACATCGAACGGTGCTTCGCTGTAATGGAGCGCAACGTGTGGTAGCGGTCGGTTGCTTTGAGACCCACCTAAATTGAGGGCATCTTGGAGGAAGTGCGTTTTGTAATGGAACATATCCATCGACTGGCCATGGCCTATAGACGATCAGCATTAGTAGATGGCATGCCACTACTGGATTCTGACCATGAAGCATTAGAATGTTAGCCTCTTCACCAGTGTTCATAAGATCTGTGCTATCTGCATAGTTACGTAAGTAGTCTAACGGCGTCAGATGAATGCCTGTCATCTCCAAGACGTTGAAGTGTCGATTTTCTCCTTAAGCAAACAATTGTCTACAGTGCCTGCATCATAGTTGAATTAGTAGAAAACAATGTGCAATTTGCGTAGTAGTTACGTCGAGTTGACGATCAGCGGTTAAGATGGCCGAAAGTTGCCCATGATTGCACTTCAGAGCCATAAAGTATTAAGCATACTGTTGCCGGAGCTCCGGCTTAGTGACGGACATTCCTTGTGTTTCATTTGAATGCGAATGTAGATACGACGATGTACAAGCACTGCTCTTCGCCGGTTGAAGCCCCGTGGCAGGGACCGATGCATTTCTGCGCTATCTCTTTAGCTCAGGAGGTTGCAATGTAAACTCAGCAGCCGGCATAGCGGGAAAGGAACTGTAGTCCTAAAGTGCAAGCTCGGTCATTCAATAGTCATCTGTTTCACAGATGCCCGAAAAATAAGGCTCATACAGTCGAAGCAGTGGCACGGCATGCAACTGGTAGTCACTTGGAATGTACTAGTTGTGCATGTTAGCAGAGGGTCCATTATAAAAATCGTGTGACATGCGACAGCCAAATCGAGAATCAAGCGGCAGCATGAGGCCTATTATCCTAGAGAATGAGTGCAGATATGTATGCTAGAAAGAAAGAGTAGTCTAGAAGTGGGAGATCAAGAGAAGAAGCGAAGACGACTTGTTGCTGCCTCAGTCACTAAGGCGGTGAAGGGCGGTCGGGACCCTTCTTTGGGAATCCCCGCAACTTTGCCAGCTCAACGACGTCAGCCTCTCCCAGTCTCACCCTCGCCATCATGAAGCTTGTTTACCTCGGGGTAAGGAACTGACAGAAGCTCTCTGCTCATCCTGTCTGCTGTCTGACTCCGCTTCTCTTGACAGATTCTCCAAAATGCTCAAGCTCCCGCCGTGGAGCTCTGCGCCGAGCGCGATCTCAGCAGCTACTCGCGCTTCACCAAGGGCAGCGTCAGCGAGTTCATGACGATGTTCAGTAAGACCGTGGCCGAACGGACGAAACAAGGACAGCGACAGGACATTCAAGAGCAAGGCAAGTTGGCGTCTCCCACGGTCATCTTTCTACATCTACAACCCCCTCTGCGGCAGCCCCTGACCGCCGGTCGCCTACAGATTTCACATTCCACGTCTACGCGCGAACCCAAGGTATCGCCGGAGTGATCATCAGCGACAATGAGTACCCGTCCCTGGCTGCCCACCAGATCCTTTCGAAGATGCTGGATGAGTTCCTCTCCCTGAACCCGAACGCCGCCTCCTCCCGTGACCCGGTGCCCTTCCCCTCCCTCAAGACCTACATTCAGGCGTACCAGGACCCCCACCAGGTGGATAGCATTCTCAAGATTCAGAAGGAGCTGGACGAGACCAAGATCGTCCTTCACAAGACCATCGAGAGCGTATGTGTTGCGGGCGCACATGTGGACCGATTGATGCTAACGCCAACCAGGTCCTCGAGCGCGGAGAGAAAATTGATGACCTCGTGTCCAAGTCGGAGGGACTCAGTGCCCAGTCGAAGATGTTCTACACCTCTGCGAAGAAGCAGAATTCGTGCTGTGTGATCATGTGAGCCGGGCGACGATACCAACCCAACGCCGGATAACACCCCCGTCGAGATCCTCGACACGATCCTCGGGATGGAGAAATTGGTGTGGATAGGAAGATCAGATCATTTTCTTTTTGTGCGAATTATTTTGAAAGCGTTCTGTTGCTACAGGCATTCGTTTATAGTTTTTCGACCAGGCTGGATTTGCAGGCACATGCGGGACAGGTTTGATTTACGGTAGACGAACAAATAAGCCCGAGAGCAATGAAGTGGCTTTATGACTAGAGAGGGTATGACAGGTGGCATCAACCATGAGGTGTAAGGGGGGAAGAAAGTAGACCCGATACTATCTGGAACTCTGGATACTCTCTACTGTCTCCTCAGTACTCACGACTCACTTCTGTGGCCTCGTCCCAGCAGTGGATCCGTAGCAGAGGGGCACATCGGCGATGCTTATCTATGCTCGGGATCCGGCACGATGATTGGCCTAGCCAGGCGGTGGGAGACTTAAGTATAAGTATTAGACTTATTTATTGCAAATCATAGGCAGATATTAGCTCATCCCTCCGGCTCTAGTTAACTAACTAGTCCACCAGTGTATCGACTCGTGCACCGTAGGGTCCCTGAACAGCTGCAGCACCACGCGACCACCCCTATGCACCCAATCGGCCCTAACCCAGGTACAACCGTACAACCACTTGGCCAGCTGGATGACAGTTCCTATCGGAGTGTTTCATCCCTCTGCCTGGGATGCTGTCGAAGTATCTACGTGTACCAGGTACCATCCAGTGAACCCTGCAAATCGGCCGATCATGCGGAGGGCGACCACCCGGCCAGGCACCTTTAGGGCTTCCCAAGGCGGCACTCCTCCACTCCCCAAACAGCAGCACAACGAACAACATCCTCGCTGGTGGATCGCCAACTCACCTGTCCTGGCAATGCCTTCTAGAACACGCTCCACCTTTACCCAAAAAAGCCTCAGTTTCCATTAGGTACAGGAAGTGCCGGCTTGGGTAAGGCGGTGCCTATCGCCAAATCACCGAGGGTACCCGGGTCCCGGCCCGGTGGATGCCATTGGCCCTTCCCGCCGAATCTTGTCCGCCCCCTTCGATTCGGCAGCCTGTTTTTGTGTGGGAGATTCGTAGGGAATAGTCAGTAAAAGTGATTCACGGGTGTGTGTTGGGCAACTTGGTGATGCGGGTGGGCATGACTCTATTTCGTTTCTTATAAGCCTTGAACCCGGGGTTGTCCACTCTCCTTTTTGTTGGTCCCTCATTATACTACTCTTTCACTCCTTTTTTACCCCGGTTCAGCGTTGCTTTTCAGCGGTACATCCTATCCTCTCTTCTATCTACTATCTACTATCTAGGTCAGTGGCTCCCCGCTATTCCCCCATCTATATACATGGTCCCTTTGGGATACTAACCACCCCTCAGTTCACTACTCCTCCCACGTCGTTCTCTTGCTTCGACTTTTCTTTGTGTTATCTGCAATACATTTACCTCTGATACCCCAGTCAGGGCAAGGAGTGGCTCGCTGCTCGTCAGCATGGATTTCGACTTCCCCGTTCACCAGTCCCTGCCCTTTGCGGGGCACCGCAGCCGGTTGGGCGACTTCCTGACGGCGGATGTGATGGTTGCTGCAGGTTCGGCAGCCTTGGTCACTCCTGCGGTGATGATCCTGGACAGGTAGGAGCTTCCTCGACCGTCCACCTACCTGATTGTTGTTACTGACCACCATCTAGACTGGTGGTCGAAAAGTCATCGCACAACCAACCTATGCTCCCTGCCTTCCGCCGACACCTCTGGCTCTCCATCACGCAGCCGGCCACTTTCCTGACCTCTCGACCCAGTCTCCTCGTCTGGTCTCTCTACACAGCCACCTTTGCGGCCGCCAATGCCACCGAGACCATCCTGGACCAAGTCTACCCTCACGTCGACCATGCCATGGCAGGGGTAGCCACGTTCATGAGCACCTTTGTGGTCAACTCGTCCGTGGGCATCTGGAAGGACGTCAAGTTCGCCCAGCTCTTCGGCCACAGCAACCCTACCCCTCCCACTCCTGCTCCCCAGGCCACCACGGCCTCTGCTGCTCCGTCTCAGAGCAAGATCCTCCGCTCGGTCAGCCGCACCATCCCCTTTGCCACGTACTCAGCCTTCCTGGTGCGCGATGCCCTCACCATCTTCGGCTCCTTCAGTCTCCCCGCCATGGTCTCCGCCTCCATTCCGGACTCTGTCGCCTCCAGCGAATACATGAAGATCCTGTTCGCACAGCTCGCTATCCCGGCCTCCATCCAGCTGGTCAGCACTCCGATCCACCTGCTCGGTCTGGATCTCTACAATCGGCCCATGCAACTCTCGGCCTCGGACCGACTCAGTCGGGTGAGCAGGGACTGGATCGGGGCGTCCCTGACGCGTATGTGTCGGATTATTCCCGCGTTCGGGATCGGCGGGTTCGCCAATACCGAAGGCCGGGCGTTCCTTCACCAGCAACTGCGGCGTTGTGAAGACTGATTTCCTGCCACGGCCAATCAGAACCGCGTCATATCATTATGCATTCTGAATGACTAAAAGGAAAAACCAAAATCACTCCGTTGCCTGCGATAACCGCACCGAGAAAATGGGGCCAATGCCCGCCGAGGGCTGTGTCGTGTGTCGTGTGTTTGTGACGGTTTTCGGCGGATCAGGTGTCGGGTTTCCCGAACGGGAAACGCCCCCGTCCCTCGGGAAAAGGGTGACTTTTCCGTACCCTAGCCCTAACAACTTGCCCTTCTCAGCCACCGCCAATCACCGCCAATCACCGCCTTGCCGTACCCGGCCCGGTGTGCATCCGGAACGCTTACTTGGCACCTTCGACAATTAGTAGTTATCTTTGCTGCTGGCAGCTTAGCTATCTATCTACTACTCAACGGGACTCCGGCCACTATCTCCTCGATTCACGCTATTTATGATCTGACGTTAGACTACTTGTTCCACCACAACTAGTACGAACCTCACCTCAATTTTCGGCCATTAGCTGGGGGGTGGACCGGTTAACCATTCCGAGACCGGATGAGAGGGGGGGGTATGACGCACCGCCGTGTCGATCCACGCGCCTTTTCATCCCACTTGGCGTGGATGCTGGATACGTCGGTGTTTCACCGCCGGACTGATGGTTCGTTGAAGTGTGCATGTGAATATTCCTCAAAGCTCTCGGTGTATATAGGCTACAATGCTAGAGAGAGCATTATATTCTTATGTTCCTAGACTTCAGTAACACTACAATCAAATGGAGCACTCTGTCCATTCTTTTACTACGTGCAGAGTTCCTGAAACATTAACAGAACTCTGCTTCACCAAACAACAGAAATAAACAAATAGTACTTGATCAAAGAATGAAATTATCAACACGTCACGTCACTTTCTTCTATTTTTACCCATTCGACTTAGTAGATACTGAAAATGATAGAAACAGCTAATTATTTGTTTATAACAAGTACCTCGGTGCTCGTCAAATATGCTCGACTTGGATTGCCTGCTAATGGAGTTATTTCGGGCACTGTGTGTGAAATAATGTGACTGAGCATAACTAAATCGAATAACAATAACTAACATTTATCACGGAGTATTATTAGCACGCCGTTGCCTATGCCTAAAATGGTGACCACGTCTTGTATAACTGACTAATCAATGAGTCTTGCATAAATCACGTGATGCGCAGCCAGCGCCCTGCCATAAAGTGTTAGTAGTCCGTGTGTTAAGCAATACTAAGCTTTTTCATTCTTTCTTCTTCTTTCATTGTCTTATCTTGTTGAGGAACTCTATTTATGTGGGTAATGTGACCAGAGTGGGATGGTAAATTCAATTTGGGACGGAGGATAAGTTAAGCTGACTGTGTAACTACTCCGTACTCCCTGGAACTGCTGGGTTACTAGGTTAGAACCGTAGAGAAGTGTGAATACGGAGTATTGAGATGCTCACTTTGGGGATCTTGGTTAGTTATGATACACGTATTGCCGATGATACGGAGTAGAGAAATCATGGTTTTAGAGATACGAACTCGCGCTCAGACCTTGTCAATTGATTGATTGATTGAGCTGGTTGGGGACGAGGCTATGATAAATTGAGCCAGTACTTGAAGTTGGGAGACGGGATGCGGGCTAAAGTGATTGCCTCAGCCTCAAGATAGGCCGGGCTACGCATGTTAGAGCGCAATAGGCTTAGCAAAATGATAGGTGGAAGCGGGGAGGTGAAGTAAATTTTGTCGTTAAATGATAGGTTGTACCCCACCTGCTGTGTGATTCTTGAATCTCCGATTGATTTGTCCAGCGGCGATGAATTCCTCAGCGATAGAGTTAGATCAGGAAGGTAGAAGACTATTCCGTGGGTAAGGCCTCCCAAGAGTAAGCGCCGAATTCGGGCCTTTGGATTGGTAGAGGTCAGCTGGCTGAAGACCCAGTCCATTGGCTCACATCGAGTGCGCGGACCACCCTAGTGCTGATGGTGGAGAGCTGCATATATCCCACACTCTCAAACATGCAGCTAGCCTATAGTCATCGGGGAGGTTTTCGGGGCATAGCACGCCACATTTTCAGAGTTATCTGACGGTGGCATTCAGGCAGCGCTGTCCTTAGTGTTAGCGAAGTGACCATTAGCCGTCATACGTATAATGGTCAGATTTTAGTGTCATCCAATGCCCATGCGAGGATGATGCTTGAGTGGGAGCAAGGCGCCAAGGGATGAGGGGCCATGCACGAGAGAATGCAGGCTGACCCATCAGCTCGCTCACCATCAAGCCGTCGTACTAATAATGCACCGGCCCAGCTGTCGCCCACTACTCACCCCGCTTGGGTTCCTATAAAAGCAGACGAGCCAGGGTATACCCCAGTCGCAATTTAAGCTCTTGCCAGCCACACCGACTCGACCATGGTGCCCTCGATGCTGACTGCCGCTCTAGCGGGTGTGTTTTCGCACCTGACGTATTTCATTCGAGGCGAGCATCAACTTTACGGCACCACCTATACGCAGATTTTCGGTGTTCTATACGCTACTGCCGTCGCTTACCTGCATGTATCATGGGGAGCTGCATGGCAAGAGGCCCTGGTCACTGTCTCCCTGCATGCAGCATCCTACCTCGTTGGCCTCTTCAGCAGTCTGCTGCTCTATCGTCTGGTGTTTCATCCGCTGGGGGCATTCCCGGGTCCCTGGGGCGCCCGGATTTCGGATCTTTGGCTCGTTTTGCAGTTGGAAAACAATAACAAGCATATCAAGCTAGTTGAGCTGCATGAAAAGTACGGGCCTTATGTCCGTATTGGGCCCTCGACTCTATCCGTCATCGACCCCAAGTCGATCAACATCATTCATGGCCCATCCTCGCGCTGCCTGAAGAGCGGTTGGTACGACCACTCCCACCCCAACAAGTCCTTGCAGACGAGTCGAGACCCGATCGAGCACCAACAGCGTCGGAGGTTATGGAGCACCGCGTTCGGCAGCAAGCAGCTTCGCGGTTATGAGCATCGTGTTCGCAAGTACCGTCAGCAGCTCGTGGATCTGCTGGCAGAAAGGGACGGCCAGCCGGTGGACGTGACCAAGTGGTTCAACCTATATACCTATGACGTGATGGGAGACCTGGCCTTTGGAGAAGGGTTCGGATGTCTCGAGCAAGGGGAGTACCATTGGGCCACCCAGATTATGATGGAGACCTTGGATTTTATTGGCATCGGCTTGCCCACATGGCTTTTGCGAATGATTTTGGCGGTTCCGGGACTGAAGGGCGCATGGTTTAAGTTTCTCAATTACTGTGAGACGAGGTTGGTCGAGAGAATGAAGGTGGGCTTCCATCGCACTTTCAACTTTGTGGGCAGGCTAACCAAACAGACTGAGCCCGATGTGCCCGACGTCAGCGCAGCGCTCTTAGCACCTTTCAAAGGCAAAGAGCCTGGTGAGGAAGATCAACAGTGGTTAGCAGGAGACTCGCGGCTAATCATTGTTGCTGGGAGGTGAGTGCTCCCCGAAAGGAATCTCGAATACCTGTCTCACGCGAACAGTGACACCACTGCCTCGACTCTCGTCTCTTTGTTTTATGAGCTCGCCCACCGTCCCGAAGAGGTCGAAAAGCTCCGTGCCGAACTGGCCCCATACGTGAATGAGGATGGAATCCTGGGCGACTTTTACGACAACGAGATTGGTCACCTGGCACATCTCAACGGTGCCATCAACGAAGCCATGCGTCTATATCCGGCGGTTCCGTCGGGAGTACAACGGGTGATGCCTCCGGAGGGCATCACGGTGGATGGAGTGTTCGTTCCTGGCAACACCACGGTTATTAATCCAGTGCTGGCGATGGGACGGTGTAAGTCAACCTCGGCGGGTGGAGACGGCGAAATCAAATCCAGTGGACTAATGGCGGACTAGCGGAATTGAGCTATAAAAAGCCGCTAGAGTTTATCCCCGAGCGGTGGTACCAGCAGCCCGAGCTGATCAATGATCAATCCGCCTTTGTTCCCTTCAACACCGGTAAGTGTTCTGCCTAGAGTCGAGGGGAATTAGATTGGCTTGATTGGCTGACGGTGGATGTATTTAGGTACTTACAACTGCATTGGCAAGCCATTGGCTCTTCAGAATCTCAGGGCAACAGTGGCGCATTTGGTCACAACTTTTGATGTAAATTTCGCGCCGGGAAATGCGGAGAAAGATTTGCTCAAGAGGTCGAAGGATTGTTTTGTGCTGTATCAGGGTGAACTGGACTTGATTTTCACACGGCGAAAGTAATTGGGGACGATGGTGAGCGACCGTCGATCGCGGTCTGATTATTACGTCGGTGGTGTTGGGCAGAATGACCAAGCGCGTTTCAGCTCCACCCGTGTTTCAGAAAGCGATGCCCATACGGCAGCGACGAGACCGTCAGCAGAAAGCTAAAGTAGTGAACGGGAGAATCAGCATCCAGGATCACGACATAATCTTTGTGGATGATCGAGTCAGCGAGGTAGTACTCCGTAGATCTTGTTGCCTGTCACTCTGCCAGGCGGTGGAACTCGGCCTTGCGCATCACGAGCCTCCAATGAGGCAAGGACAATAGTTGCCAGGCACCGATCCGCTCGATCAAGCTTTCGGGAACGGCGGAACCGTGTTGACCAGTAGACCCGTCGAGACCAAACGAAGAGCCCACCACATAGGCACCACAAGACTGGTAGCGAAGACTGGACACAAGAACGAGGATGAAACGATATATCCGGGTGGAAATGTTGCCAAAAGAAGGTATGTTTGTTTTCTGGACGCGAGAAGCGAATTGACGACGCGGGTGCTCATTCTTCCCTTCCGGGCACTCGTGATCTGCGTATCGGCGTATCTGTCGAACAATGCGAATCTTACCCACCACATTCTGGTACTCACCAATGAGTCAAATCAGTCATCATACGCCGTAGTTAGTCCGTACACAATTCTGGTCTTTTTGTCTTTCATCATCAGCCCCCTCTTTCGGACCCACTCCCTTCATTGCATCTACCAATCATATACTCTCTAGGCATGGCCGCAGCCAATTGGGCTACTCTGCCCACCCCCATCTGGGCAGGCCTTGGAAGATGCCCGGCGTATTGGCAGGCATTGATGTACCTTTTTCCTTACAGTACACAATACTGGCAATGGCCGCGTGGGCAACCAGCAAACAAACCCAGTCGTCACCACCGGGCAGCACCACCCAACCAGCTTAGCACTCGACCCGTTTATAAATAAACAGTGGAGCCCAAAACCGGCTTGAATTTTTCATCGCTGCGGGCTTATCAGCATTCTTATTCCGAACCTCTCCATCCCAGCGTGTCTCATCATCCGTCCTGCTTCTTCCTCTTTTCTTCTCCTTCTGCCGACCGTATATTTACATCACCTCCTCACTCCCATCCGATCCCCCGCTCCAAAACAAAGTGATGTGTTGACTCGGATCCGCTTATCCGCTTCATACACACTATTGACTCCATCCACCACCAATCCATCCACATCGGCAGCTAGCACCCAGCACAGACCACGGTAATTTGCGATCGTTGAACGCCACCATTTCCATACTCTCGTCCAGCATCCAGAATTAGATCGATATTCATATCCAATCTCTATATATCTCTATATAAACCACAAATCGCATCATCATGACCAAACTCAGTGATTCGGCCATCATCGTCATCGTCATCGTCGTGTGTCTCGCTGTTGTCTCACTGGGGGCCGCGCTCACGAAACAATTCTGGCCTGAGGCCCCCCAGCAACGCTACAATTATCCCGCCGAGCAGCAAACCTACATGCGATCAGTCCGCCTGAAGAATCTGGGAATTTTCCAGCGCGAGTCGATGAGTATGCCTGGGAAGATGCCTGCGCCAGTAGCGAGAGATGTAGAGTCAGGGTGTACGTATATCAGCAATTTTAATCGCACCGATTGAGTATTCAAGTGTGAAACTAACGAATTGCTCGTTGCAGACTCCGAAAACGAATCGTCGCATTATTAGTCGCATTTTCCTCCCTTCCGTCTCTTCCGCAGTCTTTATTGATATCCTCACTCCTTATTCCGCCCACTTCCGACTCGATTCCCTACCATTATCTCTCCCTAAAAGCAAATTCCCCAGCCAGCAGCATCGCGATAAATATTGCATGTACGATTGACGATTACGCATTGTCCGATTACCACTTTGATTTTTGATTGACTGATTGATTGATGGACGGGACCTGAACTGAATGTTGTGTCTTTTGCGCCATGGTGCGGTGTTGGATTCGGCGTTGTATTATATTATATCCTGGTTTCTTGGTATATACGTTGTTTCTTAGTTTGTTCGTTTGATCTGTGATTATCGATTTACCTTCTTGTTCATTCCTTGAGCTGATTGTTTCGGATGGTGGATTGGAGATACATACCACTTACACATATATCGCTCCTATACAGTCACCAACATGACTTCAACATACTCCTACCTCTTTGCAGCTTATCAATGCTCATCAACTACATGAATAGCGATCTATTGGATACTAGTATCCCAAACCCTTTCCAGTCTCCTCTCCATCTCCACTCCAGGCCAATAATTACATTCCCTCCTCATCTCCCTGATAAACCCCATCAACCTCTCCTGCTCTCCCTCATCATCAAACCACTCTGCACACACCACCACCGCAAACGACGCAATCACCATCCCCGCCGGCCACCGCCGATTCGACACCGCCACCCCGCAAACCTCCCACACCGCCTCCTCGACCTCCTTCTCTGTCTGCATCATGATCCTACTACTCCTCCCGACCCTCACCCCCAGCAAAGCCGGATTATACGTGGCCAACAGAATGCGAATGAACCCCAAACTCTGCGCCGCCGTAATATGACACCCATCCAGATACCATCTATTCGGAAACGCTCCCCCATCCCTATCCCCATCATCGTAATAAACCGCTTGAAATGACACCGGACACATCCTCACCCACTCGTCCCTCTTCCTGACTAACTCCCGATAC
Organism: Aspergillus brasiliensis CBS 101740; assembly: GCF_001889945.1. Classification (NCBI taxonomy): domain Eukaryota; kingdom Fungi; phylum Ascomycota; class Eurotiomycetes; order Eurotiales; family Aspergillaceae; genus Aspergillus; species Aspergillus brasiliensis. The sequence goes on from NW_027137458.1 coordinate 509,941, forward strand.
GTCACGACACTCTTCGACGCCCCCTCATCGAAGCAGAACTGAATCACATGCGCCGCCAATATCAACAGCGCGTTCACCCATACGTGATCCGCCGACGTAGGCCCGGGAGCGGGATACAGATCCAAGATCTCCAGTGGAATGCGGAACGGGCGCTGCTGCGTAAACGCCATGTGGAATTCCTGGCGCACGCCGACCCAGAATGCGCTCTGTTGGAGGGTCCATTTAGTAGTGGAATCACTATCACTACCACCCCCTGGGGGAGTGAGAGTCGGACGCGCTTGCGCTTCAAGGAAGACTTGTAGGCCGCGGATGGCGGTTGTGGTGGGGTGGGGGTGAAACGGAGCTACAATATACCTTACTTAGTATGTAACATATGATATGGATAAGAGGGAAAGGGAAAAGGGGAAATACTATCAAGTTCCTCATAGAACCTCAACGTCACCACCGCCGCAAGCAGATTCTCATCGAGAATCGCATTCGGCTCGGTACTCACGGAGCGGAGGTGCGCGATGCATCGGTTATGGTAGTGTAGAGTGGAGGGTTCATCGATGGTCAGGCCGCGAGGGAGACCGTATCGCCGGGTGATTTGTAGTTGGTGGTGGTGTGGGAGCGTGCTGAAGTGGCGGGCGGAAGCGGAGAGGACGGCGTCGAGGAGAGGGGGGCTGGTTCGGGCGCGTTGGGGGACGATGCTGGTGAAGCATTGGGAGGGGTCGCCGATGTCGAACTATATATTCTTGGTTCAGCTGGGATTGTATGGTGTGGATTGGGGTATACATACCCAATTACCTAAAGTTTCCGCAAAGTAGCGCAGCAAGCATGCTTCTTCTAGCGTGAGGTGGGCTTGCGGGGGAGGGATATGTGGAGTCCAGGTTGTACTGGTAGTAGTAGTACTCGAGAGCAATGTTTCGGGTGGTGACGATGTGGTCCATGGAATATGAGGTGTTGTTGCTGGACTATTGGTGAAATTGTATGATGTGGATGGAGTAGCTTCATGGTGATATAGTGCTGCTACAGTGGATGTCTCGTCGATATACTCGAGAGAAACATCTGCGTATTCAGTCTCAGTATAGTTTGCAGTTGCAGAGTGTCAACGTACCTGTTTTGGATGGACTGCGCTGCTTCGGTATCCCCGGGGTATACTCGTATTCAGCGCTTGTGCTATTGAGAAACTTGAGCTTGGGTCGCGAGCGGATGCATTTTCGTCCGGAGATTTGACATCGGTTGCATGCTGGGCGGTTGTCGTCACCTGTCAGGGTCTTTTAGATGTGTTTGCTTGGTGGGTGTGGGTTGTGAGTTTACATTTCAAGTGGTGTTCTGTAGGGAGTGTAGATATATAATTAGCGTTGATAGAGGAAGCACTGGGGTATAACGTACTTCGGCAGTATTGGCTACAATAACAAAGTTAGTTTGTCATTTCAAGAGGAAACAAGGATACACACCAAGGATCACGCCTGGTAGGCATCAGTAGCAGGTGGTTGAGTGATGAGGGCAAAGTAGAACAAAGATCGATATTCTGTCGAAACGGGAGGGATTCGCCGAGGGTTGCCCGATCGGTCAGCAGGTCAACCCCGCATGGACTGCTTGTTACTCATGCGGGGTTCACCACATATTCATTACCCTTAGTATACATCTTCATCCTTGATTTACAACTCTATCCTTAGTCTTCAAGGTCCACTTCAACTACCGAGATACGTAGCACGAATGTTGGACTCGTATAGATGTGCCCCCTCACTGGCGGCGTAGGAACCCTACTCTGTAGATCGTCTCGGTCGGTTCGTCAATGGCCACAGGACGGAATCAAGCATGACCTACGGTGCAAACGCTATCACTTATAATTGCAACCAATAATACATTTCAACTTGAGGGCAAGGATTATAAAATCATGTAGGAATCCCTTGTTGTCGCCGACGCATCGCCAACTGGTTGCTGCATGCCCGCTTTGGGATCATCTCGCCGGAGCTAACCAGTTTGGGATGAGTTCGGCGAGTGCTTCCATTTTGATGGGTGCAGTATACATCACTGCAGCTTCAGTATGTGCACTTATAACCATATAAACTGGTCAGTCATGCACCATCAAAACCTCTTCCAAATTAGAAAATTGCAATCTGAGCCAATACTACTAGTACAATGTACATCTCAATAACCCTTGCTCTACTCAGCCTTCTCATCCTCTACTACTTCATCCTCCCCATCATTAACTACTTCCGCGACCCGAAAGGCTTCCGCAAATACCCCAACCTCACCTTCTGGTCCGGAATATCAGACCTACCCCTCGTCTACTTCTCCCATAAAGGCATCCGCTACAAGCGCCTCCTCGAAGCACACAAAACCCACCCGGTCGTCCGGATCGGACCCAACTATCTATCCTACGCTGACCCCGAGGCCATCAAAGACATCTACGGCCACGGAACCACCTGCACAAAAGACATCTTCTACTCGACCCTAGCCGGGTCACACTTCCACCTCGCCGATGTCGTCGACAAGGGCGAGCACGCGCGGAAGCGCAAAGTCCTTTCCAGCGCATACGCGCTCAAGAACCTCGAGACCTGGGAGTACAAAGTCGCCGACATGACGAACCGTCTTATCAAAGCGTTTGATGCACGATGCACGGATCCATTACCTCCAGGTCATTTTCGTCCACTGGAAAAGGATCTGACAATCGACTATCGCATGTGGACCAACCTGTTCACGATAGCAGCTATTGCGAACATCGGTCTCAGCGAGGATATCAAATTCCTCGACCAGGGCAACGACCTGATCACGTCGGAGGCAATGGACGGCAAGACTAAGAGAGTACACTTCCGGGACTGCCTCTTCGCCACCGGCTCAGCAACTGCCACTCTGGTCTGGTGCTACGACTGGTACAAGACCCTCGTCAGGGCCAGCAAATTCCTGTCTCCGACATACTACCACAAATGGAACCTCAACAAAGACTGGGACGGCATCGTCTACAACCGCGCCACGACACGGTGGAAGCGTCACCAGAACGGCGAGCAGCTTGACGACTTCTTCTCGGCGCTCATGGCAGACAAGGCTAATGTCCCACATAATCTCGAATGGGGCGAGATAGTCGCCGAAATCAGTATCATGATGAATGCGGGGTCAGATACAACTGGGATTTCGCTCAGCAATGTCATGCTTCTCCTTCTGAATAATCCACGATGTCTGGAAAAGCTGCGAGAAGAAGTTGACAGCGTCCTGGATGACGACGAGATCGTCGCTCCCTACGATAAAGTCAAGCATCTCCCGTATCTTCGGGCTTGTCTGGATGAGAGTTTGAGATTGTTCCCGCCTGTCTCGTTTGCGCTTCCGCGACGGACTCCGCCTGAGGGCACTATGATTCTCTCGGATCATATCGCGGGTAATACCTCGGTGGGGATGTCAGCATACGTGGTTCATCGGAATGAATCTATCTTCCCGGATCCTGAGGCTTTCCGTCCAGAGAGGTGGCTGGGGGAGAAGGGGAAGGAGCTGCAGCCTTATTTCATCCCGTTCAGTACGGGGGCCAGGGGCTGTATTGGACGGAATATTAGTTACCTTGAGCAAACTATTCTGGTTGCTTCGCTGGTGCATCGGTTCGACTTTGCTTTGCCGTATCCGGGTTGGGAGCCCACGAGGCATGAGACGACGAATCTTAGTTCGGGGCCGATGCCGATGAAGGTTTGGAGGAGAGAGATTGCTGCATAGATATATTATTTGTATTGATTATCTGGTTCCTGGGCTTCAGGAAAATCAGACCTCGTGATATATAGCGTTTTATGAGAGTGGTGCATACGATCGGAGGAACAGATTTTATTCAGTGTGAGAGCAGCGTGCATTCTAGAGGCCTCAGAGACAAGGAACAATGAATAAGGTTATCAACGTGATATACATAGACCAAATAAGTGTAGTCTATAGAAGTCGACTAATACCCTGCAGAGCCAGAGTAACGTACTTACACCATTATAACGAAGAGAATAGGGATTGAAAACTCTCATCATGGCGTATTACAATCTGAGTGTGGAACATGCACACTTCGCCACTGCACTTGTGTGTCGGGTGTCTATCAATGGTGGTACGCCTGCTATGGGTAAATGTTGGATTGGCCTTCTGACTACCTCTTGTATCATTTCGACAATTGTCTAACTAGGAAAAGAACCCTGCATGGCGACCTTGTCTGCCCACTCAGCAAATCCTTTTGCATCATCGTCTTTTGTGAGGTATTCCTTTCATTTTGGTGTGAAGGTCCGACCAAATGACAGGTGAGCAAACTCCCTGGTTGTGTGCAGTCTCATTGCATCATAGCGTATTTTCCAGTTGTGGCCGATTGTCCAGATGCTATCTATCACCACTTAGAAAACTCCTAATGCCTTCAGGCGTCCCACCGAATGGCCCGCCTGACCGGCACCCACAACAACAGCGTCAGATTGGGCCGTTTTTCCGTCAGGAATTGCCAAGGTGTCTCTTATTTCGTATTTTGTAGGGGAATGAGCTCGTCAACGCTAGGATAACCCAACAATTGTTCCAAGTACATGCCAAAACTCTCAGTCTCATCCGAAGGTTTTATACAGAAACTTCATTCCTTCCTGCAGATCCTGCCCCTCTTGCCTCTCAATGATCATCTGCCGGCTCTTCAGAAGGCTGTTTGACACGTCTCTCCAACTGAGTGACTTCGTTATCTGTCCGTTTGGACCATCTAAAATCCCCGTATCCACCAACCGATTACTCTCCTTCCGGATCACGCCGTCTACAATGACCATTTCAATATCTCCCACATTAGCATGCAGCAGAACAGCTGCGACCGGATTCTCCTCGGCAGCGCAAGCCATATTAGGAGAGGTGCCATCGAAGATGACCAGATCAGCCAGCTTTCCGACTTCAATGCTCCCAATCTGATCTTCCATATTGACAGCTTTCGCACCCTGAATGGTTCCAAGGTTAAACACTTCTTCCAGCTGGATCTGCACAGCCGGGTATTTTCCCGCTTTCATAGCTTCCTGATTCTCCTGCCCGCGTGCATGTTGCATACCAAGACGAAGCTGGGACAGGATATCACCGGAGTTGTTCGAATGGCAGTCGATGCCCACCGAAGCATTGCATTTCACGTCAGGACGAAAGGCCACGATTTCACCGAGGCCCATTTGCAGCTCGGTTTCTGGAGCCGTTGAAAAGTACGCTCCGTGCTTTAGAAGGGTTTGAGCATCGGATTCGGCAATTCCGTTCACATGCGAGAATAGGATGTGCTTATCGAGAAGGCCGTATTCCGAGAGCAAATTAACCGAGTCTGTCTCTATCCGTCAGGTTTTGAAAATAAAGGAATTTGACGATTGAAAGATTGGCTGCCACTCACTGGTCATGTAGTTCGCCACGAAATGGGTGGTGAAGAGTTTCAAACCCAGGGCGCGGCATTTGGCCCATAGGCTTTTGATAGTCTCTCTTGGTAGCTTGAAGTTATCGAACCCCAACCCCAATTGGACTCGCCCACTGCCGAAGGGAGCGGATTTGGCAAGAGTCTCTAAGGTGGTATACCACCATTCTGGGAGTAGATCGTCATCGTAGTCGAGATGAGAGGACCAGCTTTTGATACGCCAGATAGGCGTGTAGCAGAAGAATGTCCGTAGTCCAGATGAGGCCGACGCGCGGATCGCTTCCGTTACTATATGATGTGAGACGACACCTCTCGAAAGAATTGTATATAATGCGCACCGTGCTCAGGAGAATACGTCATATGGGCATGGTCAACGACTGTAGTGACACCGCTATTGATGCTCTCCAAGCAGCCGCCCAGTTGGCCCCAGAAGATATCGTCTGGGGTATAGTTGAAGGATTGTATGTTGCCTTGCCATGCGTCAGTGGACAGATTCAGCGTGGGATGCCAGGATGCCTGGATGTGAGCCAACCTACCAGCAACCATGTAGTGCATGAAGCTCAAGTCACCAAGCTTACCTTTCAGCTAGACATGAGATCAGCAAGCCAACTTGATAAGGCTTAAGCGTAAGAAGGTACCTGTGTCTGCCATAGATGGTGGTGAGTATCGATGAATCCGGGCGAGATGATCTTGTCCCGGCAGTCGATGACTCTGCCCTCATGACTATCAAGTTTGAGACCCTTACCGATATCCTTGATCCTGTTTCCCTCAATCAGGACATCGTGGTCCTTCAATACCACCACTTGGCCATCCTGATGCGCCAGTATCGTTCCCTTTTCCAATAGAATGAATGCCATCGTATCACTGCAGTTTTTTGAGACCCTTTGATTTCAGTTGCACCTACTGATGCTCTTGAATACGGATGGATGAAATGAGAAACTGGGTACCATCGTTCAAGGAAACCCCCGCATTATCACGCTGGTTATATAACTAATTGATTGTATGAGCCAGTCCAGACTGCGTTCGGAGACCGAGAACCCCGAAAGGCCGAATTCTTAGCCAAGCACCGGCTGATCATCGACTGGATCCGGTGGCGTTGGGAGTGGAGATGGCGGTAAGCTGTCAGCATCAGCAGGTAGACTAGATGAAACTGACTACTCTCTATATGCAGTACCTCTTGTCAGCTTAGGAATGGCTGTATGGAAAGTGGTGACGAAAGAGCACGATAGAATTGTGGTATTTGTCTGAGAAGAACCGGATTTCTTTTGGAATGGGGAAGCCTCCGCATTGTATTTCAGTCAAAGACATAGCTGTTCATGAAGCAGGGAACATCATGCTGGAAAGTATGCAGTAGACGCGAAGTTTTGTTGATTGCTATGTATTATCGTGCAATGCTTCAGGACATCCCATATATAAGCGTTGATATACAACCTGAGGGATAAAAATATAGGTCTTGAGCTGGATATTGAAATAAGTACACTTTACGTATCTTATATCTGATCTCATGGAGGGGTAGGAATTTTTCATTTGTATTGCTCGATCTACTATGATGCTAGCAAATGCGGATTATTGGGCTGCTACTAAAGCTATGGTTAATGGCGCATAGCACAAAGTCGAAAAAGGAAGAACCGACTATGTAAAATGCGAAGCAGCTAGTACCAAATCATCATCTCTCTATGATTCTGAACATCCTCCTGGGCAGTTCCTCAGGATGATAGCGTCATATCAAGAGATACCTCTATTCTGATAGATCATCATCTTGTTTCCACCAGTCTATTCCTCAGGCCGTTTCAGTGTACCTTGACCGGCGGACCGTACACGTAATTAGTCCCAGCCGATCCAATTTGCCGTGGATCATTGATAAGTTCTCCTTTGAGACCGGCTCCACTGGCGATTCCATAGTCAATGCCTTGAGAATATCACACTGGAGAACGTGAGGGATACATTTCCCTTCCGATGCCTGTCTCGCACACCTCTCGAAAACAGCGCGGTTTATCCAGTTTACCACAACATCCCAATTCTCTTCCTTTTCTACAAGCTTTGCCCACAGTGGAAGGTACACAGCCGGATAAATGTGAACCACTCCCAACGCCAGTGCGCCCCAGACCCTAGCCAGTTTGCCAATAGCTTTGTCCGTTTCATCGACAGATAAGATTTCCAAATCCCACGCTTCAGTATAGTAATCATCAAGGCCCATGAGCTGAATAGCGTGAGAAGCCTTGCTTTTCAGCTTTAGCGCTTCAGTATCCAGATCTTTCGCTAGAGCAGTGGCCAGCCGATAGTAATCGAGGTAGCGCTTGTATATTTCCTCTTCGTCACAGCTGCTTCTCCAAGCCGCCGAGTACATGACCACGTGGCGAAAATGGGTCATGACATCTTCGAACCAAGCTCGGATGTGGTCGACTGGAGCTATGGTGTTAGATCCAGCATCGGTATTCACATTATCCAGCAGCCCAGGTAGTTCATCTGAAGGAGCAGGACTTGGTCTGTGTTGTCGTGCAGGTTTCTTTCTTCCCGAATTAGCTTCATCCTTGATGCGCTTGGTTTTGTGGGTCTTTGCGCCTGCTTCTTGGCGTTTTCTCTTCATGCCATTTTCAGCGACTTCAGAAGGCATTGTTGGTAGTAGTTGTCAGGGTCTGGTTTGATAAGAGACGGTGTTTCTGTCGTGGTGTCGCTGGGGAAGCTTGTGTGGATATATTTGAGGGGAGAGAGTTAGACCTGATGCTGGAGATGGAGAAGGGAGAGAGGAGAAGCAGGAAAACTGGGGTATTTATAGGCCATGGAAACCTAAGGCTTCCCCTGGTTACCTCACCTGATGGTCAGTATACCCTCAGTGGGATGACCTGGCTCTCACTTTCCTTGTTGCAATCGATCATAATGTTCGTGGTGTTATTCTCAGCCTCACTTTTGTCTCTTTTACTTCTCTCTTATCTTGACTTCAGTCGTAAAAGTAGTTCCTAACCCAATAAACAGACCTGCACCTTATCAGATGCATCACAGTTACATACTTACCACATCGTAGTACAATATCCAACACTCTACTCAACATCCGTCTTCGACATAACCCCCTCCCACTCCCCCCACACCTTCATCAACTCCTCCCGACTATTCCTCACAATCCCAAACGTATCCGACCCCACCGGCAACCTCAACGGCAACTCCAACCCCTGACACCTCCCCTCCCCCCTCACAGCCTCCACCACCAACTCCGCCCCCTTCCTCGGATCCCCCGGCTGATTCCCATTCCAGCCCAAACACCCCTCATAAACCTCCTGATTCATCTGCTCATAATCCTTCAACTGACCCGGATTCCGATTCTGCATTACCCCAGGGGCCATGACCTGCGTGCGGAAATGGCCGTAGGTCAGAATCGACACCCGGATATTGAACGGGGCGACTTCCATCGCGAGCGGCGGCGCCATCGCCTCGATGAGACCCTTCGGACCGACGTAGGGTCCTGCGCAGGGGACGCCGTAGTAGGTGCCGACGGAGCCGGAGAAGAGGATAGTGCCGGTTTTGCGGGCGCGCATGTGGGGGAGGAGGGCGCGGGTGAGAGTGAAGGGGCTGAGGGCGTTGATGCGGAGGGCGTTGATGAGGAAGTCCTCTCTATTTATTGAATCGAATCAGTACGAAGTACTGATGAGAGGCTGGCTGCTTGAAGTAGTAAGGTAGAGAATGTAGGGACGTACGTCATCTCTTCGAATGTGGACATGTCGATGTATCCTGCGTTGTTGACGAGGACATCGATGGGTCCGTATTTATCCCAGATATCTTGGGCTTGTCTTTTGATTTCTGCTTCTGGGGATGCCATGTCCAGTTCGTAGACGGCGGCACCGGCTTCTTTGAGCGATGAGAGGCGCTCGGTACCGCTGATGCCTTTGCTGCCGCGGGCGGTGGCGATGGCTTTGTCGCCCTGTTGGTATGCATCAGCTTGTCAAATGTCTCACTTTGTCACGGAGTAGCTCTTGTGTAGAGGAACTTACCTTGGCGAGGATAGCCCGCACCAAGGCCTCCCCTAGGCCTGAGGAGCAGCCGGTGACAAGCCAGGTGAGTTGATGTTCGGTCATGATTCTAGCGAGAGATCGAGGAGTTCAGACAGTGTGAAAGATAAGATGAATTCTTCAGCCTCAGTCTGTCTCACTCGTCTTATATATATGGTGGGAACCCATTTAGTAAACCCCACTACTAGCTTGAATAATCTTCGACCTAAGCAGATAGTCCTCCGGAAGCGGGAAGCCAATTGGTAGATAAAGTTAGGGCCGCCTCTGGATACGAATCCCCACCGTTAGGTTGGGCTGGGCGCCTGAGATCGGGCCCTGGATGCTGATTGCATGTGTGTGTGTTTAGATTAATGCAGGGTCTGGTTATGCAACGACGATAATTAACCTCTTGATAGATGACGTCAGCACTAACCAGGGAAAAGATGTAAAACACCATGGCTGTTGAGTTCATTGTAATCAGTCTGGGTCGGGCCGAGGTCAATCAGCTCCACCAATCTATCCTTTCTTACTATAATAAGAGACTGACTGGAAAAGCTAGCTAGGTTGCTCGGGGTGAAAAAGATGCTCTATAATCATGCAAAATGAGGTATCTATTTGCAAGCAATCTGTGTCAAGTGCTAATGAAAGAAGTCAGGTATCAACAGAATATCGCAGGAATATACAACCACAACCCAACCCCAGCCAGCCAGCCAGCTAGTCACAAACCCATCCATATACCTTAAACATCAACGAAGAAAGTAACCAGTAGTGAGAATGGAATGTATCACTCCACAATCTCAAACTTGACATCCCTCTCCACCCCAAACGTCTCCTTCCAATCCTCCCACAACCTCGTCAACTCCTGCACATACATCTCATGCAACCGATCCACATACTTCTCATCCATATCCCACCTCTGCTGCACCACCTCAATCGGCTTCCCCACCACAACATTCAGCGGCTTCCTATACGGACAAAACAGGCCGAACCGGCCCTTCGAAAACGCAACCCGATGACCGACCACAAACTCCCACACCTTGGCCACTAATCCCAGCGAGGACGACGACTTCGTATCAATCAGATCAAACAACTCGTTCTCTCCGAACGCAATTACAGGAACTAAATCCGCCCCGGTCTCGACGGCCACGCGGACAAACCCCTTGCGGATCTTGATCACAATTCCCATGGTGCCGGGCTTGGCGATGTTATACTCGCGGCTCCCGCCGACGGTGATGGCGATGGAGCGGCCCATGCCTCGCTCGTCGTGACCGCCGCGAGTGAGGTGTTTGATGCATGAGGTGCGGGAGACGCCACTGGCTCCTGTGGCGAGGAGGTATTCTCTCTGGAAGGGCTGGTAGAAGCAGTCGTCTTTGATGAGCAGGGTGTTAGTGAGACCGGGGAAGAGGGAGGAGAACCCAACGCCATCGGCGGCAAAGGCGTCAATTGCTCCGCGCAGAGCGATGCCGTGTGGGTGGTAGCCGAAGATGTATTTCCGTCTGGGAGATAAGGGAGCAGAGCGGTAGAGGGTAAGAGGGAAGTAGGAGGCAAAGGTCTTCCAGATGAAGGAGGTGCGGAAGGTGTCGTTGCGGTAGGGCAAGGTGCCCGATTTATGGGCCTTGGAGAAGTATTTGACGTAGATGATGTAGAGGAGGACGAGCAGACGGAGACGGGGGACCAGGAGGAGCGAGTAGCCCAGTAGAGGGAGGTGGAACCAGGTGGTGCAGAGGAGGGTCATGAGGATGGATTCGGCGATGTCAGTTAGGAAGGGTCTGTTGGTTGGTTAGATGAGTGGAATTACTTGGGAGAGCGGGGAAATGGCTCACTTGGATGCGCCTTTGCCTTCAGTTTTGGGCATCTGCGCCGTTTGAAGGGTCATTCCAGCACGATTCTTGATCTCATACAGTGGTGGAAGATTCTCTGGGTCAGCTTCAGGGATGTGGATGGCTGTCGCCTTCTCCGGGTTGCGTGCCAACTCTGCGATCTTCTCTGCTGCGGCGACCCGACCTTCTTTCTTGCAGAGCTTGGCAATTTCTGCTGCCTTCTCTTTGTAAGAGCGATTACTCATGACCTTCAGCAGGCCCTTGCTCAGCTCCTTTGCGCTGATGTTGGGCGCCCGGCTCTTGTTGCCGTAGACTCCAATGCCTAGCCATTCGGCTCGAGCAGCATTCTCGTAGCAGTCTTGCCAGGCGGGAAGGACGATGTGGGGGACGCCATTTCTATGCAGGTTAGTAGACGGTTCAAAGTATGGAAGAGAAGTAGCTTACTGAATAGCTTCGTACCACGAGTTGGCACCGCCGTGGTGGACGGAGCAGACAATCTGTCCTGTTTGCAACATGGCCATGGGCTCGACTTCAAACCACGGACGGATCAGCACGCTGCCCTCATCGGTCTCTTTTTTCAGCGGCTCGATAGAACGGCTATAGATGTCGTCCTCATCATGTGGGTGCTTGGGTAGCTTCCACAGAATCTGCACCTTCTCGCCCTTCCAGGCGTTAAGAAACCCCTTCAGGCCAGTTGCAATCTCCTCAGCGACCTTAGGATCTGGGGCATACAAGGTTCCGAGATTAACAAGGATAGTCGGAGCTTGCTTCAACCACTTGTGCATCTGCGGGTCCTGCTTCTCGACGGAAGCGGTGGGTAGAAGGATCGGCCCGGCCGGGAGGATGTTTTCTGGCATCTTGCTGAATGGCCAGTCCAGCTCCTTCAGGCCAGGCGAGATGTGGTAGCGGTCCGGACGCCAGACATCGGCAAACGGGAAGCGACCGTGGATCTTGTGCTTGATGCGCCATTCACGGATCTCGCGACGTCGTCCACTGCCGTGGTACATCTTGGCCGTCTTGAGGACAGCCATGATGTTGAGGGGGATGAGATGCCAGGGGATGGGGTAGGGGAAACCAGTTCCAGGTCTGATTCTATCAGCAACTGTTGGTTAAACACTAGGGAGAAGAGTCTTACAGAGGATACTTCCACAGAGCAGCCGAGTTGGGTTGCATACCCAGCACAATGTGACTCAGGGAGGTGGTGTTGATCAGGATGGCAGTATAGCCAGTGTTGTAGGCAGCGTCTCGGCCTTGCAGAAAGAAGAAGTCAATAGCGATAGTCGATGGCTTGACTTCCTGGATGATCTCGACACAGCTCTCATAGATATCGACATACTCCTCCTCCGTCCACCCCCAGATATCCTCACACAACGACTGAAAGCCCAGCACGGCCCCATGGTAGCCCGGGGGATGAAAGGCACCACGCTTGCCCGTGCGGATGAAGACATCCGTGTTGGAGGGACCTCTCACAGGGTGGAAGTGAATACGCGACCGGAAGGACTCGTCATAAGCAGATGCGTTGTCTGCCAAAAGTTTCTCCACCCGGCGCTCAAGGACTGGGAATGAGCCAATATGGACCTCAACGTCTCCTTGGACGAGGAGCTCGTGCGTGATTGCCAAGATGATGTTCGTTTGACCATGTTCACTGTTGGCCAGAAAGAGGACTTTGGTGGGTTGTTTGGACATGATAGAAAAAAAAAGAATTACACTCAATGTCAGCCCGGCTGGTTGAGTAGTCAATTATAAGGGAAAAGAAAAAGGTTCAAGGTACAACGATTGGGGGAAGCTTTTGAAAAGATGCTTCGCAAAGATGGTGAACGAATGACAAGAGACGGATGGATGGACGAAACCGCCGTGAAACAGATGGACCCTGACCGTACTTAAGGCACCTTCAGGGTCCGCGACAAGGACCCTTTTAAACTGGTGACCTGGTGATACCTGCTGACTCCGCAATGTTTGTGGTTAATTGAGATAGGAGGTGCTTGGCGGAGGCATTGAGAATTCGCCCAAAATTGAGAAAATTGGGAAGGGCGCCGGCGGAGTTTCAAGCAACGCGACCACAAAATCTGGGGGATTAGCTCCAACCCTAATCCCATCAGACAATCCTCCTCCCATCCATGGTTCCACGTCGCATCAGGATCGGCATGGAAGGGCCACACTGTCTGGATGGATCTTCTGGTTCGATCAAGCCCTCAGATCATCCTGAGATAACGGGGACTCTCCCGAGGAATTACCACGAATGGAACCTAATCCGACAAGGTTAAATGAGGGCAACTGAAAAACAACTAAAAACACACTGGCGGAGTTCCCAACCATCCATCGGCAGCCCCCTGTTGTCCTGCATGCCGGTTCCAGCATGGGAGACTAGAGCATTGAGCAAGGCGGATGGAGAAAGGAGAACCAGAGCGGATCCCAACAGACCAGAGCCCTCATCCTCCGCATGGCGACAGTCGGCCAGATCATAAATAGACCAAGTCTGAACTCTCCTGCTGCTGCTGTTTGACCAGATCCAACTTTCACTCTCTCGTTTCACTCGTCAACATGGTGTTTGCGATGGCCTTGCCTTCGGGCCAAATGCCCGAGATTAACCCTAGCAACCTGTCCCTGCCGGTCATGGCGGTTGTCATTGTATGTCCTGCATGCACCTGGTGTGAGAGTGTTGGCTAATTGTTAGGTCCCCTGGATATTCATTCTTTTGATCAAGTTCCTCCCAAAGGGACCTACCATTAAGGGTGTCCCGGGCTCGTTCCTCGATCTCTTTTGCTGTGGCGTACGTTGAGCACCCGACTGGAAGTATTGACCCTCTAACGACTTCCAGATTGCTACCAAGATCAACTTTGTCACTGGACGGAGTGCGCATTACTTTAACTCTCTCCATATGTCATACGGTATGCCCTTCCTGCCAGTGCATTTATCATATAGCTGCTAACTTGAGCAGGAAAAATCGTCAGATTCGCCCCTGGACAAGCCACCACCAACACCATCAAAGGTCTTCGCAACATCTACGGCGCCGGGTCTGGCAAAGGCAGCACCTTTCTCAAGACCGGCTTCTACAAGGGAATCTCTCGTCGCAACATCTTCACGGCCAGTGATCCGGTCTACCATGCCTCGGTCCGGAAGCTGTTCAACCCCTCCATGACGCCCAACAGCATGCAGGCTCATGCGAACGTGGTCCTGGAGTGTACCACGCGACTGCACGAGGTCATCAATGCCAGCTTAAAGAGCACCGACACCCTCAGTCTGAACCGGCTGCTTTACTGCCACTCTGTGGACACGGTCTCCGAGGTGCTCCTCGGCAAGTCCTTGGGCTGCCTGAAGCGAGGCAAGCCGTACTTCTGGACCGAGCAGCTCAGCCGCATCTTTTTCTGGGCCACCATCCGTGATCAGTTCGCTGGGTCTGGCGTACCCACGATGATCAAGATGATGCTGCGCTACCTGATCCGCAAGGGCGTCCGCTCTCGTGCAGAGCAGGCTCGGATGCGACTCATCAACGAGTAAGCGGATTCCCACCGTAGCGTGTTTGACACAAACGCTAATGCAACTTACAGACAGTTGACTGCATCCCACAATCGCCGTGACATCATGGTCGAAGTGATGGAGAGAGCCGGCACCAGTGACCTGCCCGTGTCCGAAATTGCAGAGAATTTCTCAGCCATCATGCTGGCGGGCTTCCACACCACTCAGAACGCGCTCTGTGCCACCATCTACTTTGTCCTGACACACCCGGAGGCCCATGCCAAGCTGATCAGCGAACTGCAATCGGCGTTCACCTCCCCCGACGATGTCTCTGGCGATGTCGCTGCGAACTTGCCCTACCTGAATGCCATTATCACGGAGTCCCTCCGTCTGTACCCACCAGTGCCACTGGGAGGCCCGCGCGTTTCACCGGGCGCCTACGTTGATGGGACGTACATTCCCGCCGGGGTAAGTGGCCTGACATGACCTACCGAGTACTCAAAAATTGAGTTTGCTGACCAGCCCATCTGTCACAGACCGAGATTTGCACCTCCTTGTTTGCGCTGCATCACAATCCAGAATACTTCAACGAACCATATGAGTTTATCCCCGAGCGGTGGACCGACCCCGAATCCACCGACAAGAAGGAGGCTGTTCAGCCCTTCCTGGTGGGAAGCCGGTCCTGCGTGGCCAAGTACTTTGCGAAACAGATGATGCAACTGACTCTGGCGTCATTCTTCCTGGAGTACGAGGCCGAGTACATTGGCCCGGTGAAAGATTGGCAGCGGGAGAGTCGCTGTTACGCCTTCTGGGAGGTGCCCGATTTGAAGCTGAAGCTCCGGAAGCGCGAGGCTATCTAATTTGGTTCCAACTTGATTCTTTCTTTGACGAAAATTTCCTTCATCCTTACACTCTTTCCCTTCTTTTTCTTCACTATTCCCTTCACTTCACCTTCTTTCATTTACACTGTGTGACCTTAAGATTCGATGTTATACCCAGATTAAAGTTTTGGTGCAACACCATAGTTTCCAATATACAATCCGGAAAGAACAAATTTTTAAAGTTTTCATCCGAGGAATCTGATCCATCCAACCGAGGCTTCTTACAAAGTAGTTAGTTAGTAATTAGCTAAGTAATTAGTAGTTAGCTTAAGCAAAATGCTTAGACCAGTCCAAACGGGGTCCAATGGCATCTGCCAGTCACAACGACTTCAAACGGCGGCGCGGGACCCAATTTTGAGGCAACTCACAACTCAACCCCAGTTTCACCAGCCAGCCCACTCCCCGACACAAGCACACACCAGCCGGTAGAATTGACAGAATGGGGGTGTAATATCCGACATATGGATCTGCGGCTGAAAACGTTGAGGTTTCAAACATTGGGTGCAGCATGCCAGCAACACACATGGTTATCTCGCAGCCCTAATATTGGGTTTCTTGTCTATGTGCCTGACGATCCCCGTTCGGCTTGAAACGCTGGTTCCCACACGGGCCATGTTAACCCTGGTTAACCCATCTTTGGTCTTTTGTGATTGATTAGAGTTCTTGCAAGTTTACTACGAACTTCTTGTGCCGGTGGTTGGGTGGTGGAATTGGGGAATAAGGATGGTCGTGATCTGCTGGGGTTCCGTGGGATTCGCTGCGGTTCATTTCGGGTGGTGTTTACCATTTCTTGAGGTTTCAAGTATAGGGGTTTCTGCTTTCTTGTTTTCTGGTTTCTCGGGGGGTTCTATGACTTGTTTCTGTGAATGTGACGGATTGATTTGATGTGTTTTGTTTCCGATTGACTTTCTGACTGAGTGAGCATTTCTGTTGGGCTTGGACTGATCCATTCGCTCTGTTACCTCTTGTCTTGTTTGTTTCTGTCTGTTGCTTGTTACTGCTACACTAATAGTAATGTCCACTTGATGGCGTATGCGTGGTAGTCACCATCTGTCGACATCATGAAGTGGAAGGAGGACATATGTCTGGAAGAACTTCCTAAGGTGAGTGCACTATCCTTATGCTATCTATCACTCGCAGTTCAACTGACAAACGATAAAGTCACCAGGCACAGATAGCACCGCCATCTCCCTGTCCGATGTCGAGAAGGAAATCCTCGACAAACAGCTGAATGCACCTGCATCCCAGCCGGGCTTCTTTGGTATCTACCGGTATGCCAGGCGCTTGGACATCTTCCTCATCATCCTCAGCTCGGTCGCATCCATAGCTGGAGGGGCTGCTCTGCCGTTGTTCACTGTGAGTGAATCACGATCTATATACTGTTAAAGTTGTCAATGTTCTAACGATGATAGGTCCTCTTCGGCAACCTCACCTCCACCTTCCAAGACATCGTCGCAGGCACCATCACCTACGAGCACTTTCACAACGAACTCAACCGATACGTCGTCTACTTCATCTACCTCGCCGTGGCAGAGTTTCTCACCATTTACATCGCGACCGCGGGCTTCATCTACACCGGCGACCATGTCGTCCAGCGCATCCGCGTGGAATACCTGCGCGCCATCCTGCGCCAGAACATCGCCTTCTTCGATAACCTTGGAGCGGGTGAAATCACCACCCGGATCACGGCCGACACAAACCTGATCCAGGATGGAATCTCCGAGAAGGTCGGCCTGGCGCTGACTGGACTATCTACATTTGCTACGGCATTCATCATCGCCTATATCAAGTTCTGGAAGCTGGCCTTGATCTGTAGTGCTACTCTCGTTGCCCTACTGGTTATTATGGGCGGAGGGTCCATGTTCACCATGGTGTATAGCAAGAGATCGCTCGACTGTCAGGGTCGTTGCGGTAGCTTTGCCGAGGATATTCTCGATTCCGTGAGGACAGTGGTGGCCTTTGATGCTCAGAACGTGCTGGCTGCGAAGTACGACGCCCATTTGTTGGAGTCTGAGGGACCTGCTAGAAAGGCACAAATCACTTTCGCCATCATGGTGGGTGCGCTGCTCTCCTGTATCCATCTGAACTATGGATTGGGCTTCTGGCGCGGGAGTATCTTCCTCGTGCATGGAGATAGTGGCGTTCAGGCGGGTGATATCCTCACCATTCTCATGTCCATCATGCTAGGATCGTACCACTTGGGGAACGTGGCTCCGAATACCCAGGCTATCTCCAATGCCGTGGCCGCAGCATCAAAGCTGTACAGCACCATTGACAGACCGTCCCCTCTGGATGCGTCGTCGGATAAGGGTCTGAAGTTGGGACACATCAAGGGCAACATCGTTCTGCAGAACATCAGACATGTGTATCCCTCGCGGCCTGAGGTTATTGTCGCCAATGATTTGAGTGTCTACATCCCAGCTGGTAAGACGACAGCATTTGTCGGGCCCTCGGGATCTGGCAAAAGTACTGTGATCGGGCTGATCGAGCGGTTCTACAATCCTGTCGCAGGACGGATTACTCTCGACGGACATGACCTGCAGAACTTGAACCTGCGCTGGCTGCGACAGCAGGTATCTTTAGTAGGGCAAGAGCCTCGACTCTTCTCGACAACAATCTACGAGAACATCAAGTTCGGGCTGATCGGGTCCGACTTTGAGAATGAGACCGAGGTACAGATCACGAAGCGGATTCACGATGCTGCTCGCATGGCCAATGCGCACGACTTCATCATGGCCCTTCCGGCTCGGTACGAAACCAACATCGGGTCGTTCTCGCTGTCTGGTGGCCAGAAGCAGCGTATAGCCATTGCACGAGCGATTGTTAAGGACCCTCGTCTGCTGCTACTCGACGAAGCGACTTCAGCGCTGGACGCAAAGTCAGAGGAAATCGTGCAGTCGGCGCTGGATAAGGCTACCAAGGGCCGTACGACCATTGTCATTGCACATCGCCTCTCTACCATCAAAGATGCTCACAACATTGTCGTCCTCGTCAATGGCCATATCGTCGAGCAAGGACCACATGCAGAGCTCATGGACCGGAGAGGCGTCTACTGCGACATGGTCGAAGCCCAGCAGATCAAACAGCGGGAAAAGAAGCGGCACGAGTCGATGACATTCTTCTTCGAAGACGACTATGCCACCTATCCCCTGGATGATCAGGATGTAAGCGATGACGGCTCCGAAATTGGGCTCAAGTCCGGCAGCAAACACCGCCGCCGTCGCACCCGAATGTCCATGTTCATTCCACCCCTGCCAACGAAAGTCAAGCAGACATTCTCTCTCTGGTCGCTATTCAAGTTCCTAGCATCGTTCAACCGTCCCGAATGGCCGATCATGTTTCTAGGTCTCTGTGCGTCTATCGTCGCAGGTGGCATCCAGCCCTCTCAGGCTGTCCTCTTCGCCAAAGCCGTCAGCACCCTCAGCCTCCCGCCCTTTGAATACCACAAACTGCGCCACGACGCCAATTTCTGGTCCCTCATGTTCCTCATGATGGGCATGATCACCCTCTGCATCTACAGTCTCCAGGGGACCCTCTTCGCCTACAGCTCCGAGCGCATGATCTTCCGCGCTCGCAGCCAAGCCTTCCGCGTCATGCTCAACAAAGACATTTCCTTCTTCGACCGTGAGGAAAACACCACCGGAGCACTAACCTCCACGCTGGGCGCCGAAACCAAGCAACTCGCCGGCATCAGCGGCGTCACACTAGGCACTATCCTCATCGTGTCCGTCAACCTCGCCGCGTCCCTGGTTGTGGCCCTCGCAATGGGCTGGAAACTTGCCCTGGTGTGCATCTCCGCCGTCCCCGTCCTCCTCGCCTGCGGCTTCATCCGCGTCTGGATGCTCGACAAGATCCAGCGGCGCGCTAAAACGGCGTACCAGAAATCCGCCAGTTCCGCTTGTGAGGCCGCCTCGGCTATCCGCACGGTCGCTTCCTTGACTATGGAGCCGGAGGTACTCCAATCCTACGAGTCGCAGCTCCATACCCAGCTGCGAAGCGACATCTTCCCTATCATCAAGTCCTCCGCCCTATATGCTAGTTCCCAAGCCCTACCATTTCTATGCATGGCTCTGGGATTCTGGTACGGCGGCACTCTCTTAGGAAAGGGCGACTACTCCCTCTTCCAGTTCTACGTCTGCTTCAGCGAAGTCATCTTCGGCGCGCAGGCCGCAGGGACCATCTTCTCCCACGCCCCGGATATGGGCAAGGCCAAGAACGCGGCAGTGGAGTTCAAAAAGCTCTTTCGCAATAACAACTCCGCCGCTGCGTCTGCCATCAATAGCTACCGATACGGGCCGCCTGTCCATGTGGCCTCCATGCAGGGGGAGGTGGAATTCCGCGACGTGTCCTTCCGGTATCCTACGCGTCTGGAACAGCCTGTGCTACGCCATTTGAATCTCACCGTGAAGCCCGGGCAATATGTTGCTCTAGTGGGGTCGAGTGGTAGTGGGAAGAGTACGATTGTTGCGCTATTGGAGCGGTTCTATGAGGCGCAGGTGGGCGAGATATATATTGATGGACGTAACATCAAAGCGTTGGATAAGAAGTCGTATCGCAGTCATCTGGCGCTGGTCAGTCAGGAGCCGTCGCTGTTTCATGGTACGATTCGGGAGAATATTCTCCTGGGTTGTACGGATAAGGAGCATGTGTCGGAGGATATGGTGGTTAGGGCGTGCAGGGATGCGAATATTTATGATTTTATCATGTCGTTGCCGTGAGTCCTCACTCCTTATTCTTGTGGTATGAATGCGGTTACTGATGATAACAGACAAGGATTTGACACCCTCGTCGGCAACAAGGGAGGAATGCTCTCTGGTGGTCAGAAACAGCGAATTGCGATTGCGAGAGCGTTGATTCGGAACCCCCGTATTCTATTGTTAGATGAGGCGACGTCAGCGCTGGATTCCGAGTCGGAGAAGGTGGTGCAGGCTGCGCTGGACGCAGCGGCGAAGGGAAGAACCACTATCGCAGTGGCACATCGGTTGAGTACGATTCAACGGGCGGATATGATCTATTTCTTGGAACAGGGAGAGGTGATTGAATGTGGGACGCATAAGGAGTTGTTGCGGAGGAGGGGACGGTATTATGAGATGGTGAACTTGCAGACTTTGAGGTGATGATACCAGCCACTTGGTGGATATTTCATGGGGTATGTGATGGCGTTAATGGTAATGTATATTAATGGTGTATGGTATTCATCTAACGGGAAGCTGTATATATTTGAAGGAGTAATAAAGGCAATTGTTTGTATCTCCTCGGCGATACCACCGGAGATAAGATAAGAACCTATCTTCCACTATACCATATTGGTAGTAGCGTCTACTGCATCCGGCTAGTGCGGGGTGCTTACCTCAGCCACCCAATCGAGCCCGACTTTTTTTAATTTCAAATAATTTGCATCAAATTCCCCCGCAACTTCCCCCTCCATCCCCAAGTCTATCCTCAAATTCCTCCCTCCTCCACGCCCACACCATCACAATGGCTCTCCCCGCCTACAAGACCAGCTTCCTGGAGTCCTGCCTGTCGGCCAATGTGCTGACCTTTGGCACCTTCACCCTGAAGTCGGGTCGCCGTACGTCCCTTCACTCTAATACCGTACCTATGATAAGAAGTAATTAACTAATGGGTATAGACTCCCCTTACTTCTTCAACGCCGGCATCTTCAACACCGCCTCTCTCCTCTCCGCTCTCTCCACCGCATACGCCCACACCATCATCACCTTCCTCGCCGAGAACCCTTCCATTCCCAAGCCCGACGTCATCTTCGGGTACACTCTCTTCCCCATTCCCCTCAACAAACCTTTGAAAAACTAACAAATTAAATAAAAATATAGCCCCGCATACAAAGGCATCCCTCTCGCCTGCGCTACTCTCCTCGAACTCAACCGCATCGACCCCGCCACCTGGGGCAGCGTGTCCTACAGCTACAACCGCAAAGAAGCCAAAGACCACGGCGAGGGCGGCAACATCGTCGGTGCCGCTCTGAAGGGCAAGACCGTGCTGGTGATCGATGATGTGATCACGGCCGGTACTGCCATGCGCGAGACCCTCAACCTCGTCGCGAAGGAGGGCGGCAAGGTCGTCGGGTTCACGGTGGCTCTGGACCGCTTGGAGAAGATGCCTGGACCCAAGGACGAGAATGGTGTCGAGGATGATGCGCCGAGAATGAGCGCGATGGGTCAGATCCGCAAGGAGTATGGTGTGCCGACCACGAGTATTGTCACCCTCGATGATTTGATCAAGTTGATGCAGGCGAAGGGCAATGAGGCCGATATGAAGAGGTTGGAGGAGTATCGGGCTAAGTATCAGGCTAGTGATTAGACTATTCTTTTTGGGTGGTTGTGAGAGGTTAGGTACTACCTCTAGGCGTAGGGATAACTATTTGATGGGTGTCATGAATTGGGTTTAGCCAGTACACGTAGGAATGAAAGCTGTATAGTGGCTTACTTGCCTATGACAACGGCAGGATACATTCGGCCCGTGTCTTGATCCTCGGTTTCAAGTTCAACCAATCATCTTCTCGGAGCTACGCTGGTTTATTCCTCACAGGATTCTGTTCGGAGTTTTCTCGAATCTGCTCAGCTGTTTTGCTGCTGCTGGGTCGGCAAATACTCGGTACCGAGACATCGCCGAGATGCCGATTGACGCATCCCTGGTTATCAGGCACGTTCTGGACTGCTGGAATCGGGATCAGATCTGCTTATTGCGCGATTAAGTATCCCGTTCCAGTTGATTTCATGGTACTGCAGGATTTTTTCTGATAAGAGATGACGTGTTTTGATGCAATGCTGTTCCTGCAGGGAGGATTGACTCGGAGCCGCGTGCCGTGCAACATCGTATACGGTCGTACTACAGCTGCTGCGGTTACCTGCTATATGCATATCTCCTATATGCGTTCGCGATTGATTTTGTTGGAGAAGGTATGCTGTGCAACCGCACTTCTGGAGAGGTCCAGGTATTCAGCTGTGGTGTGACAGGCACAGCTGCGGCTCCGGTATCAGCAGATGCAATCTGGAATATCTGCATTGCCCCTGACTAGTTAGCCATGTATTTCCTCCGAATGTCGGAGTCATCGTAAGGATTAAAAAAATTACATCGAAAGGATTGAGTGAAAAAAGTTTCTGCCTTTGCATGCAGCTAACTTTTTTATCAATTGCATCAGAACTAGCAGCCCAATGGCGGCACCGGCGATGGCTCGGCGTCGGAGATGGATCGGCGTGCCGTATACATCAAATCATCAACTCAAGTATATAAAGCCCTACAGTCCCAGTATTGTATATCATCAGCATCAGCTCAGCTCAGCTACAGACTACTATATTCATAGTATCCTATCCATACTTAATCCTAATCATCATGTCGTCAACAGACCCGGCCAATGGCCCATCCCATCATGCCCTATACAGGACAGAAACCAGACAGTCCCTCGAGAACCGCGGGATATCAGAAAAAGCACCCCCAACCGACTACAACTATCCCGATGTTGGACGAGAAGAAGACCCCGTCTTTCCAGAGGAGTACACCGTCGAGACAGACACCGGTCTCGTCCCTGAACGAACCCTCGAACAGATGCGCTCCCGTACATACTCGCATCACACCTCCGCCTCTGACATCGAAAAAGCCAAAGAACCAGCCGAATTCGTTACCTTCACCATCAACGACCCTGAAAACCCCTTTAACTGGTCCCGCACTTATCGCTGGTATGTCACGATGATCGCCTCCCTCCTCGTCGTCTGCATCGCCTACGGCTCGTCTATCGTCACCGGCGGCCTCGGCCTCATCGAAGAGAAATACCACGTCTCCCTCGAAGTCGCAACCCTCACCTGCTCCATCATGGTCTGCGGCTTCGCCGTCGGCCCTCTCCTCTGGTCCCCCCTCTCCGAAATCATCGGCCGCCGTCCCGTCTACATCATCTCCCTCGCCCTCTACACCATCTTCAACATCCCCTGCGCCCTCTCCCCCAACATCGGCGGCCTCCTCGTCTGCCGCTTCCTCTGCGGCGTCTTCTCCAGCTCCGGCCTCTCCCTCGCCGGCGGCACCATCGCCGACATCTGGAACCTCGAAGACCGCGGCATGGCCATCGCCTTCTTCGCCGCCGCCCCCTACTGCGGGCCCGTCATCGGCCCCATCGTCTGCGGCTGGATCACCGTCGGCGCGCACCGTCTCGACCTCTTCTTCTGGACCAACATGGCCTTCTGCGGCGTCGTGCTCATCCTCGTCGGCCTCATCCCGGAGACCTACGCCCCGGTGATCCTGAAACGCCGCGCCGCCCACCTCCGCAAAGAGACCGGAAACCCCAACATCATCACCGAGCAAGAGAAACACAAGCTCACCCTGAAGGATATCATCCGTACCAGCCTCATCCGTCCCATCACCATGATGGTGACGGAGCCCGTCCTCGACCTCATGTGCATGTACATCGTGCTCATCTACAGCATGCTCTACGCCTTCTTCTTCGCCTACCCGGTGATCTTCGGGAAACTGTACAATTACAACGACGGCCAAATCGGGCTGATGTTCATCCCCATTCTCATCGGTGCCGGGTTCTCCCTCCTCTTTACACCCCTCGTCGAGAAACATTTTCACCGCATCTGTCTCTCCCGTCCGCCTACCCCAGAAGATAGACTCATTGGTGCACTAATCGGCGCGCCATTCGTGCCCATCTCGCTGTTCATCCTCGGTGCTACATCATTCAAACATATTATCTGGGTTGGCCCAGCGTCCTCAGGAATCGCATTCGGATTCGGCATGGTCCTGTGCTATTACTCCGTGAATAACTACATCATCGATAGTTATCAGAAGTATGCGGCATCGGCGCTGGCTGCAAAGGTGTTTCTGAGATCGGGAGGTGGTGCGGCGTTCCCGTTGTTTATTACTCAGATGTATGATCGACTGGGGTTGCAGTGGGCGTCGTGGTTGTTGGCGTTTATTGGGGTGGGGATGGTGTTGATTCCGTATGTGTTCTATTTGTTTGGAGCGAGGTTGAGGGGGAAGCTGGGGAGGAAGGAGTAGATGTCGAGGTAGGGGATAGATGGGGAGTGGTGGTAATTATAGATTGCTAGATTCAAGATATATAGATAGATTAATGTGCTATTTCTCCTGTTCTTTGATTCTCTCTTCGGCTTGTACCGTAGCTTATGATTGCTTCTTCCTTCCTGCTGCATTTGACGCAATGGCTCCCCTTGCACCTGTTTAATCGGGTGTATATCCGCTTAATGATATTCTTGCGTTTGCTACCTGCTTTTGTAAATAATCTTAGCTGGAAAGCCACCACAGAATTGACATTATTGTGGATGTATGGAGACCATGTTTCTATACCTATTTGATCTAATTGCTATGTCGAGTGTAACGCGCTACGCCAGCGGCTCGCTGGATGGATGACTTCTCATCCTAGCCTGATCTTGAACTGCCATCGACAGAATGATCCAACTGCCGATATGACAGTAGGTTTATGATCAAACTATGTAAGTTTACTCACATTTGACTAACCTACAGGTTTTGAGAAACCACTGGCATTCCAGAGCGATCTATGAATGCTCACATCCTTCCCACAGCCTTGTCAGCCTAGTGCCTCCTGGATTGGGCCTCTATGCAGGCGCCACCAACTTGATGAGTCAATATAATTATTAAGCTGCCCTAGGCCTTCTTCGGTTGACATCCATCGATCAGGAGAATCGCAACGCACGAACTAGTGCAGCGTGGATTAGTCGGAAACTACTCATGTTTCATTTCTCCATCAGAACCTTTTTGCTTCATGATTCTACTTTCTCACTCATACACATAGTCCGTAAGGAGATACATACTTCAGTGACCATCAACCAGCTAATCTCATCCACCAGCAATATGACTTGGTTCACCGGTTCCCGAGACACATCCGACGAAGGGTGGCATTTTGATGCCGTCAGTCTCTTAGCTGTTATTGGAGAGTCCATAATTGAAAGACAGAAGCATATCATAACAGCGTCGCCTCTTAGTGCCTTCCCCCGCCTTTTGCCAGCACCCCAGGCTATCCTGAACATGAATCCGCTGACCCAGCTGCCACCATTTGACAGCGTCACCGTGATCGACGTATTCTCAGGAGCATACACATTCCATTTAAACTACTTTAGTGGAATTATGCACGAGATACATAAAGTGAAGCCATATGAATTCCGTGTCTATGAAGTCTGCCACTCGAAAAACCACGACGATGATAACGACGACAACGATCTGGACAGCGTCCACCGATCATTGTCAAGGAGAATCGGCCTGAAGCGTTTCTGCCCCATGAACATCTTAACCCTGGCATCTGTCCTCCTGACAATCGGTCTAGCTATTTGGGCCATCATCATCCACGATGGTATAGGATTACTCGCTATAATCACCATGTCACTATCCAGCAGTCTCTCGTGTTTGTCACAGAAATCATATCCAGAGCTCGTGATGAGACCAGCATCCTCTACTACGGTTGGGGGTGACATTGTTATGAGACCAGCATCCTCTACTACGGTTGGGGGTGACATTGTTATGAAGACGCGGTCCGGGGCCTTTATTGTCGTACATTGCTCCCAACAAATTGGACGCGAAGTTTACTATAGCGAGGAAACCTACAGATACGTTTTTGAGCCGAATACCGTACTTTATAAGGTGTTGATGGGTGCCGGTACCCTTCTGTTGATGGTTTCCGTGCTCCTGTTCAGCAACTGCGGGTGGACAATGCAGACAGCTATTGCCGTCACCTATATTCTACTTAACATGTGTTACTGGACCGTTTCTGTTTTGTTTGATGCGCGGAGATCTTGGGATATGAGTGCTCATTATGCTGTGAAACGACTCGACCGTGCATACGGATCTGAAGCAAATTATACGATAGCACTCTGGCATGCAATCCGTGAAACAGGTCGGGTTGATTGGGTTCAAAAGCTTGATTTTGTACCTGCCACGGTCTCATGGGATGCCTGGTTAAAGGAAGCAAAGAACAATATCACGAACAAGGAGTGGGACCCTGAAAGCGCAAGGGATCGATTGATGGCTGCGTCATACTCGTTGCCTCATGACTAGTCCTTGATTACTACAGCAACTACAGCAAAAGGTGATTTCAAAATCAATTCATATGTCACTAAAGCAAGCTACAAGGGAAGTTGTTTGTGGACTTTCCTATATATTTGTCCAAGTCAATTTGTTTGGTTTTACATCAGTCTTAGAAAAGAGGAAGAAAAATGATAATATTTAGGGAACATCAGGGCGGGGATGGGGCGTACTGAGTCTTTTACAGCAGGGCATTGAAGACACCGGTTCCAGACAGTCTGACATTCGAGACAGCAGTCGTTCTACCCCTAGCTATTTCAACTGCTGCAGCAGGGCTCTACGCAAAGGAGATTCTTGGCCTGCCTTTGCCCACAATTAAGCCCTCCATGACCGAAAAGACGATTTTGGTCTGGGGTGGATCGTCATCGGTGGGCACCGCGGCAATTCAGCTGGCGGTTGCTTCCGGGATCCAGGTCATTACTACGGCATCGACCCATAACGTTGAGTTCGTCAAGTCGCTGGGCGCTGTAGCTGCGGTAGATCATCGGTCACCTACCGTAGTGGCCGACATTGCCACTGCCCTACGCACAACAAACTTTGTCGGAGTATATGATGCTATCTCCACTCCCGAAACTGCAAAGGCAATCTCTGCTATCTTCGATGAGCTGGATGTCGCTTTGCCGGTTGCAAGTGTTCACCCTGTCGAAAGATTGTCTGAACGCTTCGCTCCCAAATTTGGTAAGATTCTCACCAACGTTTTCATCATCTGGCATACGCATTAGTTGCTGACATCTTCCGCTAGCGATGACCTTTGACATTGCCTGGGGCCCTAATGAATATATAGGCAAGCATGTGTGGCAAGAGTACTTGCCTCGGGCATTGAAAAGTGGTTCTGTTCAAGCAAAACCAGACCCTTACGTGGTTGGAAGCAGACTGGAAGATATCCAGCAAGCTTTGAGCCTTCAGAAAGAGGGTGTGTCAGCCAAGAAGATTGTTGTCACTCTTGTACAATAAGTTCAGAGCATAGCCGAACCATCTAAAACATGAAGTATCATAATCCACTGTGAGTCGAAAGACCAGAGACTTCTTCAGAAGACGGGTTTAGATAGTAGTTATCAACGGTTGTGAATCGATTATGAATACAGTCGATGATAAGAAACTTGCAATTTACCACTATTTCTTGACCGATATGCAAGACTCCACTATTTCTTCTACCCTATAGAGAAAGAACATCGCCTCATCGAGGAAGGCTTCACGATGATGCGTATCTTAAAGAGTAGAGAGGTAGACAGAGGTGATCAAGCAGGGGTGTAGAACGATTAAATTTGTAGCCAAGGTGATATCACAGATCTTTTATTGATCGCATAACCCTTCTTTGTCGTGTTATTATCATCTCTCAGAACGACAAGGTTAACCACCTATGACCAAATTGGTTCTGCATCCATCGAAATCATAATTCATATATTCATAGAAAGCGAAAAGAGCTTTCTAGGGAGGGTAAAATCGAAACCCGTCAGGGTTCTAGCTGGGTGCTGAGCGCACTCCGTGCAAATCTTGCTCCGCTTTGCTGTTCCAAAGAGTTGAACCTCCCCAATAAACTCGGTCTCTTTTACTCATTCGATCCCCCAGATCAGAGAGTGTGGAGACGCTCCGCATTGTTAGCCGAGTAAGTAATCCGGAAGTATCACAGGGAAACAAGGGGCGAGAGGCCGGACATAACACAAACTCCGATAGGCGACATCCGACTTCCGAGGGAAAGAAGTTTTTCAGTATGGCTTCAAATATCATTACTAACGAAATGTCTATTTCGAATTCATGTACCTAAGTTTCACATAAGTTAGCCATCTCGATAACATGTACTTGAGTCTCACCAAGTTCGGGTCTCGGAGATCCTACCCTGATAGTCCTTTCAAGTACATCATTCGGGAATACCTGGATAACAATCATTGCAGGGGCCTCAGTAGAGCAGGACAGAACAATTGATCATGAGAAAGGGCAATTCCTGGTAGATTGGCAGAGGAACGATCTTGAGAGTCCATACAATATGAGCCTATGGAAGCGCTGGTATATCGTTCAGGTCGTGTCGAACGGGTCACTTTATGTGTTAATAAAATCCCTTCTATATTGGAGATTACCCAGCCCTGAATCGATTAAATAGTACGTGCACTTCATCCATCTCGCATTTATATACTGCCAGGTCATGTCCGGATTTGGTTGCTCGAAGATCGTGGCTAGACTGGAGGTCTCACTGCTAGTGTGAAGGTGTCATCCACTATCAATAACTCTATAATTCTAGTAGCAAAGGGGATATATTATCCAATGACCTTGAGCACTGTAGACAATCCCCTTCTATCATAATAGGATATTTCAGGTATAGATAATCAATCAATAATTGTAGCAGATTTGTTACCTACTAAATAGTTATTAACTACTATAACAAATATAGTAAAAGATGCTTTTTAAAATAACTTCTATATCACTAACATGAGCTATAGGGAACGGGTTTGGGGTTTCTTATCTATTTGTTACGATGATCTAGAAGCCGGTGTTACCACAGCTGATGTCCTTTAGTTTGCACTCTGTAATATCTAGGTCTTGCTAGGTCTTTGTTAGCCACGGAATGTCATATGCCACTCTTTACATTGCCTTCTCCTGTGCATGTTCCAGTTATGCCAGATCCGTCAATCTCGTAGATGGATTGATCAACAACCCATCCAGGTCACGCATATTGTATGCTCCACTTTCGTCATCCTTGATAGGTACTGGCTGCGAGGTATTCGAAAGACGACTAGTGAAGCCGCGCGACAACAACAGGCCGACAATTCTGGCTGCTTTGATGGTCTTGACTGTCTCATTGTCCAGCCCTCCAGCCTCCTTGCTGAATGTGCTCCAGAACATATCCTCCAATATAGTGTAGTCGTCGTATCTGACCCAACCAGATTTGAGATGAACATTACTTATTAGACGCTGGTGGGAGTGAAGGTTCAGGCCAAATGGCGCAACCTCTGCTTCAGCCCAATCCACCACACCAACTAGATTGCAGGTCTTTTCGTTGACCATGATATTGCAGACCCCAAAGTCCTTATGTAGTAGGACCACGGGCAGAGAGAAAATGGAAGGTAAAGAGGTGATGGATCTCTGAACCAAAGGACGAAAACGCTCCGGCAAAGAGACGAGAAGTAACTCAAGCTCTTTCTTATATTGATGATGTAAACTGTCGCTATATCTTTGATCAACCACCTGAGGCGCCTTCCACGACAGCGCAAAGAACCTAGCATGTCACGTAATCAGCAATATGGCGGGTGATCGAGAGCACTAAACATACTTGGCGACATCAATGACAAAATTCCTGCGCCATGAAGAAAACTCGACCGAATTTTCGGAGAATTGACTATTATGGGCTAGAATAAAATCCAAGTAGCTAACGCCCCCTACTCGGTTCATAAAGTAGATATAAAGGGCTTCTTTGCCCTCCACATCTTCCCCAATTTCTCCCCTGAAAGCGACCTGGGGAGCAAAATCGCCATAAATGGTGCGAGCCAGATTTACCGTCTCCATGTTCAGACGGAAAGACATGAGGCGAAACTGAGCGACATATTCGTCATTCGGTCCGGCATAGACGGTATAGCTGCACACACCCTGCACGGCTACCGGAACGATTTTACCGCCCAGATGCGCTCTTGCGAAGGTGTCGCAGGCTGAGCGATTCGCTGTAGTTCGCTTGAAGAAGCTGCTAATCTCGTGGTCAACGGAATAGTTAAGGCTAGAAGTCGCCATGATGCATATATAGATGCGGCGTTGAACAAGTATGCGCGTCTGAATGAAGCGGAGGTGCAGTCGGACGACTGGAAAACTGAAGCGCGGACCTCAGCTCTCATATCCCTGTTATATTGTCTCATATCCCTGTTATATTGTCTCATATCCCTGTTATATTAGCGCGATGGCCACTAATGAGCGCCGTAATAATCTCCGACAGGCGTGCCCACGTGTTCACCAGCCAGCCTACTTACTGGTCTCACAAAGCCGTTTTGAACCACTTGGGTGTACATTCACTCTAGCTTAACCGAGTGCTATCGGAGATGGTCAGCATGCTATGCTGCTCGAGAGAGCTGCTCTTTTGCAATTTTGCGAAATACGAGAAGCTTGGTTCTCCATTTAAAACCATATTAACTATTTCATGGGTATGGGAGCCGGTTCAAACCAACCAGTAGAGTTGGACAAAACAGATCTTGTGCACTCACTATTCGGGGTAGACTTCCTATTTTCAGAGAAGTTTCGTATCAGTTACTAATTTGAGGAAATCCTTGGGAGCAGGAAGCCATACTGACCTACCAAGTGAATATTTGTATGTTTGCTTACCAATAACTATAGAATTACTAACTTGTTGTTATGGAGGGCCTTCCTTGTCAAGACATGCAGGATAATATATATATATATATATATATATTTCTAATTACTAGATATAGCATTTCCTAAACTGTCAGGTTGGCAATCTGGAAAACTTCTCTTGCACTCTGTTCTCTTGCATTCTCGCACCCACGGTATCAATGCACCATACAATGAAGGACCAAACCCTGATCGAGATTATATTAGTAGGCTTGCTAGTGCCGCCTTATAAATACATTCGATTCAGATAAGGGCTCGTCAAATTAGATGTAAATCAGGCGAAGCCCGGGACAAGTAGACTAGTGGTACATTGAGGGAGGCGCTACCGCCACACCAGCCAGGCTGCCTCCACACTGGTCTTTGGAGAGGTTCAATCCGGCCCTTCCAGGCCTTCGAAATATTATGCAAACAACATTGACAGCCTAGACTAGCCTAGCCTACCCTAGTCTCTGGCTAGATTCAGCATGTTGGGCTGGCATGCCCCAACTCTAAATTTGGTTTCCCCACGGGGAAGGGGGGCCTTACTGTTCTAATCTCTCTCTGCTGTCACCAATCGATCAAAAAGAGTGCCTGACCCAGACGTCATACATTCGAATGTAAATGCAACGTTTTCCCGCGCTCCTCGTTGGGTCAACCCATACTTCTCGTGTCTAATAGAGTTTGGAGTTTAGAGTTTCTATCTATCGACATGATCAGTCCGCGTGCATCCAAAACTGGCGCAGTCATTGCCTTTCACAAGCATCTTCTATACCCGGTAAACAAGAATATGTCTCGTTCATGATGTGAGAGACTTTCAAAACCCGTAGAATGCGCTCGTATTTGTTGGACTGTCTATCACCTATCCTCGTAAGCAACGTAGTGATGAATAGCTCATTGACGCGTTCATCCATCTCCAGGTCAAAAAGAAGGCTTGCAATGTCTCTCAGTTTGAATGGTTACATCGATCCTATCTCTTCTCTTTACAACCCCCGCCCGGAAATTTTATTGGCTGTCGGGTATGTCCTTTGCTCCATAGATCGAAAGTTATAAATAAGGATGGAGTGGTCTGCTCGGAAGGTGTCTGACTCTCGGTGGTATACCGTTTCAATAATATCAATCTTGTTCTTGTTCAAAAAGTGCTAAATACCAGAATCTATCCAACATGGGAAAGTGGAAATCCGAGAATACCCTGCAGTACGACGAGGAGGAGGTAAAGGCATCGTTGAACTTATTTGCGTTTCATTCCAATAGCAATGTCAAAATCAGGTTGAATAACAGCCTGGGCATGATTATCTCTACAAGTTACAAACCGACAGGCACGGAAGCCGAGCCTTCAAACAACGCTATCAGACTTGCCTCAGACACCGTTCAACGGGACATCCTTGCATACGCCTCGCTTTTCAACAACAATAGCGCGGATAAGAGTGAAGAGTTCCAGTCACTCGATGAGAAAGAAAAGGCCGTGTTATATGAGTCACGCTATGGAACAAGCATGGTTGGTTCAAACCCTTTTCCATCTTTCTTTTTCTCGAGTTCTATTTTATCATCGCCCGCGGGCGTTTTACTGACTGCCTTTCATAAAGTCCGTGAGCAAAGTGTTAGGATCACTACTGGGCCAGCAGATTGAGAATAGCACCCAAAGGGTCCAGGACGCAGAAGAGGCTCGTGATCTATTTAATGCCTTGTCAAAGTTCGCAACAAAGGCCAACCTCGAGGGTTTTACAACAGCATTCAAGGGAACAATGGCCTATGACCGGGAACATTCTCGAGCTATAGTCAACAAACTTGTCAGAGAAGGCAAGATGCCCGAAGAGTTGGGTAAGAACATTGATGCCACCATCAACACCGACCAGAAAGCTTGGTTGTTCATGGAGTGGCATGATAGGACTGATTACGCTACTGCCATTGAAAATGAGACGGCTCCACTAAACATATTGCAAGTGATGAAGGAAGAAGAGGTTATGAAAGAGGTTTTGGCCACTGTATTGCCTCAGGTGGTCGGGAATTAGGATATCTTGTTAAAACTGTGTTATCTTGCTTGATGTTGCTTAGTTTGGTCTTCTGCTACTTAACAAAGGAGTGACCCAAGAGTTCCCATGGTCTTGATGCCAATTATATCCTCCTGTATTAGTATCCTGTTGAATTTCGGACAAGCTGAGTTAATTTACTTTCCACGGCTCTTAAATTGCTAGATTTAATTACTATCCCTTGCTAATCATAGGGACAGGGACGGTAAGTTCGGGATGCTATGATATGTTCATGAACGCAGTCATCGCTATATTCCCAAGTCACTCCAATCCCTATAAGACACTCGCTTCTCTCAGTTGTCTGATGCGTTTGAATGTGGGAATCGCCGCTGGAATAGCCTGGTGCTGACTTGAATGAGTAATTCAATACTTGTTCCAAGTCTCGTATGTAATGTCGACTTCATCGTTTCTGTATAGCGGTCGAAAAACAAAGGCTGGAAGATCACCTTCTTTGATTCAATTCAATTCAATTCAATTCATATTCTTATACCCGATCGAGCCGGCTAGGTAAGATGCTAGCTATGCAGGTGCTTCACCGTTTGAAGCAAAGAATATGGCCCTGAACGCCTCAAATCACCTTCTTTGACGGGAGTTGTGGAGAAACGTGTCGGTGATGGGAGTAGCACTGAGTGGATCATTGATGTCCACTGCCACTATTATTTCAACTACACGGGGTGAGATCGACCCACGTATGGTCGAGCAGGCTGCAGCTTTGTCTCTAGAGATAGCAATTTGCATTTCTATTTCTCTGGACAATCTTGTCTTTCGGTCAGAACCCATGTTTCTCCCATGGACGTGCAGTCTGCTGCCGTTCTCAAAGTTGGATGCAAGAATCAAGGGGCCGGGCCGACGTCATTGATTCTGGAATAACGAAGATATTTCTGGTTTATCCATACCGAATTGGCCAGGACTTTGACCTGAAAAAGAAAAGGCATCTTCTTTGGTGAAGATTGTGAAATATGTGTTCGGTCAGGCCGCCATCAATGGAGTCTGACTTGTCTGGACAGTACTTTGTAGACATCCATGCTGGTTTCTGAGTGATACTCCTGATTTCTCACGATAGTAGTATCCGTCCTCGCTGTGGCAATGTTGAATTGTCTTCCAGGTCTTCTTTGTATGTAGAACTGCTGCATTTGTTGATGTCCCTGGGGGGCTGTCGGCAAGAATACTTGCTTTAGCCAAATGCTTGGGTAAATGTGTGGTCGTCTTCCCTTGAAAACGCACATGTTACAGGATATATCTGTCATCAACTGGAATATGCAGTGCTCACAGTTAATCCCTGCTAGGTTTGAGATACCATACAATTAGCCCAGCATATTAGAGTGGCTCATCAGAGCTGTTTTGTTTAGACTCCGGTAGTCCTAATTTGGTCTAGTCACACGACACTCATCTTGGCGCTTGGTAGTGCGATGAGGAATTTTCCCAGACTTTTAGCAACGCAGTCGAGCAGATTCGAGAAGACTTTGCGGGCGATAGGCCGAGTTTTCTCTAATAGGGATGGAAAGGGGAGACAGTTGAATAGCCATGATAAATCTGAAATGTAGGTCAGAAATCTGGCCATTCATCGACCTTTAGCCATCATATACTTACTATAGAGTGTGCAATTTCCAGTGGTATGGTAGTCCCATCCTACCAACAGCGTTATGTTATCTTCGTTTATTGAGGGCCTTCGATGTTTGGCTTTCATCAAGGTTTTCTCGGGTGAGACGGACATATAGCTTGGTTGTTTCAGCTATTAAAAACACCTGGATCTTGGGGCTTGCTGTCTGGTATGCATTGCTGTCTCTCGTGCTGGTAAGTAAATTTAAGGCTTCCATGCCTGTCCACATTCTATATATACTGATGAATGAATGTTTCCTTGGACAGAAGCGCTTTCGCGAACGACTGGGGCTTCGTGGTCCAGGAACCAGTACCAGGTGTCGAAGTCCTCCTTGCGTGTGATCTCTTCTGTACGCTATGGCGATGTGGAGGCGGTCCAGAAGCACTTCGTCCGCGTTGCTGGTTGTCATACTCATTGCTGCTAGGATCATTCGAGGATGTTCCTCGCATAGAGTTGGATTGGTAATCTCGATTCCTTTGCAACCCCCGAAACAAGGAATATTCATGACCTTCCTGTTTAGAAAATGTCAAGACAGGGTTACTTTCATTGATAGAAAGCATCCAGTTCTTCTTCGCATATGAAAGGTACTAAGGGCGCAGTAAACCTTGGCTGGTGTTCATTGCTGTTCGCTATCATGTCTTAACATGAGTCTCCTTTAGGGGGCGCTTCGACTTTGTGAGTGCCTCCTCAGCACATGGGCTTTGAGAAGCCAAAGTGCGATAGTTATATATTGATGATCATTGCCATGAATAGTGGAAGAACATCGATCCTTTGTCGTAAACCGTGGGATATGTGTGGATCCAAAGGAAGAACCTTATCTCCTGTACGAAGTCTGACCAGTCCATGACCTGTTCTGGTCTCAGCAATTTTGTTTCTCACTGGTTTCTGATGAACCGTAGATGGAGCGTATTGGGTGACCCGATTTCCATATGAGAATTCGAGGAGTTTATATATTGTGCGATATTGACCAGGAGTGAAATTGAAGAACGATCATAATCCTCTTGGGATTACTTTTGCCAACGGCCGACCGATGGTTATTGCCAGCAGAATAGTCAAGGAGTATGGCTTGTATAAGTTTCTTCATCATCGTCTGATGAGACATTCTGAGCTTTCTGCGTTGTACTCGCGCGCATGTCTGTTAGAACAGGTACCGACGGAACAAAGACAGTCTTGCGACGCAGGTAATCGCAATACTGTTGTATATAGAAATCTAGTAATATATATGCGGATGGAGGGAGATTTCAAGAGTAGGAGGATGGAAGAGCAGCAGTAGGTGTATATATACTCAAAGAAGGGAGTGAAGAGCATGCGGCAGTGCATTTACCACATTCCCATTTCAGTAGCACTTGGTACGTTATTGTGAATTCATCAAAGCTGACCTACTATGTACTGCGGAAGCAATCATCCTTAGGGTGTGTATTCAATGTCTTGGCGACTACGGCTTCATACAAGATATTCACCCTACATCCGAGTCACAGCCACTAGTATTCATGAGAAAGCTTCTATTGCATTCTATTATTACCTATGACCACAATTCCTATACATCACTGGCAAACAGTCCGGAAATCCCCGACCTTCCGCCATTAGTTCCAGCCGCAGCGCACAGACAGCCCACTCGTATCTAGACGAGGCTCAGGAGCGCGCGTTGGGCAGACCAGAGATTTTATACCATAAGACTGATGGCCTAACTGCCAGCAAGGAGTCATATGCACGAGGTGCTCGCAGGAATGTGATCGGGTGAGGTGATGCGAACCAATCGGAAGGGTCTCCACATGGTGCACCCTTATAAAGACATCCAGGGTGAATATTCTCGAATAGTTCAATTCAATGGACAAGAATTGCCAAGATGAAATTAAGTAAATGTTTATTGCTATCGGCTCGGGTTCTGGCTTGTGATGGAGAGCATCGGGTTGTTGTTACGGCATCCCGAGGCAGGGCTGGGCAGGCGGTGGAGCAAAATGAAGCTATTCCAAGCATGTGAAATCGGAAGATTCTGACGTGGTGGGCAACACCGCCATGTGTTGTGAATGTGGGAATAGTTCAGCCTGATAGCGGATCAGAGTTTCACCCTCGATCGCATGGCACTGCTGACTGGGTCGCTAGAGGTTTCTAGCTGGCTCCTGATCCTTCGGCTGGAATTGCCAGATGATGGCAGCATCGGTCGGCCTCGCCGGGGATAAGCCAAGCTGACACAAGGCTATGTGACAAGTCAGAAGGATTGCATGTCATGTTGCTGCATGATGAGCATTGGGACAAGGACCATGCTGATCAATCATGTTATTCCCGACGGCAGTTCATAACAAAGACTCATGCGATCTGTTATTCCATCGGGTGCATAACTTGCACAACCACGGGAAGATTCTGTGGATTGCCACGTTCTCCAGTCCAAATTCCACCGCATTTTCTTCCTATTGGACCCACCACTGATTCAGCGCTCCATTTCTCACTTGAAATGCCATGAATGAGTGGCTGCTGATATCCCGCTGACTCGCCCTGACCAGGGATGCCCTAACCAAGTCCAACCAGATGAGCCATCAAAGCAGCGGCTCTGCATCTCACGACAACTGCTTTTTTCTTGCATATTTGACTCCTGCAAATTATGCACCCCGTTATCTCCGTCCAGAGTCTTTTAAAATCACCCTACCCACCATGGCCTTCCCATTCTTCCTCATCACGACTTCCACCCTAGTCCCTCGTTCCCCTCGTGCAGCACCCAAGTGCAATCCTCACCATGCCTGACCTCGAGGATCAATCGGAGAAGCCCTCTTCTCCAGTGCCCTCTCCGGCCTCCAGCACCACCACCATTGCCGCCCTCTACCCCGAAACAGATCTCGACAAAGGCATCGTCGGCTGGGACGGTCAAGATGACCCCAACAACCCACAGAACTTTGCCCCAAGCCGGAAATATATGCTCCTCGCCCTCATGAGCTCCTTCACCTTCATCTCGCCGCTGGCATCCAGCATGTTCTCCCCGTCTATCGGCTATGTGGCTGCCGACTTTGGCGTCACCAATGAAACTCTCCTCTCCTTCAGCGTCACTATCTTCCTCCTCGGCTATACAGTACGCCTCCCTCTACCACTACAACTACAATCCCAACCCTATCAGCTACCTCCATACTAACAACCACAGATTGGCCCCCTCATCCTTGCCCCCCTCAGCGAAATCTACGGCCGCCGCATCATCTTCAGCGCCTCCAACTGGTTCTTCGTCGTCTGGCAAATCGGCTGTGCACTCGCCCCGAACCTCGCCAGCCTCATCGTCTTCCGCCTCTTCGCCGGCATGGGCGGCGTGGGCTGCCTCACCCTCGGCGCCGGGGTCATCGCCGACCTCTTCCCCACCACCCAGCGCGGCACGGCCACCTCCATCTGGGCCATGGGACCCCTAATCGGGCCCGTCGTGGGCCCCATCGCCGGCGGCTTCGTGGGCGAAACCATCGGCTGGCGCTGGGTCTTCTGGATCCTGCTCATCGCCGGCGGCAGCATCGCCGCGGGCATCGAGCTCCTCAACCGCGAAACCTACGCCCCAGTCCTAATCCGGTGGAAAACCGCCAAACTGGCGCGCGAACTCAACCGCCCGGAACTGCGCAGCGCCTACGACATCTCCCACGGCACGACACCCCCCACCGTCTCCCAGGCACTGATGCAGGGCCTCCGCCGGCCCATCATCCTCATCTGCAAGAGCCCCATCGTCCTCCTCCTCTCCATCTACATGGCCTTCGTCTACGGCCTCCTCTACCTCTTCTTCACCACCATCACCTCCGTCTTCGAGGGCACCTACGGCTTCTCCACGGGTCTCGCGGGTCTCGCCTACCTCGGCATCGGCGTGGGCTTCTTCATCGGCATGACCGCCGTCGCCATCACCAGTGACCGCATGGTCGTGAAGCTCACCGCGCGCAACAACGGCGTCTTTCAGCCCGAAATGCGTCTCCCTACCATGATCATCTTCGCCTGTCTCCTCCCCATCAGCTTCTTCTGGTACGGCTGGTCCGCCAAGTACGAGGTGATGTGGATCGTGCCGATCATCGGCATGGCCCCCTTCGGCATCGGGATGCTGGGCGTGTATATGCCCATTCAGACGTACATTATCGATTGTTATCCGGCGTATGCGGCGAGTGCGAATGCGGCGTTGACGGCGACGAGATCGTTGGTTGGTGCGGTGTTGCCGCTGGCGGGGCCGAAGCTGTTTAGGAGTCTTGGGCTGGGGTGGGGGAATTCGTTGCTAGGGTTTTTGGCGTTGGCGTTTGTGCCCGTGCCGATTTTGTTTAATCGTTATGGTCAGAGGATAAGGGAGAGGTGGGTTGTTAGGTTGGATTAATTCCCCCTGGGTTGGAATGATATATGTGTGAAAAGTTAGCGTGGTGTAGTTAATGATAGATTATAGACGTACATACATACATTAAACTTGACTTATTCCACAGATATCATACAGATTAAAATAGTTAGATAGCTAGGAGAGTATCATCCAATCTCCATCAACACCTCACCCACATCCACTCCCCTCACAACATCCGGCCAAACACCCACAAACTCCCTCGTGATCCCCCAGCCTTCCTTACACATAATCACCTCTTTAAATCGCGTCTTCATCACCAACTCATTCCCCTCATCCCTTTCTAATAAGCTCTCCCCCCACGGCCACCGTACCTTCATACAACACGCCAGAAAGCCAAACAAGTCATCCCTCTGCCGGGCATACACCTCCCACTCACGGATCAACGTCACCCGGATCTCCGGCCAGATGATCAGATCCAGCGACGTCGGGTGCGCGATCCGCAGCTGTTCCTCCACGGGGTGCATGAAGGTCGGCAGCTGGGCGAATGTCTCCGGGTTAGGGTTGAGGAGCCATTTGGTGTAGTGGTAGCCGAGCCAGCCGAAGGCGAGACGCTCCGGGTCACGCAGGGGACGGCGCAGCGAGCTGATGTAGATGGTGTTGGCGAGGGGGTTGGTCTTGGTGCCGTAGAGGAGGTCCAGAGGGTGCGGGGAAGGAGGGCAGGAGGTGATTGTGGATGGGGGGAGGGTGAGCCAGATGAGGGAGGGGTTGAGGGAGGGGAAGTCAGAGTGTAGAGGGAGGAGGGAATAGAGAGGTGATATGGAATCAGAGTCCTCTTTGTTGGGTTGTGGTGATGATGATGTGGTGGTGGTTGAGTGGATAGGCGGTAGTGGAAGTTGCGTCGGTGGTTGTGGATGCAGCAGATGCGGTGGGGAGGGATCTTCCCATGATGTGATCAAGGTCTTTAGTCCCTCTTGGCGAGTGCGCAGGACTTGGTTCTCTCGCTGTAGACCCTCTATCACTTGGAGGAGATGCTGCGTGCCGCTGTCGTCGTGGTAGCGCTCGCAATGCGCCACTTTGTCTTCCAGCTGCGTGGTGTATTGCTGCTTCTTGGTGCGCAGCGTTTGTTGGGCGCGGCGGTCCCGGAGACGTTTCTTTTCTGCGGAGGAGAGGGACATGTATGTTGGTGCTATAGACTGAATGAAATGGAGCTGGGATGGATTTGAGGATAAAGGAATAAACTAAGGCTCAGATTAAGTGGAATAAAGCCAAGTCGGAGGGATTAGAATGTCTGGGGTGAGTTATGCATCCCGTCTCAGCACAAGTTGTGCATATTCGGGACAATGTGATTGGTGAAGTGTGTGGAAATAGCACGGATGTGGCAGTAACAACGATGCAGATTCGCAGGTAGAGTACATGAAATCATGCTTGTTAATGAACAAAATTAATATTTAGATCATATTATCTGCTCTCAAGTTGCATTTAAGTTTAGATCAAGTCTAAGAAACAGAATACCAGCTCTACAATCCCTGAAACCAAGGATGCGAGAGTAACTCCTGCACAGTGTCCCTCTCCTCCGGTCGCCACCGCAGCATTCGCGATATTAAATTGATAAAAGCCTGCTTGTCGACATCTTCGACATCGCTAAGACGACTCTCAAGCCCTCCACATTCTGGTATCAATTGTGGGTGCTTAAATCTCCCTTCACACGGTCAGCAAAGCTTCCCATTGCTCGCCAAGAAAGATACATGCCTTCAGTATCAAAATATCGAGAGCTATTCTTGCCTTCACGAATCATCTCCAGAGGTGGAAGACCAAGTACCGACATTATGCGAGCTAGATGAGCTTCCTCGGGAAAGGCAGAAGCATCAGAGTGTGGTGCATCAAATGGACCACTTCCGTGGACTAGCTCCACCATCTAGTCCCTTATTAGCAATTTAGCATACGAAGGGTATAGTCATACCAGAGCACCAGGATTCCAGATATCAGCACTGTAGCTCCAACCTGCTCCAAGAATAACTTCTGGGGCTCTGAAGCTGTCCGGTTGAATGAGATGGTAATGGGTCCGAGACCCATCCACAGCCAGTCCGAAGTCAGTAATAACTGGTCTGCCTAAGCCGTTTGCCGCCACGCCGAAGTGATTTCTCGATAGGTATATCGTTCGATCTTCGAGCTGTTTTTGAGGCAGCGGCTCATTCATCTCGTCCCGAGAAACTTTATCAAGTATAGAGTAGTCTCTGAGAGCCATGAGAACATTGTCAGATTTCAAGTCTGGCTCAACATTAGCAACCCATCGCTTGCCTTATCTTTGGCTACGATGAATACCTGTATGAACGATTTGGCATTGAGAGTGGAGATAGCCAAGGCCTTCCAGAATCAATCTGGCAACAGGCTTGAGAACATCCAAGGGAAGCACGTCTCTTTCAAAACGCCGCCGGAGCATCCATAGAGGCTCACATAAGGGATCAAAGACCATTCAGACATGGGTATCTTCTGGGCCTGGCAGATCAAAAGAATCGAGCAACGTGCTCACGAAACTTCGGTCTATATGTTGTGGATTCGTGTTGGTGATCTTCTCGGTAATGCATAGTTCCCTTTCAGCATCCTCTTTAGTCGCATAGTTGTTTGCCTTAATCTTGATTGCAACGTAGCGTGCTGAACACCAGCGCCGTCTTTTCGGATTTTAGTCTGAGTCCAAGCAAACAGGCTTGTCTATGCAATCCAACATACTGATTCAAATCACGAGCTAGCCAGACCGTCGAACTAGTTCCCCAGCCAAGTTTGGCGGTAATTTGATACCTGTTGTTGAGAAGCTCGTAGAGACGTACAGGGTAATAGTATTTTGACTCGTAATGTGGCGTGCACTCTTCTTCAATTTGCTTCCGCAGCCGGCAAAGCCTGCGTGGGCACATTTGATGGCTTACAACGACTCGATCTGAAGATTCGGTTGGCCGAAGTCCTCAGAGACCTCCACGCGGAAGCCATGCTACATGTGAATCCACGCGTGTTTGGTACAGACATGCATGATTGGGAGACTAGAAGGAATATTGGGCAGGCGCGGACCCCATGCAAGGGATATAGATCCACTATTTCCCGCGCCGAAGCGCTAAGACCAAAAATAGCAGCATATCTCCTTATCCACACCAAGTACTAGAATTTATTGACTCACATATCTTCAGGTTACATGCAATGATCGTACATATGGATTAGTCTTAAACATCTGAAAACCATGGATGTTCCAAAACTTCACGGGCTGTAACTCGTTTGGCAGGATCCAGGTTCATTAGCTTCTCGATAAAGTCCTTGAATTCGGGTTCCATAAGGTCCTCCCACTCAGCAAATGGCTTGTATGGTATGTAATCCTCTGCTCTTTCATCCCATAGTATTCGCAGGACTTGGCAACTAACCTCGTCATCGCCAATGTGTTTCAGCAGTCCATTAAGGCCTTCCTTGTCGCCAAAGTATGATACTTGACGTTGTAAATGTATCATGGCGGGCAATGCACCTTGCGATTCATGGAAGCGAAAATCGTCATCGACGCCAAAGATAACACGTCCCAACACCGCATAGAGACATTGAACAGGTCAATATTGCTCATCTAACATATCGACTGTACTTACTATTATCCCAAAAGCAAACATGTCTGTTGGCTTGTTCAGTTCCCCTTTGAAGTGGGCTTCCGGACTGCGCCAATTGTCGTTTCCAGCAAGCATACCTTTTATGCACCTACCTTTGGGCAGGTATGCAGCATTTTAGAGATCGGTAAGTAGTACCTTTTCAACTGTGGTCTCTTCTGCTTGATCTCGGCAATCGACCATGATATTGTCTGGCTTAATGTCTGAACCAAATTAGCGGGGATAGCTCAATGAAGTCAGACGCTAAACCAATGGTATAATACCAAGATGCACGACCTGCTGCTCATGTAACTCAGCGATACCAAATAGGCTAGAATTCAGGAATTGCTTTTGAGCTCTAGTCGAAATACCTCTCTTACCCAGGCTCAGGAAGTCGTCCGTCATGTACTTGTAGACAAAGATCCGCTGGCCCGATATACTGTCGCATGGCAATCGTATATTATCACTTTTGCACCATCGCGGTCTGATATCCTCGATGAAATTGTCATAAATATCCCGAGGAATATCCTTCAAGATATATTTGTCTTGCCCAGACCTAGGCACTATAAGCAAGCTGCTCGGGATAAGCAGCGATCAAGAAAACAGACACTGCCAACCAGACACGACCCATGTATGGTCTTTTCTGAATCATGCTTCTAAAGCGATAATATGATCCAGTCGCTCCAACATAGTTGGGAGCTGACTCTGCCAGCCTTGCGAGAGTTTTCTGGAACATAGCAGTCTGGGTGATTCAATAGATTAATGCCGTCAAAGATGCAGAATGA
Source organism: Aspergillus brasiliensis CBS 101740 (assembly GCF_001889945.1). NCBI lineage: Eukaryota > Fungi > Ascomycota > Eurotiomycetes > Eurotiales > Aspergillaceae > Aspergillus > Aspergillus brasiliensis. Next base: position 553,090 of record NW_027137458.1, read on the forward strand.
AAAACCGGTTGGATATAGGGATTAACACTGGAAAATGTTTCATCTACATGATTCCCTCGCTGTTGCGATATTCAGAATCTAAGAAGTGAAATAAGGGGCTGGGCCTTGGTTGGTATGATGACTAAACTGCTGCATGTGGGCGGGCACTGTCACCGATGCAAGGGAATAATAATCTCTGCCTCAATAATAATACAGCTAAATCTTAGTATTGGATACTAGTAGCTGACTAGCATATAGCTGTAATTTCCCGTTTGTGGATAATCTAAATGATCAGTTTAGTCCTCCGATTACTTCTCTGTGACCCAAGCACATATGTAGATACAAGTGGAAGTGGCCTCAACGCGCTCAAAGAAATAACTATAGCAAGAATCCAAGCCACAGTACGACCCCCTAATATAGCCTGATCATCTCCTAATCCTCATTACACTATGATCCGCGGAACATACTTCCACCCGAACTCACTCGTAACCATGACGCCGCAACACGAGCTCCCCTCACGAATCCTACATCTTCCCACATAATCATAGCTACATAAGCGGAATCGAATAGCCAGCTCCATAAATAGCGCGACTTCTCTAAATTTCCATCAAAGCCATACAAATAACCCCAACTCTCGAACAATAAAAGAAGAGGGTTCAGAAAAATGGCAACAATCGCCCTAATCGGCCTCGGCTCCGTAGGCGCTTCAACTGCCCTGTCCCTAATCCACCGCCGCATCCCAGCAACTCTCCTCCTCGTGGACATCAACTCCAATCTCCGGGACGCACAAGTGCAAGATCTGGCTGATGCCGCACTCGTTTACGGCTCCGTGACTAAGATCCAGGCGGCCACGCACCACGAAGCGAGTCAGGCGGATGTGGTGATTATTACGGCGGGGGTCAAATATACTCCTGGTATTTACACTCTGAACAACATACTAATAAAGTAAAATAATGAGGGGAAAAGGTAGCTAATAGTCATGTACAGGAGAAACCACTATGCAACACCTGTACCACAAATTCAGTATCCTGAAAAGCATACTCAACGAAATGCGACCATTCAGCCCGAACACCGTAATTCTGGTTGTCGCTAACCCAGTTGATCTACTCACAACTCTCGCTCAAGATATCGCCGGTCTGCCTAGGAAGCAAGTCCTCGGGATAGGGACCTGTCTCGACTCGCTACGGCTACAGGACGAGGTATCCCGCTTTCTGGGGACAACGATGGAAGACACAGAGGGGTATGTAGTCGGGATACGGGGGGAGGAGAGTCAGGTCGTTGGGTGGTCAGGGTTGATGACTCCCCAAGGGAGGGGTGGGAATTCAATCCAGAAGAGGATGGAGATGGACAATGAGATTAAGGGCAGGTTGAAGGCGATTGTTGCAGGAAAAGGAGGCGCGCCTTGGGGGGTTGGGGCTGTGGCGGGGGGGATTGCAGCAGCAGTGCTGGAGGATGATCAGAAGATGGTTTGGACGGTGAGTTGTTGGAGGGAGGATTGGAGGTGTTGTTGTTCGTGGCCGGTTGTGCTGGGAAGGGCAGGGGTGATTAGGGAAGTCGAGTTGGAGTTGGGACAGAAAGAAAGGGAGATAGTTGAGACGGGGGTCATGAGGTTGAACATTTTGTTGGAGAGAGTTAGAGTGAATGAGGCTCAAGGGATGTAGTAGGGATTTGAGTAATCTAGAAGTGGAATTTGCATTGATTGACTTGATGAGAACAAGCGTATTGTTCTTGATAGGTAGCGGGTCAGGAGTGGACTTTGAACTGTCGAAATCACTTGATATCACCACATATTAACAATATCAGATTCATCAGCCTTCTCCCCATTCTGCCTCTGCTCACTCGCCACCACCCGCAGCTTCGCATTCCCAAAACTATCTGGAATCACCGACACCGAACCAATCCCTACTTCGACGGGATCTCTCCCATCACATACACCTGCAGCCGATGCCCTTCCTGCGCAGTCCACTATCTGCCAAAACCGTCACATCCCGGCCCGGGTGCAGTACGTAGGCAGCATCATGGGTGCCCACGATGGCAGAAATGCCGAGTTCGCGACTGACGATGGTAGCGTGGGACGTTTGGCCGCCGTGGTCGGCGGTGATCGCCGGGGCGCGCTTCATGATCGGCCCTCAGTCCAGGTTGGTCGTGGCGGTGACGAGAACTCAGCCATCGATAACTTGTCCATTTCACGCGTAGACTCGATCAGACAGAGACGTCCAGCCCGGAGGTTAGAGTACGACCCTTGTGGCCGAGCTTGTACGTCTTGAAAGCGGCGGTCGGATCGCAACGCGAGTGCACGATTTCCGGCCGGGCTTGGACAGTCAATATTTCGTTGGTGACACTATCCTTGGCCCATTCCATGTTCCTGGGGCAAAGCAGCCATAGTGGGTTTCAAGCGTGCAAGCCCGTCGAGCGAATTGGAGAATATTGAGGTCACTGAGACCAGCGCAGCGCGTTCGGCCTTTGATGCTGGGACGTCACGCGTTGGAGTCTGGCAGTTGACGTAAGTCATCTTGATTGGCTTGTCCTCGCGGTTTTGTCGATAATGGAGACGACGTAGCCGTCTGAAAGGAGCGGTTTGAAGACTTGGTACTCGTCTGGGTCCATGGTGCCCTAGATGGTGTTTTCTTTTAGCTCTCAGGCGGCGTTGGATGACGACTCTTGTCGTGTCGGAGCCACACTTGGTGTCGACAGAACATCACCCCGAAGCCGCTGGCATCACCGTGCGCTACACGCATACAGGGAGAGCGATGCGTAGGTAGTTGAAGCCCTTGGCTTGGGCATCATCGCCCACGATGTTGAGCTGTTTTTCTCCCTGCTGTCCAGTGAAGCTGGCGTCCGGAAGATCTTTTGCTGTGGTGCTGCTCCAGACGGCCACGTTGAAGTTCCCTTCGCCTGCTTTAGAGAAGAGCCTGCGATATGTACTGCGAAGGCTGCCTCGGTATCAGGTGGCCAGATGCTTTGAAGAAAGAGCTTGAGTACTGCTTCTCCTTTTAGGAGACGGGCCTTTTTGATATCCGGTCTGCAGTTGATCTCACTGCTGTCGATGTAGTGCAATATAGCTAACCTGGCCACACAACAAGACGGTTTCTCCCGATGTAGCTCTTCGATAGCTGTGCTAGTCCACAGGAGCAATGTAGCTGAAGCATAATCCCGGTAGATGTTTAATGTTTTCATAAACATCGAGGTAAGCGATGTCTGAAGCTATAGCTGTATAAGCAACTACGTCCATGAGCTCAACATGCGCCTCATCTAATCTGCAAGTCGCCTGTATCAAGTTCAGCACACGGATCGACTATATCGGAGAACTTAACTCACCCATGATAGAAGGTATCTTCCCCAACACACACAACAGACATCCCAAAATACCAAACCTACCACTCCCAACTCCCCGGCATCTTCATCTTCCCACACCCCTCATTCTCATCCCCTCGTTCATCCCCCTTCTTATCTCCATCCTCAACCGCCCCATCCCCCCACCGTTCCCTCCAAACCGCCAACTCCTCCTTCCACAGATCGTTGACGCACGGATCACACGAACTCCCACAGCACTCGCCTAGTCCAGGCGGTGGAGGGGGATCATTGAAATCACGGTCTGCGGCACGAAGGAGTTGCTTTGCGCGGGTGTTGGGGAGACGGTTGCGACGTTTCTTGATAGAGGGGACGTCTTCGGGGGTGTACAATGGGGAGGGGGACATCTTTTTCCCTTACTTAGAAAGATGCTATGTATGTGATATTGAGGATGTTTCATGTGATGGTGTATGAATTGGTCTACGATGTTCGATTGTAGGTATACAGGGTAGTTAGTCTATGGCAGTGAGGCCTGCCGGATGAAAATCGGGTGGGATCGGATGGGATATATTCGTGTCGGGTACGGCATTGTCGGGATATGCATGATGGGGTTGCGAATAGACAATTGAGTAGGATCCAATGCAGTGCTATCGAGATATATACAGGCAGCTCTAGTTAAAACCATCATAGGCAAGGCAATGACGAGAAATAAGATATTAAGAAGAGGGTGATAATAAACATGCGGTATAACTATCTAAACCCAACAACAACCGGCAATCAGACGGTCAGATAGACGGCAACTCACCCGAGATCACATGTCCATCAAATACCGACAGGTCACATGCAACACCTTCATCCCCGTAATACATCATACGAAGCATACCATACCCAAGACAGTAAATAAATTACCTACTTACCGAGTTCTTCCTTATTCTTCCCTTCCCTTCCCTTCCGGATCGAAAAGGATGGACGGATGGATGAATCACATCCACATCCATCATCCCCTTCCCATCAACTCAGTCCATGATTCATCATCAGAAAAGCAATCATCCTATACCATTGCTCCATTAACCACCGTAGATAATTTCCCTACCCTCCATAACCATAACACTCAATGGCTGGCGGTACTTTCCACTCAATGGCCACATGTGTCTGTGCTTTAAGTGTCTCTCTACCGATCCGATCGTCGCAGGGAAAGGAAAATCAATGGAATCTCCCCGATAACTAACTACCTACCCTTACACATGATACATACGTAAGTGTACCTATGTTTTCTTGGCGCAGGGTTAGTTTCAACTTCCCTCCTTCCCGCCGGCTTAAAAGACAAAGTTGGTTTGGTTACACGGCAGCTTCTTCATGTCGGTTTGGCTGTAGGTACTTAGTTAATTTTCTATCTTTGAGTCGAGTCTCGATTCATGCACATGCAGGGATTAAAGCTGCACGACAAAATTTTTAGATGAAAATTTTTTCATCCTATGATTTACTCACAACCCCTGAGGTATACAGTAGTCTAGGTAGGGGGTCAATTGAATGTGAGAGAAAAGTCAGGCAAATGTTCTCACTTCCTACCACTGACCACATATATTTTGGTCCTTGGGTTGCTGAGGTGGTTGTGGTGGTAGGGTGGGTGACGTTTACATTTGCGATCGTCAGTCTAGATCCACCGGGTGAGAGTGAAGGGGGTGCCATGGACCATCAATGGGTTTTGGTTCATGGGTTTTTCTCTCGCTAATGTTAATGAATATTAAATGGAGTGTGAGAGACGATTCTAGACATTCTCTAGGTTAATGAATTAGGTCAATTTAGTCTGGTGGTGTAATTGAAAGTTAGTAGTAGCAAGTGCTGGTTTATAAGGCGGTATCCGCCCTTGTTGGGAGGGAGAAGCCGGGAGGGAAGAGAGCTCCCCGGAGATTCCGGGACAACCGTTTCGTTGTCGACAGCTGGCATCAAGCTGGTACCTGTCTGGCCTGACAACCACACTTTACGCCTTCAGAAACCGAGTCTGTGTCTAGCTCTTCAGTCTGACCGACAAGCTTGAAGCGTGGTCATATGATAATTGGTTCAGCTTGAGCTGGACCGAGCACTGTCCTTACCCCAGGTCTTTTCGTTCATGGGTTAGACTAGACAGCTGGCAAGGTTTTCGAATAGCACATTCGATGAATCTGGATAAGAAAACATCCCCAATCCTACAATCAATTGTAGCTGGCAGATCCGTGGAGTTTAGTGGCCATTTTAAATCTCTATATGTACAGTGTATTTGATGGTTGTAGATGATGACGGGAAAAGTAGTACATGATATATAAAAAGACCACCACAATAGAATTACCTCCTATCACAGCCATGACAATCTCACAAAACAAAGAATTTTGCTGATATTTCCCCCAGAAATCCCCTCATCTTTCCCCAAAAGTATGGTTGTAATTGGAGTTTTGGGAGGATGGATCATAAAATCTCCGCAGCAGATGTCGTGACTGCAATCATCCCTCGGTCATAATTTAAACGTACTTGCACATCATGGCAACCATCAGGTCGAACAGACCAATGGCCTCAACGAAGGCAAAGCCCAGAATGGCGTAGGAGAAGAGCTGACCACGGAGGGCAGGGTTGCGGGAGACGGAGAGGAGGAGGGCACCGAAGACGAGACCGATACCGATACCGGCACCACCGAGACCGATGGCAGCGGAACCCATACCCAGGTTCTGGGAGACCTGGACCATGGCGTCGGCGATCTCGGAGGAGTACTGGCGGCGAGCCTGCTGGGCAGCGAAGGCCTGGCGAGCGTTGGCCTGGATGAGGCCGGAGGGAGACTGACGCTTAACGGTCTGGAAGGGGGTCACGGGGACGGCCTTGCGCTGGGTGGTGAAGGTACGCTTGGGGGCAAGCTGGAGGCGAGCGGCAGGGCGAGCGACCTTGGTGGTCGCGGCCATGGTGGAGGCCAGACGAGAGGCGAAGACACGGGAGGAGGCCATTGTGATGGTTTGTGGTGGTTCTGAGAGAGGAGTTTCTCTAGAAAATGGATGGGATTGGGAAGGGAAAGAAAGAAGGAGAACTTTTCTGGAGGAAAAAGCTGGAGGAAAAGTGACAACAGACGGCCCCCCGGGACATAAATACTCTCCCGCTAAATTTTCGCGGTTTTTTGCCCTTTTCCCACCCAGCCCCCCCGTCGGGTGTTAGTGCGCTTTGTTGGGACCAGAAAAAAAAGCCCTACTAGTTACCTACTTTTTTGTGTTTGGTGTTTTGGCCGGTCTGTTTGTATCGTATTGTTCCTGTTTTTTCCTGTTTGTGTCTTGTCATCCCTAGTTAGTGATCCTCTTTTTCCTCTGTTTCTTTCCCTTTACACCGTTTGTTTGGCGCGCCTCGTTTTTGGCTCATCATCCTCTCACCTTCAGTTCCCCCGGGCCATTCCACCACCACACATACGGAGTACACCACCTAACTTACACATACTGTGTACACTGTTCACATACAACACCCTTCGGGATCATTCGGGATGGTGGCTACCAGGGGAGCTACGGTTGGTACAACCAATGATTTCAGGGTCTTCACCTGGCCGTGCTGGTCCGCGATGGAGCATTGGCTTCCTTTCTCTCAGTCTCCTTTCCCCTTCAGATAGCCCATTGCTGCATCTCATGGAGAATTCCGTAGTCGTCTGTGTATTTTACACTGGTAACAGACCGATTCCTTCCGTTTTCTTTCTTTCCCTCGTGTCGTCACAAAAGGGAAAAAAACATTCTTGTCTTGTCTCTACGGGGCTCTCTCCCTTCATTCTTTCCTTACATATAAATTGTCCCCTTCTCCCTTCCCTTCCGACACTTACCCAACCCAGCAACAGACTAAGACAGGACAATGGGACACACGCAAAGAGACCAGCTTACGGTATGCAAAATTTTCACAGCAAAACGGGGAGACCGCAAAGAGGGAAAAAAAAAAAAAGAAAAGAAAAAGAGAAAAAAGGAAAGACCAGACGTACTGGTGGGTCCCTGCATCCAAATGGGTCCGATAGAGTGGTACACCCCCACTTAGCGGTCGCCAGGTAGCCAATGACCACCCGCCAAGGCTCCGCTAATATGATGGCCAGCTTCTCGGTCGCAATCAAACCGGGCCGAATCGGGCATGCGGCTCCACCAGCACCGGAGTTTCTGAGCAAGAAATATTCCCACTTTCCTGAGACGCAAGCAGGTTTGCGCCGCGTCGGCTGGAAGGAGGGAAGCTTCCCTTCCCTTCCCTTCCCTCAATTGCTGGTTGTGCTCCTTGTCTTGTCTGTCTCCCCCTCGGGAAATGCCTCACCGACTCATCGTATTGGGTATCTGCCGTTTTGGGACAACCCGGCTCCGTACGGAGCGCGTTTCGCCGGGGAAACGCGCGACGATCCGTAGCTCCCTGAGCTAGTTAGTTCGCAAATAGCACACTGCTTCTGGCGCTATGGAGAAAAAACCACTTCGCCCCCCCCAATGCAACTCAACTCAGCCCTTGTCTCCGAGGGTGGTGCACGGGTTATATAGCTTTTTGGATACATCAGAGAAATTGATCCCTCTCGGAGGAATAAGGAGCAAAAACTCAGGGGGGGGGGAAGGACCGGCGCAAGCTGAACTAGGGGAGAAAGTGGGCGCGGCGCAAGCCAACCCAATCCATCGACATCATCCCGTGGGCTCTCGAAAACCGGACGAAAGCATATCCCACACAGTCAGCCGCTAGTGGCTGGCTTGTGTGTGTGTCTTGTCTCGCGGGTTTTCGTGCTTGTTATCGTGGCCACCACAGCCCCCTTTCCACCAGAAGAAATCCCTTGGGAACCGAACCCATTGTGTAATTTTTTACCTCTTTGCCCTTTTCCTTCCCATCTTCCCAAGAAGACATCCGTCCTGCTACTTATACCTGGATCAGGGTGAGAATTCCGGGGCAAATTTCTTTTCTTTCGTCTCCTTATTTTTTTGCTAATTTATTTGTGTGGCCCTTCCCCCCTACTATCCTTTTCCGAGTTCGGTCTCACTAAACTCGATTTATCCCGGTGATCGAGATATGATCTCAGCCGCCCTGCAGTATTACGTAACCCGGCCAGCTTCCCGACTGAACCGCTGCCGCCGTCGCCTGCCTTGCCTTGCCTTGCCTCAATTTAAGCATGCAGCTGGTGCAGGGATGCCACGGGGTTCGAGCTGTTCGCGAACAGTTCTTCGGCTAGCAGGGGGGAGATGTTTAGTTGATAATTTGCGGTATTATCAATGACCAGTGTCGAGGGAAAGTTGTAGACGTGCAGTAATACCTTCAGTCGGATTAGTAGTATCCGCGGGAACACAAAATGCATAAATTCAGTATCGTCCTGGGGATACCGACACACTCGGAGGATAAAGGGTTGTTTGATTTGATGGGTTTCGATGGATCGATCGATGGATGGATGGCTGCAGCGAAGCAAGTTGAGCACCGGAGAGCCGCCGTGTATCGGACCTGTATTGGCTGTATTATTACGGTAATCTGCATACGTACGTGACGGATATACGGTGTCAATGGCCTCAGGTATCAAGGCACAAGTCTTCCTCTCGGGTCAGCGGCAGGTCCCGGACCTCGGGATTTCAGTTGGGTTTGGTTTGGTTTGGTTGGAATGACAACTCAATGCAGGTATGCCGGCTATTCACGTATCGGGTTGGTAGCTAGTTAGCTAGCTGCCACCATGCCGGTTGTTTTCCTTGTTTTGGCACGTAGGTGATTTACATTGTAGTCTGTGGTGCAGGAGATAAGCTGGAATTCCTAGCGAATCGGAGCGTAGATGAGTATCTGGGTGAGATCCTGGATGTGGAATGCTATTGCTAGCCACCGGGAGTGGTATGTGGATAATATATATTGTTGTGGTATGAGGGTGGCTTTGCTTTGGTATGTTGGTGGTCCACAGGGAGGATGGGGAAGATATATCCGGGGTTAGTATGGTTGATTCAATAGTTTGAAGTTATTTTATTGATACCAACGAAGGCGGCCATAGTATATATATCGGGGAGGCAGTGGTTTGGACTATATTTCAGTGCATGCTTTATATAGTAGTTTTGTAGACCCATCAGCCCGAAATTGGTTCAGATGATTCGACATCAATGACAGTAACTCCTTATGAACCAATATGAATCTAATCTATACTACTCTTCACGCATCAGGCTTGGACACCAAAGGCAGCCAATGAACTGTAGCTCAACTCAGTATACAGCTAGTGGTCACCTACCGCATTCGGAAGACAATGCTGCATCATGTGACTAATATGATCTACGGTCATCTTTCCTTTTATAGCGGATATCGATAGTGGCACGCTCTTTGAGTGGATGATAAGAAGGTCCCTTGCTTCTTTGCAAACGCTTCTAAATTGAACAATCATCTGGATTGATGCTATGAGCCTATGGTAGTAGGATTGTTCGTTATCTTGTTTCACCCATAGCTTACTGCAGTGAAAAACATATAAGTCTACCACCCAAATTTGTCAGGTATAGGGCGTGAAGGTTTACTTGACCTCAACGTGGTCAATTTATGGAGGAAAAGCGCGTTTCGTAAACTAGATGGTTGTATACCCATCTCCCATCAGCATGCAGCCATACAATCATCAAGAAATGCTGAAGAGCGTTTCAATTGAGATTATGTTGAGGCTATGGTTCAACAGAACATAAATATCGCTGATGTACCCTACTGTAGATCAATCTCCCCAGTAGTGTATCAGTCGACCTGTGATCCAAGAGCATCGGGAGGTTTCGAAAAAGACACAGGAAAGGCCACTGTCCCCTTTTCCAGCGGTGTCGTTAGAGAATATTTCAAATCAAGCTCTATCTCTTCTCCCGGCTCAACTCTGACTTCCCATCGGATCTCTCCACCACGGCCCAACTCCACGGTCTTTCGCGGCTTTCCCGGCTCTATGAGATCCACCTTATCCCCCGGAACTTTGAGAGCTACTGGTGCCAGAATCTCAAACCGAAAGCTATCATCCACACTGACTGGCACCTGATCCAAAACCAAAACATTAACTGCCCAAGACCTTGTATTCTTGACCTTACACGACGCTTTCAGATATGTAATATGCTCCGCGTTGTCGGTGGTTCTAAACCCTGTTATCCCAGACTCATTATAAGTCACCTGGATGAACCGGTCCACCCCTAGGTTAAGTTCAAAGGACCCTTTGGGCGGGCAGGTTGAGACCTTCGTCCTGCCGAAGCAGGTCCCGTCGACAGTCACGTTCACTTCGCCTCCGGACATGATGACGGGCAAATCATTCTGGATCCGCGCACAAAGGAACGCTGCCACATGCTTCTTGGGCACGATCACGTATGTAAATGAAACCGTCTTGAGGTCCAGCTCAGCTATTTCATGACGGCGGGGCGCGAACGACGGCATGATGACACGCCGGCCAGGTAGTTCATACGCTACACTCAGGCCGTAGCCCTGGCTAATCGACTCGGGGACTTCGCTATCCAGGGGTATGTATCCCTCTCCGCCGAGGTTTCTCACCGATTTAGTAAATGTATCATAAAAGTCATGAGTTGGGGCGAAAGAAAAATCAGGAAAGGGCTTTCTCGGTGCTGGTGTCCCCAATGCTGGCAAAATAGGCTGCACAGCCCAGATGGATTCCGTCGGCCTGGCACACATCTCCCACGGCTGCAATGACGGCATATTCTGCTCCAGACGCGATACGTGCGCCTGCGAAGCCGACAGCGTTACCTGTGCGTCATGCCAGGTCTCCGAGGTCATGTTCGTGAACAGCGCACAGAGCCTGATCTTCGCCGACGATGAAGGCGTATCGATGCTGAGGTTGTGAAGTCGAAGATCGGACATGGCCTGAACTGTATAGCTCAAGCGCAGCATCACTTCCTCACGCTGGCCACTTCCTTCCGCTTGATGAATCCCCCCTGCAGTCCCGAAAAGAGCTTCAGTAGTCGGCACAGATACAGGCGTAGTCCTTTGCCCTTCCAGGTGCACAACTACCTGGCAGAACTGTTTAGGGTAGAAAGCTAAACTTTTCAGGATCTGGTGTCTGAATCCAGCCTTCCTCCGCACTCGGTTTCTCGCCCTTCCATACTAGGTCGCAGCTCTGCAGCAGAAGTGGCATTGCACCAGATGTATTGAATCCTGAATACTGGTTCTCTCCCCTTATATCAGCCATCTCATAGTTGCTTTGACCCAACATGTCGTGGGCTTGACTTAGCGCTTCATTGCAGCTGCAAGAGGGCACTCTCCCACTGCCCAGGTCTCTGACCGGGTCATATGCCTTGTTGTCAGAGGATACTTTATGGGGGAGTGGTTCTCGTCGGTTGATTATTGCATGCTGGATGTCTATCACCTTGGCAGAGCCGGTGCTGTCAACATGGATGGAATCGATGTTGACCTCGTGGTGGATGCCACTGATTGAGATTGTGTAGGGGCCGGACTATTAGGAACTCATTAGAGAGTGAATCTGATGAAAGAAAAAGGTATGAGGGTAACTACCTGAAAACAGACCGGAAACTCGCGCGTGATGGTTGCAAACTCAGGATGAAAGGCAACAGACTTGGTAGGGAGGTCCGAGATGGCGAACTCTTGGCGAGAAGTGTCTTGCATCTTGATTGAGTATACGTTAGATCGATAAGTGAGTGAGATTGAAGGATGTGGAGGGTGTAGAAGCAGAAAGCAGAGGGCAATTGAGCGAGAGGTATAAATTATATAGGACATATGAGATAGGAGATTTCCTCGCCATAGTTCATGTTGTTGGCTTCACTGGCCCTTGTTTAATGCTTCTATGCCACTGATTCTTGTGGTAAATCTCACTATATTCATCAGTATCTGTTCATGACTAAACTGGACGGATATAGCCAGGTAGATGGGATTTCCCAAGTAGAACATATCGCTTGTATGCATAAACACAGCGTCCCTTGATATTCACGTATAGCCACGACGTCGCGAAACGTCTTATGCCTTCGTATGTTGTGTTATGTGAACCAATGGTTTACCTATGGATCTGTCTACTGACGAGAGGCCCCAAGGGATGACTCAATTTTCTCATTGAAGGAGCATGCTGCTGATCATTGGGATATACAAAGGGCGGCTTATAGAAGGCAGATTTCAATCAAGCAGATAGTTAATTCTAACAAGGAATAAAAGTAGGTACAAATCCAATCTGTATTAAACTTCACAAGAACCCCATGAGCAAATTAAAGATGCATAGTACTCAACATCCTGGGCTATTCACAATGAGAGACATTGAAACTATCAACAGGTTCAAGGAAGCCGAAAACAACAACACAACAATAGCAACAACAGTACAATTAATCACACAAGATTATGACCCGGTACAACCCCAAAGTCATCAGCAACTGTATGTACAGCGCAGAACCGGAATTCGACTCACGCTGAACAGAACAATCCAACAATTAGCCACAGTTCGGTTCCCTATATGTGGGAGCAGCAACATACCAGTCATTGCTTAGTGCTCGGAAGACTTGCCCTTCTCCTTCTCATACTCCTGGCCTCCCTCCTTACCCCAGTTCTCGCCTTCCTTGCGGTCAGTAGTCTCGCCATGACTCTTGCTGAAGGATGCGGACTCGTTGTCCTGGACGCTCTTGTATTCTTCCTTGCCCTTGGCACCGCCCTCCTTGCCGTACTTCTTGCCAGCATCCTTGGCGTACTCGTCGGACTTGAAGGGTTCCTTGTGGGCGGGCTCGTGCCAGTGCTCCTGGGGCTTCGCCTCCACAGGGACATATGCCTCAGCCGCAGCACCAGCACCAACGGCAACACCGGCGGGCTTGTCGTCCCAGCCGCCACGCTTGTTGACGATTTCGTTGGAGCCTGCAATGTACGTTAGTTTAAAGACAGACAATAGATGCAAGTCTGTCACATACCGGCAGCGGGAGCGGCGATGGTGAAGCCAGCGAGGGCGATGAGGGAGAGAACAGCGGAGGCCTTCATTTTGAGTAGTAGTTGGTTGTTTGAAGCGTAAGCTTGTTGGTTGGGAGATTTGTTTGTGGAGTGAGTGAATGAGTAAGGAGAGGAGCTTGAGTGATTGATGCGGATGATGAGAAGAAGAAGTCGAGTTGGAGAGGATTCAAGTCCCTCTTTATACCTTTTTCATGAATCCCTTCGAGCCTCTGAATGATGTCCTCAACGAACCCGACAACCCATATTCAGCCTGTCACCAAGTATCACAGACACTGACACATCCCACAACTCCGAACAATAGTCCCTCGCCATGTATGCGGATTTAGTATCAATAATTGGATGGCATGGGCCCATTGCTGCAGGGTCCCGAAACTATCATCCCCGGATTCTGTCTCTTCGATCGGATATGTACTCCGTGGCGGTGATATGTCATCTCGGCCCAGGGGTTGGCTGCCTTTATTGGCAGAAATGGTCAGTACGGTTGGTTGGGGTTTCTTATTTAGGTTTACCGATCGAGATTCCGATGCAAGGGATGGAGACGGTGGCTTTGGCCACCTCCAAGCCCAACCAACACCAGTTCGCGCAATGTGGCTACTGAACTTTATGTAGATTTTGTGGCTGAAACTGTATGCTTTCTCCTGACGATCAAAGGCTGTTGGCTGAGAGTGGATTTGTCACCTCAGTCTTTGCCATTGTGACATGCCTGTGAGGTAGAAGAGCTCTCGTTAGGGGGATGCCCATTGCGATAGTATATCATATTTACTACAGAGGCAGCAAATAGTGCATCAAGGATATACGAAAATTCGTTAACCGACTCTCGCAAAGCAGAGATGTTTAACCCATCCCAAATCTGTTATCCTAGTAGGGATATGAAGAATTGCTCTGCATCAGGCAAGTTCGATTCATGATTGTGTGACAGCACAGAGCAGCTAACACAGATGATCTTCAATAATTTGGATTTGGAAATGGTTGCCCGCACATAGTGACCTGTAGTTCTCTTGACTCACTGTGCTTGGCATTGTGTGATACATAGACTTGTAGGCTGCATGTCTAGGGTATGTATTCGCACTCCATACTTTATGCTCCATAATACATTCCATAATAGAAGAATCGGAAAATCGGAGAATCGGATGTCAAGTCAGCAATTATCTGAATGTGTTTACATTTCTGTGTGGTCGGAGAATAAGGAATCAGTTCAGCTAACATTCAATAACCATTCAATAATTTTCCTAGAGACTGAAGATCTATTGAGGAGATTTATTGGAAGCTTGATTAAAGTAGTCCGTGATTGTGGTTCAACAGATGCTACCAATACAACTTCCATGTGGCAACGGCGCAGCACAAGGGACATACAATCTGGTATAGAATGCACAATGAATAGATATTACCGCATTAGAATTACTTTCAATTATCTATTACAAAACCAACCCAAGAAAGCTCGCAATTTGAATGCTCCGAAAATTACCCAGTTCCCAAATCCCATCCAATAGGCGATTCCCCAAATTTTGCTCGTAAAGAAAGAGTAAATTTGAACTTTTGCTTCTGTTACCAACTGTTAGCACATAGTCCTTAGATTGCGATAGTGTAAGATTCGATGGAAAGAGCATGCATGCACATACCAAGAACGGCTGCTAAGGCCTTACTGATGCTCCCCAGACTGACGTTCATAAGACTCATGAGGAGTAAGAGAAGGGTTCGTGATGGTTAGTCGGGACGTGATTCACAGGCTGTGCAGGTGGCCTGGGAGCTTCAGGCTTGAAGTCGTCCTCCGTCTGGTCAGACTCAGTCTTGTAGCCCTCGTGCCGTGGAGCCTTGGGCTCATGGATGTTGTGCTCGTTCACAGGAACGTGAATCGTCGGCGATTCTGGCTCGGTATGCTCAGGCACGATGGGCGCAGAGGGAGGAGAACCGAATCCTCGCGGGTAAAGAACCTCAGAACGTCCGATCTTGTGGTTGTTGTCGCTGACTTGGTACTTTTGCTCCTCGGCGCTGAGACGGTTGTTTTGATCTTGGTTGTTCTGGTTCTGGTTGTTATTATCGTTATTGTTGTTATTCTGGTTCTGGTTCTGGCGCCGGAATTCGACGTCTGGCATATGTCAGTATCTGTATAGCACGCTGAGACTTGAGGACATACTCCTAGGTGCCGCTGCGGCCATAGTGGCGGCAAGGATGCAGAGGATGGCAGAAAGCTTCATGATGGCGGCGAGAGAGGATTGTCTGCACTGCTTGCTGTTGAGCTTGATGGATGTTGTTCCTGTAGTGGTAGTAGTGAACAAGCTGGGGATCATGGCCCTTTTATTGCTTCCCAAGTTACTGCTGGTGACGGTCGATTGATGGTCAGTCTGGCTGACCAAGCGACACCTGAGAGATCAGGAATAACTAATCGACAATGTGAGGTTCAATGTGTAGTCAATTATTTCAGATTCTGTACTACTTTTGCCTACAAGATATGAACCCTCAGAGTGACATCACTAGCATGTCTGGCTAGTGGCAGCTGTCAATTGACAGCTCGTTTAGCATGATCACCCGCTATTGGGCGTTATGATATCATTTAGGACCAGTCCTGCCTCTTTCGGGCATAAGATTCGATAGTGTTCCTTCTAGAACGATTATTTATATAGTCCGCCTCTCAACGTCTCTCCGCGTCCATCACTACTTGAATCACCGATCCCGTTCCCCTGTCACACTGATAAGTCTATCCCTATTCTTTTTTGCACCACCAACTAACCACCAAAATAGTATACCGATCACCAACATGAACACCTCACAATCATTGCAGCAGCAACTTCCTACCGCAGCCTCTTTCTCAGAAAGTCCGCCTCGTACATACCTTCTCCCCCGTCAGGCAACTGATACGGATACCTTGGCTCCGTCTTCCACCTCACATATCCGAGTCTCTCATACCACAACACCGCCGCGAACTGCGGTACCGCATTCATTGATTTGAGAAATTCTCGCTTCTCCTCGTTCTCAAGGTACTCTTTACTCAATGCATTGACAGTCACCGTCTGACACCGCGGATCCTTCACCGCCATTGCCTCCACCAGCTGCATGGCTTGACGACCGACACCTCCAGCCCGGTACTCGGGCAAAATGAAGAAGGACTGGATGGTCAGGACTGAGTGATCGGCTTGCGCAAGCCCGGGGTCCGGCGGGGATGCATATGCGTCGAGGGAGATGTGACCGGCACGAACGGGTTCGTCACCGTTCTTGCTGGGGACGATGATCCAGAAGAATGTTTTCAAGTCAGCGTCTTGTTTCTCGCGCCAGGCGAGAAGGCTCTCGTCGCTGTAGTCCCAACCGCAGATATGGCGCTGGTGTTGGAGGGTGGTATATTCCGAGGGGTTGTAGAGGTTGATTGGGGTTAATGTGCAGATCATGATGTATTATGGCCGGGATCCCAGGTATGTACAAGTGAGATAGTTGTGGTGTGGCCATGTCGCTGTTGGTGCATTGAGGGAGTTTTATAGGCGTCGGTACCAATGAGTCACGCTAGTCTACCCGATAGTTCGAGTGCATCTGATTGGATCGATGAGGTGCAATTCGGCCGGTTATGCGGGGAATCAAGATCATGAGGTTTCATCGTTTGAAAAGTGTCAGAATAAGCTGATGATACCATCACATGTCCCGGGGTAGGTCTGCCTCGATGTATTCCTCGGGGATGCTATGCTGGGGTCGGTGGCCAACTCGGGTAGGGTGTTGCCAAAGTCTAACGGAGGCCAGATTTCATGAGCACCAACTTTCTGATCAAAACCCATATAGAAGGACCTGATACTGAAAGTGTCAATTGTCTAGAAGTGTCAAGGCAAGCCTCGTGATCCGGAAGCTGATGCATGGCTGGTGGGCACTAGCGACCGTCTGGAACATGCACGTACCTGCAACTCTGCCCAATGTGCTAATGGCTCTTGCAAGCTAGTGGAGAACTGTCACCGGGAGGGCGTCCAGTTAGTTGTGTGCCTGTTGTAAGTAACTTTGCCACGGAGATGCCCCATAAACCAAAAGCAACATGCATAGAAATGACTAAAAGCAATGGAAGCAGACGGATGACGACACATATTCAAACATCCAGTAAATAAGCGTAAGCGATGCAAATAGGTGAATATCAAAACCATATTCTATCTAGACACCTTCCTTAGTCTAACACATTCATCCCACCCAACATTTAATCCAATTAAACCTTCGACTTCACATCCCCAATCGCCTCCCTCATCACCCCCTCGGGAGCCTCCAACCCCGTCCACAAGCGATACTGCTCAAACCCCTGCCTCAGCAACACCTCCAACCCATCACGCACCACCCACCCATGCCTCTCCGCAACCCTCATCAGGGGAGTGACTTTGGGCTTATACGCCATCTCCAAACACAACCCCGGTTTCTCTCCACCCTCAAACAACCCCCTAAAGTCCTCCTCGGCTTTCACATCCCCCGGAATCGTCCCAATCACCACATCCACAGCCCCAATCCCAGTAACCTCCCCAACAGCCTTCATCTCAATCCCTTCCCCAGGCTTAATCGCATCAAAATCCCGAATAATCTCCTTCGCCTTCCCCACCGTCCGATTCCAAATCACAATCGTAGAGAACTCCGCCTGTAACAGCGCATACACCGCTGCTCGCGCGGCACCACCTGCCCCGATCACTAGACCGACTTTACCGGTTCCTTGACCGGAAGTCACGCCTTGCTGGGAGAGATGTTCATTGATGAGGGCGTATAGACCGGACCAGTCGGTATTGTCACCTTTTACTAGTACTTCTTTTCCATTTCGAGTAGTAAGCAAGGTATTGATAGCCCCAATGGCACGTGCGGAATCGCTCACTTCGGTGCAGTGCTCGAAGGCGGTTAGTTTATGCGGCATGGTGATGCTGGCGCCGCCGAAGGTGGGGGAGGTGATTAAGTGGGAGATTTCTGATAAGGAGGTGCATTCTGCGGTGGTGTATCTGTGGGGGAGGTGGTGGTGGGCGAAGGCGGCGTTGTGGATGGTGGGGGATAGGGAGGCGCGGATGTTGGCGCCGCCGAAGATGTGGAATTGGAGTTGAGACATTGCAGTTGTCTGATAAGAATTGAGGGGGATAATAGAATCGAGCTTGGGTAGGTATGTAGTTGCTGGTTGATATAGGGCTACTTCGTGGAGTGTGGTGTGGATGTGTCGGGTATATTCATAGCCTAGGGTATGAGTTTATCTGGGGCAGACGAGATTTGGGTTTTGGATGGGTGTATGCTTATCCTGAGTAGAATGTAAATCCGGTAGATAAATGTTACGGCAATGAATATGATACTGCTAGGTTTGCAGCCTACCTTAGATGGTACTACTCTGGTGAGGATGTTGGGACATGTCAATCTACTCTAGTAAAAAGAATATAGCCCTGACTTGATAGTCCAAACTTGACAATCAACAAATGAGTAATATTCCTAAGAGTAATATACAAGATATCTAATCACCACTTAACATCCCCCCCCTCCACCCACTCCTTCGCCTGCCAATACAACAAATCATGCTTCTCGCCATTCACACTCCCGGTGGCCTTCTCCCTCCGATGCCCCGGTAAATCCCTCAACACCTTGACCCCCATCGTCTGCTCCTGCAAATACGCCAAATGGCGATATCCCACCGGATACTCCCTCAACCTCTCATGATCAATCACCGGCACGCGATCCGGAGTCACCAGCACCAACTTATCCTTCTCATACCAATGTCTCACGAACCTCGCTCGCCACTGACCCTGAAGTTCCTCCCCATACTCATGACCCAATTTCTCCCAAAAGAAAATAAACCGACAATCACTCTCCGCATCCACCTCACATACTCCCCCACTCACACACTCCACCTCACTAAACCGCTGCGTAATCGTCGCTTTCATCTTCGTGACCGCACGGGTCCCCTCCGGGTTAATATCCGTGGTACTACCATGCACGCGATGCATGATGAACGCTCCCTTGTCCATTCCGGCCTGCGAGGCCGTGATGAATGCGTCGTGGTGCGTGAGTCCCGTCCAGGTCGTGTAGACGTGGGCGTCTGGGTGGAAGATGGAGCGAAAGTTCTCCCATTCGCAGGCGTCCCGGTAGCAGGGCCAGCCTTCGGCGAGTTCGCGCAGGAGGTAGCGCTCGATGGCGAGACTGGGGGGTCCGTTGTTGCGGATGGCGTGGAGGGGGCGCGAGTTGGGGGGGAGGGTGTGGAGGTCGGGCATGATGATTCTTTCAGCTTTGAGTAGGGTGGATAGATTTGTAGGAGTGGTTATTTGGTAAAGAATGAGGTTGTGGGGGTTAGTTTACTTATAATATATTGATGCTACTTGCATACCCCGCGGGGAAGAGCCGGAGGCAAATGAACTCGGCAAAGAGATATCCGTAGCGGGTAGAGTCATAACCGATGGACCATTCTGTCAAAGTATTATATTATCTGCGTAAACCATCATATCCACTCACCTAGAATTCCACACTATTCAAGATTGAACCAGATACAAATCTGCTACAGCACAATGTCCTCTGACCCCCGCCGCTACGCCTACCTCGTCGGCATCGGGGTAACCCACTCCATCGCCCCCCCGATGCACACGCACTCCTTCCAGAGCATGGGCTACCCGTGGACCTTCATCGCGCAAGAATGTCCCACCGTCGAAGACGCCATGGCTCTCTTCCGTCAGCCCACCTTCGCCGGCGGGGTAGTCACCATGCCGTACAAACGCACCATCATGGAGCATCTCGATGGACTCGATGACTACGCGGTGCGGCTGCAAGCGTGCAATAACGTCTATCGCGCGGCAGATGGCACGCTGCGCGGGACGAATACCGATTGGCGCGGTATCAAGGGATGTTTACTATCTGCTGATGCGGAAGAGAAAGGAAGAGGCAAGGCGGCGGTGATTATCGGGGCCGGGGGAGCGT
Source organism: Aspergillus brasiliensis CBS 101740 (assembly GCF_001889945.1). Lineage (NCBI taxonomy): Eukaryota > Fungi > Ascomycota > Eurotiomycetes > Eurotiales > Aspergillaceae > Aspergillus > Aspergillus brasiliensis. Next base: position 573,109 of record NW_027137458.1, read on the forward strand.
GTCGAGCGGCGGTGTATGCGTTGTATGTGGAGTTGGGATGTACGCCGATTTATGTGGTGAATCGGGATGAGGAGGAAGTGAGGGTACTACGGGAGGAGACGGAGAAGGAGTATGGGGATGGGTTGAAGATGGTTCATGTACAGAGGGTGGAGCAGGTCAAGGGGTTGTTGGAGACTGCACCCCCGGGGTATATGGTTGGGACGGTGCCTGATGCAGAGCCGGTCACTGCCGAGGAGAAGGAGGTGCATCGCATTGTGGAGGCGTTTTTGGACGCTCCGACGAAGGGGGTCTTGCTGGATATGTGCTTCAAGCCGAGAGTGACCCGGTTCTTGAAGATGGCGCGACTGCGTGGGTGGGCTACGGTGGAGGGTACGGAGGTTATTGGACATCAGATGCCGGAGCAGTATCGTCTTTGGTGTGGGGAAGAGGAGAGGAAGAAGTTGTCGCTGGATGGATCGTGGGCCGTGCTGCGGAAGGCTGCAGAGGAGAGTCCGGGGATTAACTTTTAGGATAAGTCTATAACTGAGAGGAGAATACGGAGTAGAATGAAGGAGATCGGATGAGGACATTGCCGATGACCTCATGTGGGCCGGCCTGACGTATGGTAGAAAGCATATAAAGCACACCCAAGGTTCTGCTCACTTTGATTATCACTTGATATTGTTATTGTATTATCATTTGTATCACATCATGCCCTGCAAACCTGCCATCGCGTCCATGTCCGTGGGCCGTGCCTGGGTCCATTCGCTGCCCGAAAAACTCTCCCAGATCGCCCAGGCCGGCTTCCAAGGGGTGGAAATCTTCTACGAAGACCTGGAATACCTCGCCAAAGAAAAAGGAGAACCAACAGAAGAGAATCTCTTAGCTGCTGCCCAAGAAACTAGAGACATTTGCGACCGACACGGCCTGGAAGTAATCGGCCTGCAGCCATTCCTATTCTACGAGGGCCTGCTCGATCGAGAGGTCCACCGACAAAAGATCGCCAAACTACATACCTGGTTCAAGATCATCAAGATCCTCGGCACCGATATCATCCAGATCCCGTCGAACTTCCAGCCCGACGGCATCTCTGGAGACCTGGATCTCATCGTCGCCGACATGATCGAGGTGGCTGATCTGGGCCTGCAGGAGGAGCCGCCCGTCCGCTTCGCATACGAGAGTCTCGCCTGGGGCACGTATGTGTCCACCTGGGACACCATGTGGGAGATCATCCAGCGGGTCGATCGCCCCAATTTTGGATGCTGTCTGGATACCTTCAACATCGCCGGTCGCGTGTGGGCCGATCCTGCCAGTCCCTCGGGGAAGGTCCCGGATGCAGATGCCCTGCTGGCGCAGTCATTGGATCGCCTGGTCAAGACCATCGACGTGAAAAAGGTCTTTTATGTGCAGGTGGTTGATGCAGAGAAGATGGAGCAGCCATTGGTCCCCGGCCATCCATTCCACGTCGACGGCCAGCCGGCCCGCATGAACTGGAGCCGCAACGCGCGACTGTTCTTGTATGAGCAGGACAAGGGCGGATATCTCCCGGTAGTCGAGGTGGCCCGGGTGATCCTCAAGGAGCTGGGATTCGAAGGATGGGTGTCGATGGAACTGTTCTCCAGAACCATGGCGGACCCGGATCCGACCGTGCCGCAGAGCCATTCCCAGCGAGGTATCCGGGCCTGGCAGCAGTTGGCCAAGGAGTTAGATCTATGATCATGGCTAAGTTGGCATCAACTCTTCTCTGGGACGTGTTGCAGCTGAGCGAGAAAGTCTGTATCTAAGTTTCCGGCATAGAAACCCAAGTTCTCCGCAAAGGTGGGCTCGTTTCTGGAATAGTTAGCATGAATAAATAACAATGAGCCGGGTATCAGCATACCTGGTTGGTGGAATAGATGCCACCATCTCCTCAAAGAGAGCATCGAAATCTTCGGACTCAGCCTGTCGTTCATTTCCACCATCCATGACACCAGAAGTAGAGGACAAGCCAGACATGGCCATGACTTGGTTTGTTGCGATCGGCGTCCCGAGGCCGATATCAAATCCACCGTAGACAGTGCTGCCAGACGCCAAAGGCCGCTGTGAATTGGGTCCTGGCACTGGCCCGTAAGTCCAGTCAATGTGATTCCCGGATGGCAACCATGCAAAACGTAGCGCCTCACCGGGGGTGTCGCCCTCGCCGCTGCGCTTAAGCTGCTGCATGTGAAGGGTTAATCGACTGCTCAGCTGCTCGATTCCCGGCCCTAGCATGCTGGGAGCGCTCTGTAGACATCGGTAGGCCTGGAAAGCAAAACAGCGAAGCAGCGGGGACGAGCCCGCCATCCCCGTAATTTCGGTGTATGCATCCAAGATCTCCAGCGTAGAATGCAAGCTGGTCATGGCCATCGGCTTGATGACCGGGTCAAACGCCTTGTGCTTCAGAGCCAGAGAGAACACCACGAAGGCTGTGGTCAGATGGAGCGTCAGGAGCGGAGGGCTTGCAAACTCAAGGCCGCCATACGGCCGCCTGGCCGCCACGAGGGCCTGCAGGTTCCGTAGATCGACCAGGAGCTCCTGGATAGGGAGGTTGCCAGAAGGGTAATACAGCATCCGGGCGAGAAACCGCATCAGCTCGTGGATCATATTGAGGGTGCTTAGAGCTCGCAAGGGGCCTTTGGCGACTACACTGCCTCCTGAAGTGTCCGATCGCAGCATGGACCACAGTTCCCATTCATCCACATCATCCTCGCTCACTCGAGCACACTGTCGCAGATCATCCAGCGAGGTGCAGGGCGCCTTTTCCAAGATGGCGGAGGTGAGGTTGTCGATCAAGATGCATCCATGTCGGATGTGTAGGTAGCGAGCACAGCGGGCAGATTCAGGAAGCATCTCGAGCATCCTCGTGGCCTCGCCAGCCAGTACCCATGCCAGGCGCAGATGGCCCACTCCCAAGTAGAGGAGCGTGATGATCAACAGAGATTGCAGGTGACCCAGCTGGAGCCGGTCAATGTCCCTCAGGACTTGCAATCGGATGGAGTGGGCAATCTGCGTTGGGTCGGCCTGGCTGCCGCGGCCCAGGGTGTCATGCATCGCAGATGAATAGGCGACAATCGCCCACAGGACGAGACGACAGGCAGCATCTCGAGCCGACCACGGCGCACCTGAAGGGGTATGCATGATGCGGAGGACGTCCCGACGCTCGACGATAGGCAGCCAGCTGTGGATGTGGGTAAAGTAGAATTGCAGCAACTGATCGGCATTGTCTGGGATGGGCTGATTGATGTATTCCACCGAGACAGCCTGAGGGATCTCTTGCCTGCCAGGGGTACATGCTCTCTGGGCAATGCCCTCCTCTTCTTCGCCAGCATCGCAGTCCCGAGAGGTAAGCTCGGCGTCGTCTTCCAGTTCGCTGCCCGACTCCTCCTGGGAGTCTCGATTCAGCATGCGAGAGACATCTTTGACCAGCCTGGACTGTCGCCCACGGTCCGCCAATTCACTGGCCGGCAGCTGCTTCTTGCACTGAGGGTCGCGCAGGACGCGCCGCAGGGCATCCTCATTGCGAGGGAACCGCTCCAGCAACAGACCCAGAGTCACTTCGAGACTGCGCACATATCCCGACTGCAATCCGCGGTGCCGACTGATGTTCTCATACGTGCAATTCCTGCCGGCCGAGCGGCAAATGGCACAAACGGGCTGCTCTCCGTCGCATCTGGATTTGCGACGTCGACACTGATCACAGGCACGACCGACGCGCTGTCGCTTCAAAGACCTGGAGTTAGGCATATCGTATGCCGTTACCTGCGGCTACTGATTCATCCGATGGGTTCCCCTTATTCACAGAGGATCTTCTCGTCGGCGCAGTAAAGTTTCGCTGCGGTCATGTGATCGGCTAGGACTTTACGCGGCTCATCTTCGACTGTCCAGTTCGTCCCTCGCTTTGCCACTGCTGAAGCAGCCGACATGACTTGAGATGCTGAAATTGGAGCATCTCTGTTATTGCCGGCTTCATGTCTAGTCTCAGCTCCCCTGTGATGCCATGCGACCGTCTCGTCTTCCCATCTTGCCGGCGGTACAGTGCGGATGCCACGCTGTTGCTCGTGGGATTTGTGGGCGCCGGGAAAAAGACCCTAGGCATCATTGCCTCTGTCGCATTGCGGCGCAGATTCATTGATTTCGATGCTGTATTCCGTCAGGAGGTGCATCTGTCGCCTCAGGAGTACATCGCCCAACACGGTCCTGCGCGATACCGGGAGCTGGAGCTGCGATTGACTCGGACGCTGCTGGAGACATGTCCCACAGGGTGTGTGATCACCATCACGGGCGTCGGATGGTCGGCAAATCGCCAGCAGCAGGTGCTCCTGAAGGAGTTTGCCCAGAATCATCCGGTGGTATATGTCAGACGCGATCGAGTGGATCTTCAGCGATTCATCATCACCACCAGCCCGGACAAGTTCAACAGGATCTTCGAAGCGGGCAATGAGTTCTTTCAGTCATGCTCCAGCTTTGACTTTTTCAATCATACCCAAGAGGAGAAGTTGACTGACTATGCTGGTCGCCCACTGCCGGCGTATATCAAGCTCAAGGAAGCTGAACGAGTGTTCCTCAGATTCTTGCATCAGATCTTCGGGCGTGCTTATCATGTGCTCTTTTCCTCAGACCCCTTCTCCCCGTCTCATACATATGCTCTACAGGTGCCATTGGTCTGGCTGGAATCCAATCCAGACTTGGAACTGCTGGAGAGTGGCGCTGATGCGGTCAATCTAGTCATTGACGGGGGAGCCGTTGATACGAACAGTGCCGGGTTCATGGAAAGGATCGCCAAGCACATGGCCACGATCCGGAAACATACTCGAGTTCCAGTATTCATCGAGGTTCCTCAGTCTGATACTAGCTGCGGCGAGCTTCTGGAGATGCTGTTTCGACTGGCACCCGATGCCGTGGCGTGTCCTGTGGACCATTCCGACTTGACCAGATTGAAGCTGGCGAAAGGCCACACGAAGATCATTGCCACCTACCAGTCGGCTTCTTTGACTGCAAACCAGAGCATCTTTCCTGAGATATGCTCCCTTCTAGACAACACAGAGAAGCAAGGGTTCGATGCCTTCCGACTTACCACCACACCAAGCTGCCCCGGAGATCTCACCAATCTTACTCTGCAGCAACGGTTGCGTGAGATAACCAACCTTCCCATCACCGTCTACCACACCGGGCCACTCGGACGCGCATCCATATGTCTTAATCCCATCCTCTCACCAGTGATGCTCCCCTCTCTTCCCGACAATCCCACAGGAGTCACACTCGCATCAGCCCAGCAAGCACTGACATCGTGCTTCCTCCTCCCGAAACAAACCTTCACCGTCTTCGGCCAACGAGTCACCAACAGTCTCTCACCAGCGATGCACAACGCCGCCTACAGCGCATGCGGGCTACCCCACGCCTACGATATCCTCTGCAGCGACCACTTCTCCGACATCCACAAACTCTTAAACAGCACAGACCACGGCGGCGTCGCCGTGACCCTCCCATACAAAACCGAGGTGCTCGATTTACTCGACGACCTCAGCCCCGACGCCCAGGACATCCACGCCGTCAACACCGTAGTCATTGAGCGAAACAACAACCCCCCCTCCTCGTCCTCCTCGAAGAAAATCCTCAAAGGCTACAACACAGATTACCTCGGCATCCGCGACTGCATCAACAAACATCTCTCTCCGGCTAACGCCATCCGCCCCGGCACCACCGCCTTGATCATCGGAGCGGGCGGAATGGCCCGCGCAGCGATCTACGCATGCTATCAGCTCGGGGTCCGCCAGATCTGCATCTATAATCGGACGGTGTCGAATGCGCAGAAGCTGGCGGAGTATTATACCCGGTGGGCGGAGAAGCAGCAGAAGAAGAACAAGCAAAATGACTCCCGTCTGCAGATTGAAATTCTTCAATCGGGTAATGACCCCTGGCCAGAGGGATTTCGACAGCCCACGGTGATTGTGGCGTGTTTGCCGGCGCCGAGTGGAGGACAGTTGCAGGAGCCGGTGACGATGGTGGTGGCGGAGCAGTGGTTGAGGAGTACCACGGGGGGTGTTTTTATTGATGTATGGTATACCCGATAATAATCTGATGGATGATGATGCTAACTAACTGGATAGGTGGCGTATGGAATGCCGCAGACCAAGCTGCGACAGGCTATGAATGACCGGGCGAGTATGGGCTGGGTGGTGGTGGATGGGCTGGTGGTGTTGTTGGAGCAGGGTATTGCGCAGTATGAGCTGTTTACGAAGAGGCCGGCGCCGGTGCATGTTATGAGGGGGGTGTTGAGGGAGTATACGAATGCTATTCCTGGGTGATTGTCTATTGCATGTGAGACATTTATCATGATGATTTTCAGCGAGGTACTTAATCTGCTTTCATTACTTACATTAAACATGGTATACTAGTACCTCTTACTATCACACCCCTCTACACCACCGTCACCACATAACAAGCACAATCATTCATTCATATATCCATATCATTCAATTCATAGCCATCCTCCCATAAAACCATACATACATACATGATCCCCCCATCACATGATAGTGTCATCTAAAGCAACCCAATCACAATATCACCATACAACTGGGCATCCAAATCCAACTTCACCTTGGCACGCAGATTCAAATGAATGCTAATCTTCAAATTGGACTTCTCCTCCTGGTTGGCCGTCACGCCGGGGGCCTTCATGCCCTCGTTGGGGAGGATGGTGCTGGCCGCACCAGCCGCACTGGCGGCTTCTTCTTCGACGCGGTTGTTGCGACGGTTGCCGGGGGGAGTGCTGCTGGTGGGGAGGGGAGGAGGGTTAGTTGGCTTGGTGGATGGTTTGGGTGTTGCTGCAGCAGTTGCTGCTGCGGTAGCGTATGAGAGGGGAGGGGGAGGGGGAGGAGTAGGAGGAGTAGGGGAGGGGGGTTTGGAGGATGGTTTGGGGGTAGAAGTAGAGGTGGTAGTGGGATTGGGATTGGGATTGGGAGTAGAAGTGGAAGTAGAAGTAGGGCTGGAGAATTGAGATGTTACTAGGTAGGTATGTCGGGTTTGGATGGATGGAATGGGGAGAGAAAGGGAAGGAAGGGAAACAAGGAGACGTACCTTGGGGAAGAAGGGTCGGCCATTGTATCAGTAATTGGAAGTGGAGGTTCGTATAAAGGTTTGTCTTGTTCTGTAGGATTGTCTTGTTCTTTGGAGGTAGGAGAGTGATGAAGAGGATGAGAAAACGAATCCGCGAGGGAAAACTGCGAGTAGAAGTATGTCGAGGAGGACGACACGGACGATGAGGAAGAATACCTAGACGAAGAAGCAGAGGAATAAGAAGAAGAAGAATCCATGTAAATAGCAAGTCAACTAAAACCTGATCCAGCCTAACTACTTAATAAATCACCCCATGCACCTCAGGAAACTAACTTCCTCCATCTGCATCTAGTGATTAGTTCCGAACCACCACTTGCATCGACTCCACCCATCCCCCTACTTAATGCGCCGATCTGACTTTTTCTCCTCAATCCATCCATCTTTCCGACCATCTGCTCCGTATCTCGCTTGCATCTGCCCCCTCCCGATCCTTGTCTATCTGTCTAGTCTCACTCATCCATCTACTGAAAGATAGTGATCATGGTCCTCGGCATCGCCATGATGGCCACCATGCTACCAACCATGATCGGTCTGAACCAAGCCAGTCAACACATGAGCAACAGTGAAAATGACCGAAAAGAATCCAGTCGAAAGCAACGCTGTCATTTGGTGGTGAACTGCTCCGTGAGTCAAGGCACGGCGGAACAGCGCGAACAGATTCATAATGCGAAGGTGTATGTGGGTCCTGAGAACCGAGTAAGTATTCCTTCTTTCTTTCTTTTCCTGTCTAGATGGTTGTATTCCCTGCTGCATGAGGCATTTCTACCACCGATACTACAAAGGTAGTAGTAATGGCAGTAGTTGTTTCTCATTCTGCACCCATCATACCATATCTACATATGCCTCAAACCCTCATCCCTGTCCATCTATTTTCTAGCTCCCGTGCTAGAAACCCACACCCAGACATTAATCCGTACCTGCATTGACAGCATCTAATTCAAAATAATAGCTCTACATAACCAAACAGCCCAACCCGGATACCATGACCCCCTTCAACGGAGGCTTCTTCACCCACCCACAGTTTCCCCCCGACAACACCGCCGGCCTCGTCACCATCACAGGGGAAACACCACCCACCCTTCGCTGGGTCTTCCTCGACGTCACGACGCACGAGGTGTGCTGGGGTGGACGGGCCGAGAGCGAGGGCCAAGTGTGTGGGCCCTTTGACTGGACGTCGGACGAATCCCGGATGACGCTGGAAGGGTGGGAGGGGTGGTTGGCCGTGCGCTTTCCCGGTCAGGATGACGAGGGGGTTTGGCGATTATGGTTTGATCGGGATGATGATGGGGCTGGCTTGAAGGACAAGGGAGTGGAGGTGCAGGGGTTGGAAATTGTGTTGAGGAGAGTTTCGGCTGAATCGTAATGAATCCTTCTTTTTTCATTTTTCTCTTTTTTTTTTCTGGGGGTAGGTTGAAAGTATACTACTGGGTACGGAGTAGGGACGGAGTAATAAGATGACTTGGTCTAAGAGCGGGAAATGAAGGAATGAAGAATGAACGGTGGAGACTGGAGACAGCTAATGGGCTGGAATTGGTGGATGCGGATCGGGACGCGCGAACCAGAACCTTTGGCTTGGGAGATGGCGAGATCCGCTGCGGCTGGAGAGGAGAAGTCGGTGGGTTGGACCTATCACGATGCATACTTGGGGGGAAGATTTGGGGCGAGCTGAAGCTGAACCTGCAAGCTGCAAGCTGAGATCCACTGGTTGCCTTGATTAAAGGATCTTCCTCCTGTCTAACTTTTACTGTCTGTCTATCTTATGGAGAATAATGAGAATCAAGAATGGTGTTCATGATGATCCTATTATGTATTCTTGACGTTGTTGCATTTACTGAATACAAAGAAGAAAATGCCAGCTGTTCATTTATCATCTATCTATTCATCTATCATCATCTTTTCATCTCGTGTCTCATAATGGTCTCGGTAAGATCATCCCGCGCAGTCCCGTCCTGGTGGATCCCGATCTCGATCATCCCAATCCTTTCATTTGGGGTTGTGATTCGCGGTCCTCGGGTAACTGTGGTGTTTACTGCCGGCAGAATGGATAGTCTTCGTAATTTGTTTGAATTTATTATTGATATAGCTACTGGATTTGAGTATGATACTGAGATATAAATCTCATCTAGAATATTGCCCATGTAGTGATAGTAAAAAAGAATTACTAGTACTAGTACTGGTACTTGTAGACAGTCTAAACGACTGAAATATATAGAGAGTACGGTAGATCCAGAAAGAATGGAATCCTTTTGACTTCCAGATTTTTTGATTAGATTATCTGGCTAGGGCTCTATATTCGACTTATTGACTACCTAAAATCCAATTTATATATAGGTTTCTCTATCGGGACTTTATCTCATATAGAGTCTCTATATTGTCTAAAAGTCTCTAAGGAGAGGGGGCAAAAATGGGTACATAACGACTGGTCCCTACCTCCAGATATGGACAGATCTAACGCCACGCGGAGCTATTAACAGAGATCCGGGAAGGTATACAGGCCATTCAATAGCCCTAAGAGACTGGAAGCCGCCCGACACCATTATAGCTCTTGTCCCATTACTTTGTAGCCATCAAGCAGCACTCCTTCATGGCAGGGCCGATTAGACTCATTCGATTATTATCAGTTGATCTGGATACACTACCCTTGATAAAGTTGTCATTCCAGGGCGAAAGCCACCTGGTCGTTCTGCTGTATTTTCATACCAGTTGATCGGTTAATACTAAGCCTTTTTATCATTAGAAGACGGGGAACTGGTGCCGCCGTGGCGCCATGACGCCAGATATAGTGATCGATTAGGAGTGTGAGAATGTACATAGTCCCACTTGGACGATACGATCACTGTACTAAGCAGTCTGCCAGGTAAGTACAGTAGTACTAGTGAATCCAGAGGACTGGAAGCATCTTATTGGAAGGATGACTATGTTCAGTTGTTTGCCCTAGTGGCTTATTTTATACCTAGTGGTATTTGGAATATCTTATTCAAGATTGCCACGATGTTTAACACAGACCCCACATCAAAGAGTGACCTTTCTACTACAGCTTCTCCTTCCTAGCTTTCCGGTCTTCCTTCCCACCAGGCACAGCCAACGGCTTCAAAACTCGATACCACGTCTCCTCCAAAGTGAGATGACTCCGCCCCTTCTGCTCCTCCGCCCACAGCCTCTCCGCCTCCCGAAAACGTGCCATCTCCGACTCCAGCCACGCCACACACGGCTCTGCAACCTGTCGAACCGCCTGAAACGGCATCAGATGCCCCAGCCCTGGCAGCGTCACCTCCCGAACCCTCCCCTCAGGGATGCCCCCACTTCCTCCCACCCCGGTTCCACACGTCTTGATCCCCTCGCGCATCTCATCGAGGCTGAGGTAAGTTGCCGCCCCCAGCACCCACAGACACGATGGCCGTAGACTAGGCAGCCGCAGGAAAACGCTCCGCGGCTCGGGGCGATACATCGGGATGAACGCAGCGAGCGGGTCGAGATCCGCGTGGGTGGCGCGTGGGATGGAGATCCGGCCTGTCTCCGGGGACCGGGCGCTGAAGTTCTCGCGGATTTGGGCGAGGAGGTCGTGATACTTGGTTGTTGTGAGGGTCACTGGGGTGGTAGTGGAGGGAGAAGTAGATGATGTGGTGCTTTGGAACTGTACCTTCACTGTGTCCACGTCCGGATACAGTGCGGTGGGAAGCTCGCGGAACGCATATTGAGCCATGCGAGCTACGCAGCGGGGATCCCAGCCTTCAGTTAAGGCGCGATTGGCTCGGAGAGCTGCCTCGCGGCTGGGCCAGATATCCTTGCGACGAAGCGTGAAGTTGATCGCCCCGGTGGCGTCGGTGCCGAATCCCATGGGCGGGGGGGTTAATTGGATTACGGGCTCAATGAGTAACAATGTGGTGAAGAGTCGCGGGTGAAGATATGCTAGGTTGGTACTGTTGATACCGAAGAGGAGAAGTCAATCAACGTTGTCTGTTTCCTAAATGGAGAAGGGGTCGAACATGATATTTCCACCAAAGCTGTGCCCAACTCCCACAATCGGACGAGGCATTTGTTCGCGAAAGTGGTTGATCATGAGGAAGAGATCCCGAGCATGATCCATCCAGGAACCTGACTTTTCATGAACCGTTGGTTTAGATGGGTATACACGAGGGGGATTAGCTTACAGTCCATGCTGAGTTTGTCCTCGTTCAAAAGTCCACTCATGCCCATACTGGCGCAGTCGGCGACCCAGATGCTGCGGACATTAAAGGTGTTGGCTTGCTCCAATAGCTCATCCCATAGTGGTTCATATAGTTCCTGATCATCAGGTATGTCAGTATTGGAAGAACTTAATAGCCAAGGCTAAACTTGGTTTTGGGGGGAGTACCTTGGGTAGAGCTGCTCCATGAGCGGCAATGATTGTGACGGCATCCTTCGGCACCGGCTGCGCTTGGCTTTTGGGGGTGTACTGTTTCACATGTAGGTGCAAGACATCCTCCTGATTGATGGTGCTTCCGGGATACTCCCGAAGGTGACAACCTGGGACGACATGCTCGGTGATGATGAACTTCTCGGTAGACATGATAGTGGCGCAGAGGGACGATTGCATAAGGATTGTGGATGTGTTAGGAACGGAGGGAGGCGGCTCAAGAGAGCGAGGGAGAGGGGGAATCTAGAAAGGAGTGCTGGGCAATATTGGGGAGCAGGGATGTCAATAAAGCTATACTGAAGGGAGTTAGTGGACCTATGATCAGGCTGTAGTCAACCGTTGAATGTCAGCACTTGGCCCAAGATGGTTTATGTGGTCCTGACCCATTTGTTGTTCTTTGTCTGCTTTCTACTTCACTTCGCTTTACTACAAGTTCCCTGCACTTGGTTACGCCAACAGTAGCCTTACTGTGCTATATCCAAGGAATGCAGTTCCACCCCTATGCCCTAGCTAACTTGGTCTTTCACCGCCACCCCAAGCCTTGCTATCACCACCCTTGCTAGTTCACAATTTACACGCACCCTCCCGGTGCTTCCCAACATTTGAAGTAACTTAAGAATGACAGATGCACCTGGAGATTTCTGTGTTTTCTTTGCCTCATATCCTATCTTGCTTTGGTTTTGTGTTGGATGTCTCCCTCCTAGGTTACGCACTCGGTGAATGAAGCAATAGCTGCTGATCACCGCCGAAATACTCTCAACTTATTCCTCCTATCCAGCATGTGCCTGCATTGAGCTATGCTCATGTCATAAATGGTGAGGATCTCTCACGAGTGACTCGAATGAATACTTCCGATTCTGCCTCTCTCACTCCGCACGTCCAGATCCATCCCCCCATCCACATCCACATCTTCATCCTCGTCCCCCCAAAACTCCTTCAGATCCTCCACTCGCCAGGCTGTCGCCCATCCCGTCTCTCGCTCAATTCGCGTTAACGTCTCGATGATGGCGGTATGTTCCGAATGATGCGACATGACCTTGCCAGCCAGCCACAGCGGCTGCAGGGCATTGGTCCAGCAGCCACTAATTCATCCATTAACATGATTCTTGAAAACTTCCAGACATGAAATAAACATGTATGGATAGGGGACAACTTACTGGTGTGTATTCGATGCGGAAATAGCGCAGATTTGCCGCGCGTGCCACAGCACCGATTTCTATACATCGTTAGTCTTACTAAGTATGAGGGTCGAAGCAACTGTCCAATCCGTCGGATGGAATCATCATCGTAGGGGAAGGGAAGAATTGACTCACCGGTCGCCGTGGCAAGGATACTGTCTTTGGCTTTCGCTGCAGCAAAAGCAACGCGCAAGCATGGTAGAGCTGGTTTCCTGAGACTAAAACTCATCAGTAAGCACATCCATGTCCATCTGCCTATGAGTACATCCACCATTCCCCATTAGGAGATTGGGTAAGCAACATACTAGCAGCCCCATTTCCATACAGCACCGTCGGAAACGGTCTCTCACCGTTCCCACCTCCACTCCCCATCGTCTTCCCTCCCGCTGTCAGGACAAAAATCGGCTTCATCTGATTCGGCCGATCCTCATACCACTGCTCCACATCATCAAACAGTCGCTGCCACCGCTGCACATAAGATTCTCCCTCCCCGGGACTAGAGAGGTAGTGGCATGACACGCAGGAAGCCGGTAACTGGCTGCTGCCGCCGAACAGTACCCCTAATGTCTGGGCACACAGGAAGACTGTGTAATTGGCGTACGTGTCAAAGGTAGTCATGTTCGAGGCGAGGAAGAGCTGGGATGCCTCCGTGGGGGTCATGTCGCGCGGGATCCAGTGGTGGATCGGGATAATGGTCTCTTCTTCGGAGATGAGACCTCCGCAGACGTCTATAATAGGTTAGGTCGTGCATTAGTCTGGAAGGGGAGGGGATATGTGGGGGACACCAGGAACAGGGATGGCAGACTAGGGGGACTAACCCATGCGCGCGAAGCACCAGAATAACGCTTGCTCCTCTTTACCCGAGAAGCCGTTGATTTCCGCGGCTTGGATAAGGTAGGCGCATCCGTCGAGGTGACGGCGCCACTCTTTGGGGTTGCCTAGACCTGTCAGTGAGTGGGGAAGGTCGGAGAAGGAAAGAGGGGCATACAGCTGAGCATCTCGAGGACGCATAAAATGACGCATGACGCGATGACAGGGGTCGTCTTCTGCTCGAGTTCTGGGAGAAGTTGGTGGATGGCCTCTTGGTATAAGAAAAGACTTTCTGATTGCGACTTTCTGTTCTGCTGCCGCTCCATCTGCCGTGCTGACAAGGCAAGGATGGAATATCGCAAATGGGGTGATGACTTGGCCATCTGAGGGAAGGTCGAGGCGAAGTGTCGGTGGTTGTCGAACATGTCAAGCTGCGGGATTAGCAAAAGTTCAGTGGAGTAGTCTGGACCACGTACCCATAGGCATATTTCGTTGAGGTAGTTCTGCCAGAGGACGTTCTCGCGCTCTGGTGTCAATTCAAAGTCCCGTCCCGGCCTAGACTGAGCGCGTCTGCCTCTCTGTATCCGTGTGTTGTTGGGTGTGCTTTCATCATAGCCAATCACTGATGCTGGAGTGCTTGCGCGACTGGGGATCTCTGTCCGGGCGGTCCACAGCTGTCGGTTACGTAGCGTGGTATGAAGTGCTTCGTAAGCTGATCCCGGAACGAAAACATCGTTTGTTAGATTCGCTGGGTCAGAGAAGACGCTGTGGTCAAACAGAGGGGATGTTATAGACTGGTACACCTCAGGTCCAGGAAAGTGCCCCGGATTACTGGAGAGGTTGCGCAGAGCAGCGAGCTCATCGACGACAAACTCCGGACTAGAATGCATGTATGGTTGATGAGGTGCCTCATCAGGGTACGGATGAGGAAGTCCATTAACCTGGTGAGGTGAATGACCATGTCCAATATGAAGTTCTTCGGCATGGAAACTGCGATGCGAAAGCGGCGACCCAGCCTGATGCGAACCAGGGCTAAGCACAGCTGGATGTGCTTCCGGAGTAACTCCGGACACAGGCTGCACCACTTCATCAGCACCCTCACCTTGACCACGAGGCGATCGCCCCGACGGCGATGAGTCCCTCTCATCATCAACCGGTGGAGTCGCCTGTCGTTCCTTTCCAGCCGGTCGAGCAGGAACAACATTCAGAATCTACAATCATAAGCCCATAGACCCCTACTTCAGATCATAAGGCTTGAACCTACCTTAAATTTACTCTGTTTCCTCGTCCCCCTCGCCGTCTGATTCATCGACGGATGCCCCGGTTCCAGAACCTTGATGTTGGCCTCGCGGAACGAGCCTAGCATGCGCCATTGGCACTTGTCACCGCGCCGCTTGCAGCCCGTGCAGGTTGGCTTTACTTCGTCGCCTGGATAAGTCAGCGATATGCAGATTAACTAGCTAGCTAGCTAGCTAACTAGTTATCTATTTCCAACCAAGCTTCATTGCTTGCTAGTTTCCTTTGCTTACATTTCCGCCGGCGCCGGCTGCAATTGACGCACCCGGTGCGGGTCCGTTTCCGCGGAAGATGACGAGAATCGGCGCACGGCATGGTCTGCACCTGAATCGGCTGTGATATTTCAGTCATGATACCCCGTTCATATGTGATTGATAGATGATTGATGAAGGGGGAAGTCTGGAATGAGGGATGGTGAGAGGGACCGCGGGGAATGATGGGGGGAAAGAAGAGAGAGAAAATTGCCTGATCGGGAAATGATACCCGCCGGGGAGGAATTGTGGGGAAAGTCGGGGATTTCCCCAGACATTTTCAATTTTCATTTATCCGGTGAAGAACTTGCTTCAGAAGAACAGATTCATTTGCAGTCAGGTCATGAATATCTAAATCATACATAGTGGTATACGTTTACTCTACATGCTCCACATTTCCTTTGGTCATCTTCTCATCCACGCGCTCGCTGGCATCACCGACGGCGCCCATCGACGCGTGCCAGTGCAGCTGGACCTTTTCGCCGGTGAATAGCCGGTCCACTTGTTCCAGGGTCAGGTTCCGGGTCTCCGGGTAAAAGAAATAAATCAGGGGGAGGAAGCAGAAATTGAACACTGTGACGTTAGCTATAGTTTCTGAGATCGGAATTGAATTTCCTTACCGGCAAAGTAGATATACGTGCGATAGCCGATGCTTTTGATGCTGACAGGCGTGATTTCCACCACCAGGAAGGTAAAGATCCCTGTGATCGTTAGATTGATTTTCCCACATAAATCGGTGCCACATACAGTTTGTAGCGGTGGCGAGGGCCGCAGCTTGAGATCGAATCGACAGCGGAGCATATTCGGCGGGCACTGTCGTCATTAGCCAGATTCATAAGCACCCAAGGGTAGCCAACATACACAACCAGGGAATAGCCAACAATCCCACCCCAAAGAAGAAATTAAACAAGAACAGCATGACCGTGGCCACAATACCCGATGCATGGCTGCCATCATATACTGTTCCCGCCAGTATCGCCATGCACGCGCATTGCCCGGCTGCGGCAAAGAGCATCAACTTCCGACGACCCAATCTAACTCGTTAGTGACCAACCACAACTCCATCAATAATACACAACTTACCGATCAATAGCCCAAATAGGAACAAACGTCGACGCAAAGTACGCCACGCCGTTGAACCCAGCCATCAACAATGCCAGATTATGACTCATTCCAACTGAATCCTCGAAGATAACCGTATTGTACTGCTCAAGTCAGACACCAATTCCATAGGTCTCGAATACAGGCCACGTACATATGTAATCAGATTGACACCCGACAGCTGTTGCATCATCTGGCCACCCATTCCCAGCAGCGTGCGGTAGAAGAATTTCTGGTGGCCGTTGGTGAAGACCAGCTTAAAAGACCCTTCTTGTGTGGCCTGTTGCTCTTCAGCAAGAGCGTTGGTTATCTCCGTGACGTCGGCAGTCACTGCGTCATCGTCCTCATCGATCAGTCGGGCGTTGGGCTGGACAGCCCAGATGACATGTCGCGCTTCCTGGTGTCGGCCATGGGCAATGAGCTATCATTATATCATCAGCTTTCGTTGTGGGATGAGAGTATGGGAGGGAGTGTACCCAGCGAGGAGACTCGGGAAGCACAATAGCGCCTGCTAATGTGATGACGGCGAAGAGGATCTGTAGAGCAATGGGAAAGCGGAACTGCGCGTCGTTGACCACATAGCTCATTCCGTAATCTACCGCTGTCAGCCCTGTCTCCACGTAGATAGTAGATGGTATACTCACCAACCCAGTATGCTGTCATCACGCCAAAAATGTTGATACACAGCTCAATCGCAAGCTAAATCTGTTAGAACGGTATCAGAGTCAAGTCATCGGCACCACTCACCCCCTTTCCACGACTCGCTGCCTTGCTCAGCTCGGAATGCCAGACGGCTACCACCGTTAGCATCGTCGATCTATCTCACACCGCCAGGCAACAAACGTACGGATAGTACTAGTATTCAGACCATTCCCAACTCCAGCCACAATCCGGCCCACAATCAGATGCGGAATAGTAAACGCACTGCACTGCAACGCAGCTCCGATCGAGAGAATAATACATCCGGCTATGATGCACATGCGTCGACCGATACGTTCACCAATCAGCAGAGCAATAATAGCCCCGAAGAAACATCCGATCTCATAGATAGCAGTGCTAACCACGTTAGCTATACAAAACCCAGCCCAACCTAGTCCACATCGTATGAGTCACCTACACCGTGCCCTGCAACGACGAACTACCATGTCCCGTCGCAGTGGTATCAATCTCCGGAAAGGTACGAGTAAACGCCGTCCCCGTCAAGAGACCAGACATGACACCCTGATCATAGCCGAATCTAACGCAAGGGTCAACTCATGCAACGTCTAAAAGGGGATGGTGCAGGAGACGCACAGCAGGAACCCACTTCCTGCAGTGGTGGTAATAGCCCATGATAGGGGCTTTCCGACGAGGATAGTCATAATTTCATGCGCTTAGGACAAGTATGAGGACAAGACATAGCGATTAGGGCTCGCACGATTCAGGGGCTTCATCTACTTTTATAGGGCATGGAACCGCCGATGGACGGCCCGACGTCATGGGCTTTGCGGATTGCGGGGGTCGGAAGGGCAAAACCGGGGTTGATGTGGAGGGCCACGCAGACCGGGAAGTCTCTACTCCTTCTGATTAGAGTTCTGTTCGGGTCGTCTCGAGGCTAAATGGCTATATTTGCGATCCGCTGGGCATTCGCTCAATATAACTACGTTATCACCAGCTCCATAGTATCCTGACCCCGGCAGCTTCAGACTTGTGAAGCCGGGCGAATTTATTCATTGTAGAACCCTTTGCAACTGAGCAACTTGGTACTTTCAAACTTGACCTTCCCGCTAAACGAGGCCTTGGTGGGGACCGGGATAGGGCATCGTACGGTTCCCTATACAGTTGCCGGATGCGGTAATGTTACGCGCCTCTGCCGGGCCCACTTCGGCTGGTTTCCGGCAACCCGCCGGCGCCATGGTTCCAAGGCCGGCAATCGTGACATTCCCTCAACGGAAGTATTAAGCCCCGTTGAAGTTACCTCATGCGATTAACTGCTGCACCAGCTCAACGGTAAGCTGAGAGAAATCTTGAGTCAAGCATGAGGTGTCTGCACAGCATGTCGAACAAGATCTTCCTAGTTGGGTTATTGTTAAGCGCTTCCATGAGCTATTCGTCCATGTTATTTGAACAGCTCAGGGTACCTCCCCTTGTCACTCATTCCCTATAGCCCTTTCAATCGCTCAATCCAGACCACAGCACCATGTCTCCCTCTATTGCTATCGATAACACCACCGCGGAGGTGGCCATTGACCACAATACGCCTGCAGTCTCAGAGTCCACCCAGCCCTCCGTCGTCGGCCGCACAAATGACCTCTTCTCCCTCGGTAACCGCACAATCGTCATCACTGGTGGAGGTCGCGGTCTCGGAATCGTCCTTGCTGGTGCCGTTATCGAAGCTGGAGGTGACGTCGTATGTCTTGACCTTCTGCCCGAACCCAGCGCGGACGAATGGGCATCCGTGCAGAAGTTGGCTACAGCCCGCGGCCTGAAGGCCACATACATCAAGTGCGACATTACGGATGAGCAGTCGACAGAGCAGATCCTCAAGCAAGTTGCCGCGGAGGGCATGAGCCGGGGTATGCCCCTGCGCGGAGCGGTGACCTGTGCTGGTATCCAGCAGATGGTGCCTGCCCTGGAATACCCAGTTGAGATGTGGAAGAAGATGTTGGACGTAAAGTGAGAGACCACAACTATGCACAAGGACGAAGCGATGGAAACTGACTCTTCAGCGTGATCGGAACATTCATCCCCGCCAAGCACTGCGCGCGCATCTTCAAGGAGCAGAACATCCCAGGTAGCATTGTGATGATTGCTTCCATGTCGGGTCAGATTGCCAACCGGGTGCGTCTTCTTCTCCGTTACTGGTGGAAATAGACTAACGTGGTTAATAGGGATTGACTTGCACCGCATACAACTCCTCCAAGGCCGCCGTGCACCAGATGTGCCGCTCGGTGGCACAGGAATGGGGCCAGTACGGCATCCGTGTGAACACCCTATCCGCAGGTGTATGTATCACCCATTGCTTGAATAATCCACTCGACTCTAACCATGGAACCAGTACATCCGCACCGCTATGACTGATGCCCTTCTTCAGGAGAAGCCCGAGGTTGAGGAGACCTGGATGCGCGGTGCGCTGCTAGGCCGTCTCGGTGTTCCAGAGGATTTCAAGGCACCGACAGTATATATGCTTGCTGATGGCAGTGGGTTCATGACGGGCACAGATCTAAGAGTGGATGGTGGACATTGTGCTTCTGCTTGATGAGTGATGATTTGGGTGCTTTCAGACGGTCGGCGTTGGGATAGATACGAATATAGAATGAATGCGTTGTCGACTACTGATTCGATGCATGAAAGATGCATGCAGGAAGCTGTAAGGCGTCTTCCCCGATCGGGTAAGGGGAGTGAGTTTCCCGATCAGGACAAGATAGCCACAGATCTGTAGCTTGCAGTAGATGCAAGATTGGATATACCTCGGTGGCAACAAGAGAAATCTTGGGAATACAGTACAAATATTCTACAGTGTTATGATGGCCGTATGAAAGACATATGAGAAAGCGGACTAACTCGGAAGACGCGCCTTCGTTGCACTCGCAACTGGTATGAGAATTATGCGCCGTAGTCACGTGGTATGTGAAGTGTACAGCTTACCATATCATGCATAAGCTCCTGCATAAGAAGTGTCGTTTGCTTTGGATACAACTCGGGGTATAGAGCAGCCAGTGAATGTGTAGATACTACGACTTATTTCTGGAAGGACCCTCCTCAAATATTCTTAGGTTGAACGCACCCAGGTCATGGGAGCATCTATACTCAAGAACGAAACGCCACGTCGAAACTGTAGCTTCGGTAGGAGCGTTGCGATTGGTAGGAGGCAATAACTATTCTGTGATGATAGCAAGTTCCAAGTTGGCTGAATTGGAATGATACAACCATGACGGTGCACAGTATCAGTCTGCGCATCACGAGCAGAAGCCGTCAGAGCATTGATCCCGGAAACCCAGAAGATCAGGCTCATTAACCGCTAATTCTGACAAGCATCTCCTACTCAATGTCTGAAATCAAGATTATGACCAGGAGACCGGCGCCCATCTCATCACTACCCAGGAGTATCCAGTCCCTGGAATGTCTTTGGTGCATAATACCTCAGGATGAGCGAGCCCGTTATGGCCAAGAAAGGGAGGACAGGGGCGAAGGGATGAAAGCATCCAGGGTCATCCGCGGGACCTCCAATCTAATACAGCGAGACCCCTATTTCTCAAAAGACACTCATCATTCATCCCTGTCTTGACGTTCATTCTTGGTTGTTCATTCCGTGCTTCATTGAGAAATGTGCCGATAACCAGGGCAACGGGGGCCTAGATCCGGGTGACAATGGGATTCAGTGTTTCTGACTTGTGCAACACAAGAGAAATGTGAATGAAGGGCGGTTTGTCCGGATTAGAGCCCTTTTAGGTATTTTTATCCTGGGAGAGATTGGCAGTTGTTTGCTTAGTGTAGTCCAATGCTATGGTTTATCGATATTGGACGGAGAGATTCGCAAAACAAGCGAGTTTTGGATGTTGAGTTTAAGTCCTGGAATTGTCTTCTCATGTAGTATAGATTTTGAAGAGTAGATGTCTGTTGTGAAAATAAATACCAAGCATTGTGCGTGATGTCAAGGCATCCCGCATCAAGGCATCTTGATCTGTATGCGACATCAGTCCACGAGAGAACTAATCAGAGTATCAAGGTAGTCTAAGCATTGCTATAGTGTAATAAACATACTTGAGAGTACTTGTAGCTACAATGATTGTGCGTCTTGCGGTCTTACTGTGACGAGAACTGAAGTTCAATTGTCTGGGGTGATGCAACTACTACGTACTAGTAGTACTCCGTCTAAAAATATATATCTTCAGGTTCCCTAGCATAATCTACGATAGTGCATATTATGACTATCCCACTACTACAAATCTGTACTACTACGAACCTCAAACGATTTAAACATAGTTTCTATCTATAGCTTTCAGGAGATATCTATAGATCACGCGTCTACCGGCAAGGTTCACCTGAGCAGGCCACACTGATTGCATGGGGTAGATGAAAACCTACATGCAGTGAATTAGTAGATGACCTGCATCTGCAACCACGTTCCAGACCTTAAGATTCCCCCATTCCCCCCAGAAATACAGCCAATCCGCACCAGCTGGGGACTACGATCATACCTTTTCAACCTACACCCCTCAAAGCTCACACCACTAGAACTGTCATGTCGATAAGGATTTGCAAGACGTTTGATCATATCTAGAGGGGCAGACTCTGGTGGACATATGTAGGTGGGACAATCCCCCCCCTGATTTTGTGGATGTACAACCTCCAAGGAAGCCACCATCGGCCAACCCCTTCCAACATCCAGGCATTGAGCCAGGGGCGCGACCTCAGCAACCCCTCAACTACTATCACTACTACCCTCTCTACCCCTAAAACCCATCCCACCTATGTTATCATCAAGACCGATCCTCTTGTTTCCATTGACTGATATCGTTCCATACGGATTTAGCATCACCTGCACCAGGAGTAACTACAATTCTACAGCCGCATTTTACCTTAGCGCAGAATGAATATGACGAGTCCACTCAGCCCGTCGACAGATCACCCGCTGATACAGAAAGAGAGGCGCACCGCATCTGGATCGACTCCTCTGCCCACGGTCCCTGAAGCTGCGTCCATCGCATCAACTCCCGAACTGCAACAAGGGGAATTCAACCCGATCGATGGAGCGAAGCCATCCTCACCATTCTATCGCCATGCCACACCATCACTGACCATCGACCGACTGAAAAAAGCCGCCAAAGCAACGACGACGAGATACAGCCCCCTTGATCCCGAAGACCCGCCTACACTCCACCGGCAGCCAGGGGAATCCGCAAACCACCGGGAGTCGAAACTCTGGGCGCAGAAGAAGCGACGCTGCGGATGGATGCAGAGATTGAGCCGCAGGCAACGCATGGTAGTTAAGGCGACGATTGCTGTCGTGACGGTTGGGACCATGGTTGCAATCGCGCTGGGGATCACTGCCGCTGTGGGAGGTGCTGTGTGGAAGTCTGATACCCAGCAGGTGGTGATTGGGGGATAGTTGAGTGCGTGGCAGTCAGTCTGGTGTTGAATGTGGCATACGAATCTGCATTCATGGACTTGAAGCGTCTCGCAGTGATTGCTCCAGTTACGCAACGGCTGTTGTTGACGGACTGGAACTGGCATACAAACAAGGCGTCATGGGCTAGGGATGATAATCAAGGGTTGGGAAGGAGTTGCAAAGGGTGGGGGATTGAGCTTCTGTGTACATGTGAGTGTAATGGCAAGGAAGGCTTGTACATAAGTTCGCCATAACACACACTTCAGGTTGTGGATACACGTATGGCGTTGAATGGATGGACTTTGATAGATTTTTGTTGGTAGCCTGTGCTTTTTGGGAAATGGTGCCTGAATGGGTCCGGCTGCCTTGCTGCCTGAGCGCCTGGCACTAAGCTAAGCGGGAAGGGCTCACGTGACGCACAACAACTATAAAAAGCGCGTGCCGGCGACGATCTTTGCTCTCTTTTTTCTTTTCTCTACATACATCGAAAAAAGCTAACAGAGCCTGCCACGACCGTCGTCCAGCCTTTCCTACGGCGACGTGTTGCCTTCGGTCTACGGACTGATCGGCTCTGGAGAGTAACAATCCTTGATAGGAAGTTCGTCTCTCGTTGGGTCCTCTTCAGTGAGGGCGATGAGGGGTGAATGTCGATGACGGGAAACATTCCATTTTACCAACCATGATTGCATGAATGAATTATGAATTTTCAATTGATTGATGAATTAACGTATCGTTGTATAAGA
The DNA here is from genome assembly GCF_001889945.1 of Aspergillus brasiliensis CBS 101740. Taxonomy (NCBI): domain Eukaryota; kingdom Fungi; phylum Ascomycota; class Eurotiomycetes; order Eurotiales; family Aspergillaceae; genus Aspergillus; species Aspergillus brasiliensis. The sequence continues at coordinate 596,091 of NW_027137458.1, forward strand.
ATTATCCTCAGTAGTCGCCTCGTCAAGTTTACCTCGAACTGGACGTGGCAGTCCTGTTAAATGAGCCGCCAATTGAAGGCAGGGTGAAAATTTTGAAGCTGCCGCGGAGATATCGGTATGCGGGCAGGAGTAAGCCACGCGACGCGGCGTTCGCACTGACAGCCGAACTGGCTGGCTTCGTACAGTATTCTCCAATTTCATGAGCTGTCTGCAAGTGTCGATGGCGTAAGGGCTAAGCTAAACCTTCCCTTAGTACTCGACTTCCTGTAATGCAGCCTACGACGATCGGACGCTTTGCGTGCTTCAGGCATTCCAGTCCCCTGGTTTTTGCGCGCGATCCCATTCCAAGGAATGCTGGCGACACAATGGGATGGTGTCTCCTGCGACGACGGGGGCTGATGATGCTTTGCCCATGGGGCACAGGACCGGATCTCAACCATTCCTGAAGGCATTCTCCGGTCAAAACAATGTCCGAGCAGGGTTTGTTTGTTGTACTGGTTGTAAGATGGAAGCATACCAAAGGAAATGTCCTCCGTAGGGGTCGAAAATAAAAGGTACAACAGGGTCCTGTGATGCTGCAACGAAGAGTTATCCAAATTGCCAGAGCCTGGTCTTTCATTTATTCGGTCAGTCTTTGGTTACGTTCCTTCTTAACTGATCTTCCCTTGGCCTATTGGCCGAAGTCATTCGTTGCTTAAGATCAATTCGTCCGTGTATTCTATCCCTTTCGAACTTCTATTACAATTTATAATCTTCCAGCAGTATGAAGGGACTTCACAGTGGAATATCTATCGCCATGTTGGCCACGATGGCCAAAGCTACCCTGATCAATGGCGAGTCGGGCATTGATACTGGCAACTCTGCCTCTCTGCCGACTACCAATGGCATCTCCTCCACCTACAACGAGGAGCATTCTGACGACCACTCGGTTGATGTGGATGCGAAGACCAAGCTCGTGGATGAGCATGGCCATCACGGCCACCACCGCCCGAGGGACGGCATCAATGGAGAGGGCAGCTCGAATAAAGACAATCACTACTACGACCCGCACACCAACATAAAGTCAAACACGGTGAACGAGGCCCACGAAGGCGACCATTCGGTTCATATCGATGAGGACGTGAGTGAGGTGAAAGTTCCTGCTCACGGTCGCCCGCACCACCACCCGCGGTCAGGACCTACCCTGATCAATGGTGAAAGTGGAATTGATACAGGCAACTCAGCATCTTTGCCGTTTACGAACGGGTTTTCCTCCACCGTCAACGAGGCACACAGCGACGATCACTCGTCTACGATCAACAAGGACAAGACGGTTGTCGACAAGGATCAACACCATGGCCACCATGGCCAGCACCACTGGGTGAGAGACGGCAAGGATCTGATCAATGGGGAATCCGGCATCGACACGGGCAATTCGGCGTCGATTCCCATCACCAACGCATTCTCATCAACCGTGAACGAAGCTCATTCTGACGATCACTCTGCTGATATCAACAAGGATAAGACTGTGGTGGATAAGGAGCACCCGAAGCACCCCCAGCATCCAGAGCATCACCACCATTGGGTGAGAGACAGCGAGGACCTCATCAAGGGAGAGTCCGGAATCGATACTGGAAATTCTGCGTCGCTGCCCACTACAAATGGATTGTCGTCTACTTACAGCGAAGCCACAAAGGATGACCACTCGGTCGACGTGGACAAGGACTACACAGCTGTTGTGAAGCCGGAGCATCCAGAGAAGCACCATTGGCCGCACCACCACCCCCGTGGTGAGCGTAATGCACCGACATTGATCAATGGCGAGTCGGGTATTGATACTGGCAACTCTGCTTCCCTACCCACCACGAATGGATTCTCGTCCACTTACAACGAAGCAAGCAAGGATGACCACTCTGTGGATGTCAACAAGGATCACACAGCAATTGTTGAGCCAGTGCATCCCGAAAAACACAATCGGCCACACCATCATGTTCGCGGAGAACCCAAGGAGCCCACTCTGATCAATGGGGAGTCCGGCATTGATACCGGCAATGAAGCTGTGATTCCCTTTACGAACGTCTTCAGTTCTTCGGACAATGAGTCTCATGAGGACGACCACTCTGCGGACATCAATGTAAAGGACACCGATGTTACAAAACCCGCTCATCCGCACCACCATCCCCATGCTCGCGACCTGATCTCTGGAGAGTCTGGGGTTGATACTGGAAATGAGGCTATCATCCCCTTTACAAATGTCTTCACTTCTTCCGACAATGAATCCCATGAGGACGACCACTCTGCAGATGTCAACGTTAAGGACACTGCTGTCACCAAACCCGAGCATGCCCCCCACCGTCATCATGGACGTGATTTGATCCACGGCGAGTCAGGAACTGACACTGGAAACACCGCTGCACTGCCTACTACCAACGAGGCGTCCAACAAAGTCAATGAAGTACACGAGGATGACCACTCTGCAGATTTTAAGGGTAAGGACACTGTTGTCAAGCCAGCTTACCACCACCGTCCCCACCCACATTGGCCCCGCGATCTGATCAAAGGTGAAGGCGGTGTTGATACGGGCAACTCTGCCAGTCTTCCCTTTACCAACGGCTTCAGTTCTCAGGTAAACGAAGCCAGTAAGGACGATCATTCCGTGGATGTGGACTCGAAGGACACTGTGGTCAAGGCCAAGCCGCAGCCGAAGCCCGTTCCCGGGCCGGTGCCAGTGCATCACCCTCACGGACATCGGCCGCGTGATCTGATCAAGGGCGAGTCCGGCACAGACACTGGCAACTCGGCTAGTATCCCATTTACCAATGCATTCAGTTCCCAGTATAACGAGGCTACTAAGGATGACCACTCCGTCGATGCTGATCTGAAGGACACGACTGTGAAGGATGTGCCCGTCCATCATGGCCGCCCTCATCCCCATCACCCACGGGACTTGATCAAGGGAGAATCTGGCATCGATACTGGCAACTCGGCTACTATCCCATTTACCAACGCTTTCAGTTCCCAGTATAATGAAGCCACCAAGGATGACCACTCCGTCGATGCTGATCTGAAGGATACGAGCGTGAAGGATGTGCCCGCCCATCATGGTCGTCCTCATCATCATCTGCCGCGAGACTTGATTAAGGGCGAGTCAGGAATTGATACTGGCAATTCTGCAACCATTCCATTCACGAATGTTCTCAGTTCTCAGTACAACGAAGCTAGCAAGGACGACCACTCCGTCGATGCTAATGTGAAAGACACCGCTGTCAAGGGGGTGCCTGTCCACCATGGACGCCCTGACCACCACCGGCCCCGTGATCTGATCAATGGAGAATCGGGTACTGATACTGGCAACTCTGCTAGCATTCCATTTACGAACGGATTCAGTTCCCAGTATAACGAAGCCCACAAGGATGACCACTCCGTGGATGCAGATATCAAAGATACAGCCATTAAGAGGCCTGAGCACGGACATGCCCACGGGCATCCACACTTGCCCCGGGACCTGATCAAGGGCGAGTCAGGGATTGACACCGGAAATACTGCAACTATCCCATTCACGAACGTGGTCTCGTCTGGATATAACGAGGCGAGCAAGGATGACCACTCTGTGGATGTCGACTCGAAAGATACCGTGGTGGATGAGCCTCACCGGCATCATCACCGCGCGGATGACACCCTCATTCAGGGTGAATCTGGAGTCGACACTGGAAACACTGCGACCATCCCAGTGACCAACGTATTCGCCCAGGGTACCAATGAAGTTTCCAGTGATGACCACTCTGTCTCTGCCAACGTGAAGGACACCGACGTGAATGCCCACCATGATCCCGCTGAACCCCACGACGCGCAGGATTCTCACGACTCAGTTGATTCCAACACTCACTCCACCGAGGAGGATACGGAGAAGGACGTTGACTCGAACTCAAGCTGTGCCTCACCAGTCGTGCATGAAGTAGTGCACACGGTTACCCGCACCTTGAGCGGTGGTCCCAGTCGGGACACTGGCCTTCCTTACGAAGCAGGACATGGGGCGCCTGCCTACAACGAGCCTTTCACAGCGGCCGCTGATGCTGTTGCTCAATCAACACCAGCATACAATGCCCCTGAAGTCGCCGCAGGAGCCGCTGTGTCCACACCATTCTTCAACGCCCCAGCCCAGCCTACCGGTTCCAGCATCGAGTCTGTTCCCATGTACAATGCACCTGCCGAGTCCACGCCAGCTGCTGCCCCGCCTACACCCATCTACAATGGCGCAGCTGCTATGGCCGACCCCACTGGTGCATCAGCTCTGTTCAACTCTGACCCCACGGAACCACAGCATGGCCCCGACGCCCAGGCATCCTTCGCCGCTGCTGCTCCCACTGATCCTGTCCCCGGAAACCTGGACAACGTTGCCTCAACAATCACCATCAAGGAAGCTTCCACCTTCCACATGATCCCTGTCTTCGTCCCCGCCCCAACTGATGCGTTGCATGGGGCAGATGCCAGCAGCCTTGGCCTCCCTACTCCCCGGCCCAGTGGTGTTGCGGCTGATCAGCCATCTTTCCGCTACGACCTGCCAGGACCATCCTCTGCCCCGAGTCCCTCGACGAATACCATCATGTTCACTGGCGCAGGCGCACAGGTGGCTCCGGCGCATGGCTTCTTCCCCATCGTCACAGGCCTGGTCGCCCTTCTGGCCCTTATTTTGTAAAAGCCATGCGGCAGCAGGAAACCCGTGCCTTTGGTATTCCCGAGCATGTCCCATACATTTCATGTCATTCTTTTGCCGATTTTGGCTCTTCTGGATCCCTTCGTTCATAATCCATGTCACTCGCTTTCAGCTATAGTTGTTTGCATGTATTTTTCTGCTGCTTCGTGCTTAATGCAATAATGCTCCATGCCGTTCCACTTCTAATCTTACAAGTAGCTTGTCCTCGTCTGTCATTCTCATCAGTAGTACGCTAGCCAGATAGCTAAACTTGCCCTTCTTCGCAGATACGTTTGGCACATACAATACCTCTATCTCTCGTACTTCTTATTCCGATATCCTCGGGTTGGCACGTTGGATACAATTCTAGCTCACGATGGCGGATCTTACTTGGGGAGAATGAAGGTCTAGTCCGGTGTTCTCCTGCTTGTGCTGGTGACGCGGCTGCGACTGACGGGATTTCATATTTCATAACGTTTTGCCACATGCTGAGTCCTTATAGCCTCATCGCATACTCTCCATGTAGTACCTCTTTCATATTCAGGTCTACCAGAAGAAGCAAAAAGGCAGAGATAATATGTATTGATTGATTGATTGATGGATGGATTGATTGTATTGCTTTATACGAGATACTCTATCGTAAGATGCGTGTAGACAAGAAATCAACAAGGGTTTATTGTGCACTACATCATCATAAAAACTATGAAAAAGGCTGATTGATATTTTCTGACTGTAACCTCTTCCGTTTTCGTTATACGTTTTACACTCAATTTTCATTCAATAACGTCAATACATCGTAAATAACGTACATGTTCAATGGACACAAACAATGAATCGCGCAATGAGAGTTTAGAAATGGTGATTCATAGACAATTCATCTACTAGCAAACAATTGAACAATTACATGTGATTAAGTTGTGGCACGTACCGCACGTCACCATTCAGGTATAGTAACTGACGAGACGAGAAGAATATGTAGACTATATCTATCCTCTCTGATTCTGTGAATTGAAAGTGAATCCTCTGACCCAGCAAAAAGTTTGGAAACCAACTGCATACTACATTTTGGAACTCAGTTATATATAAAACGACCTTGATCATCAAGTCATTAACAATGTAAGATTATCATTGACATCTTCTGTCTTTTCTGCTATTTCAAATGAGCTAATACACTATATATATTACCTTTGGAACAGATGCCTGAAGCTTATGGAATCATCCGGTCCTACGGCGGAAACTATCTTCAAGGATCCTTTCAGGTGGATGGTACACCTTATGTGTTGAACTTGACATTGAATAACCCTCCATCGTTTATGTGCACTGCCGCCAAGCTCACATACGACTCGGTCGACCAATTGACAGGCAGCAACCGAATCTGTGATGGTCATGTTGTGGATAAAGAGCTCGAAATCGTTCTAGATGCAGGCTCTGGTGGTCAACAGCCTTATCCTTCTGCAGGCTTTGATGGTGCACAATATGTGCCTGCCGCCCTTGGTGGTAAAAGGACTACAATTACAGGCTCTCTGGATTATCCAGTTGAAGAAGCACCACTGGCTGGCCGGGGAGACTGGGCTCAGTATAATTCAAGTTCGGATTCGGAATGACTGGAGACTTTTTGCGCCGGGACGAAGTCCCAAATACTATATGTTCAAAGATCGGAGATAGCTCGCAGTTAGCTCTTCTGGTATCTTGTGATTCATCATCTTTTTGTGTCTGATTACTACTGGAAAGAATCTGTCTACAATATACCTCTGCTAGATTAGAAAGCATGGCAGTGGTAGTACTGATATGATCCAGCTATGAGGCTAATTCACTAGTATGACTGCCTCAACAG